>NW_022437009.1:1365394-1451423 GCF_009761245.1 Sapajus apella | reverse complement strand
CCTCCTGTCTCCACCACTCGCGGGGCCTCCCGTCTCCAGCACTCGTGGGGCCTCCACCATTTCTCCTTCTCAAATCCACCTGTTCTACAGAGGCCCATGATCTATTTTGAATATAACTTTTTAGTCATTATTCACCTGCTTTATCAACCTTTACCACCTTGATTGCAGGAAAAAAAAAAAAGAAAAAGAAAATTCCTCAGCATGGCTTCAAAGGCCTTTTGTTATCTTACTTTTCAACGTGTCTCTTGCTGCTGTCCCAGGTTCCCTTACGTCCAGGCTACACTAAACTAGCCACTTGTCTTTTCCCACGTGTTTCACTTGCCCTGCCTTTGTGCCTTTGTGCATGGGTTCCCTCCATCCAGAATGCCCTTCCCTAATACCTCACTGGACTCGCACAATTCCCAATATAAGCTCAGCATCAACATTGTCAGCAAGACTCCCAGGATTCCTAGGTGATGGGACTAGGTATCTTTTTTTCCCCTTCCTTAGTTGGACAAAGTGGCAGACTCCCCGTATTCCCTAGTTAGGACAATTGAAAAGCAGGACAACAAAAGGCCTTCTAAACCACGCTGAGGAATTTTTTATAACCTGCAGTGGAGGTAGGGAAGCATTGATAAAGCAGGGGAGTGATGACCAAATCTGTATTCCAAATAGATCCTGGGCCTCTGTAGGAAAGGTGCTCATAGTATCGTGAAAATTTCATTTTAACTAAAATACACATAACATTCTTTAAATGCCTGTGTATAGCTCGACACTAATAGTGTCTTCAGGGGTAGGTCTGTGTGGTTTATCTCTGTATCCCCAGCACCCAGAATATTATAGACTTTCAATAAATGTTATTAAATAAAACTCAGTGTTCAAAACTGAGTTCAATTTTTTTAGTAAAATCCATATTCATTATAAATGTATCATTATCATAATAAATATATCATAATCATATAAATATAACATCTTTATAAATAAATCAACTACTCTGAAAATGGAATCATATTTGACTCTTCTCTGTCCCTCTCTACCTTGGAGCATTCAACATGGTCGGTGGGTCAAACACCCGAACCAAAGAATCATAAATGTTTACATCCCATAAGAGGAAACTCTTCATCAGCTTTTCCGCACATGTTCACCATGAGTCTGCATTAACCCACAGCAATCCCTTTGTCATTGCAGTTTTCTGATTTGAACTTCGGTTTATTAAAAATAGTAGTAAGTTATTATGGTGTCCATTTGCTGAGGGAACCATGAAATCCTGGGTTTAGTGATAAAAGCTTTGAATGCACCACATACCTCAAAGATGGGAACATCCGCTACCATAAAATTATCACCTCAGCCTAGGAAGAAGGGGCAAGGCCTAAATTGGAGCTGGTGGGGATTACCAGAGGGGAAGGCAGGAGCAGCTGGTTGCATTCTACCTCAAGCACATAGTATTCGGAATTTAAGATTAGCATGTCAGAGACCTTCCTTAAAACCACAAGCTCCTTTCACTCTTTTCAACAGCTGAGGCTTCCAGCTGAGAGACAGAATATTTGCCTATCTTAGAATATTTCCCTGCTCGGTGATTGATATGCTCTCCATGGCTGCTGGGATGTGGGGAAAAATGAGTGCTCTCACATTGCTAGAAGAAATATGAATTGCTACAGTCTTTTTGGACAGCAATCTTGCAATTCCTTTTAAAATTAGAAATGCACACACTCTTTGACCTAGCAATCCGACTCCAAGGAATCTATCCCACAGAAATAAAAGCACAAGTATGTAAGGAAATAACAGTGCTGATATTCAGTGAGCACACACCCGTACAATGTACCGCCCAGCGTCCGTTCTCATTGGTCTGTCCCTGGGCCATACCGGTTGTTAAATATTTTTAATGCCACCTCTGGATATATAAATAAAATTTTACATAAGTGAGATTTTTTTATTATGAACATTTTTTCCCTTATGGACTGTGTCTGCACACACGCCCAGCTTGCTTCCAGCCTTCTGCGTCTCCATTCCTCCAGTAATGGATGTTCTATAGTTTTGAGCTCATATAATTTACATATAAATATCCACATTTACATACATACAGTTTTTGGAGGCTCATTGTTTATAAAAAAGTGGAGAAAATATTAAAAACATTCCTCTATAATAAGATAGGAAAAAAGTTGCAGAGATACAAAAGCTCTGAACAATGCAAATACGCTCTAGAAATTAGTTATATATCTATATATATACATATATATGTATATATAAACTCCTTGTTTTTCTCTGTACATTTAGAAATCCCTCCAAGATCAGAAATCCCTCTAACTCATTGTTTTTCACTGTTTTTAAGTTCCACTTCTTGTCTGGATATATCACAATATAATCAACCATTCTGAGACTGACAAGCCTTTGCTAGGTTTTAACCCCTTTCACTAAAAGTGCTGCAGTCAACATCCTTGTGTTGCTCATCTGACAAGGAAGATATTCCTATTACCACTCAGGCTGACCACATCTTGATGTCCGTATCAATCCTTTAAATCTTCATTTCCCTGAATTGCCTTGCTCCTCTTTCTGATGGTCTTTTGTCTTTTTAATATCAATATGAAAGAATCCTTTGCATATTTAAATATTGTTTCTCTTTCACATGCTCTGCAGATTTTCAAGTTCATTAGTGCAATGTTGTTAGTATATCGTAATTGTTAAGAGTAATTGCACTGTTGAGTGAATCCAACAGACAAGTCACTTAGCTTATGTATGCACTAGTTTCCTCAGTTTCAAAATGGAAATGATAATAGACTTATTTCAAACGTTTCTTTAGGATTCAAATTATTCAGAACTGTACTTCACACATTATAAGCACCAAACTATTTGTAATTATGCTTATTTTATTATTATTACTGGTTGGGCTGTATCATGGCTCCCTCTGTACATAGTCAAGTTTCGTAAATATTCTATGAGGATGCATAAAATGGGACTGAGTGTTGCTGAGAGTTTATATATACATATATGTATACATATAGATATATAACTAATTTATCGAGCTTATTTGCATTGCTCAGAGCTTTTGTATCTCTGCAACTTTTTTCCTATCTTATTATAGAGGATTGTGTGAAAATTCTACAACCACAATAGTTCGTTTATCTATTTCTCCCTACAATGGTTACATTATATATTCTGAGGTTATATGGTTAGGCATAAATATTCATAATTGTTAGTAGTCATAATTGTTATCTTGCTTTATTTTTTTTTACTTGAATATAATTTTTTCATCTTGGTAATTTATTTGCCTGAATCATATATTATCACATATTAAGATGGGTAACACCTTAACTTCTTTTGGCTAACATTTCTTTGTTATTTCTTTTTATTTTTATTTTTTTTAGTTTCTATATCCCTTACCTTGTCTCATTTGGATAATGTATTGTTGAATGATTTTTAAAATTTTTTTTATCCAAACT
Source organism: Sapajus apella (assembly GCF_009761245.1). Classification (NCBI taxonomy): domain Eukaryota; kingdom Metazoa; phylum Chordata; class Mammalia; order Primates; family Cebidae; genus Sapajus; species Sapajus apella. The sequence goes on along the minus strand of NW_022437009.1, from coordinate 1,448,007 downwards.
AAGACTGTTCTATAAATGTTGAGTTTAGCTCTGTAAGTCTATTACATTCATTGTGGTTATTATTATATTACCACTACCAGTTCACGTGTTCTATTGGCCAGACTTTTATTTTTCCCCTTTGTTGGCTAATAAAGTGGAAAAAAAAATGATTTTTTTTTCTCTAATGCTTTAAACTTTATGTTCTTTTTTTGTTTTTACAGAGATGGTCCTCCACCCTGGACTCACATTTAATGTTTCTCAAACTTACCATGCTTTATATATCTTCCTGTCAACTAGAAAAGAACCCCGACATACTCTCCCATTTTTGTGGTCTTTTCTCTCCCTCTCTCCTGCAAGGTTGCTATTGTCTAGAATTTTAATTCCAGGTTACATTATAAAAATCCAAGTTCGAGACCTAATGCTTCCCTTTCCCCTTGATACCAGCTGGAGACTGTGGCATCCCAGCTGAGACCAGGCAACAACAGTGGCTGAGGGGACTGCACAGCAACATGATGAAAAGAAATAAGGAGAGTCTCTGATATGAACAGTATGTGTAATATGTATTTGCAAACACGATGTGTGTATGTATGTGCATAACATATGATGTACGATGTGCATACTATATAGAATGAAAAGTTTCCAAAGTATATTATTTGAACCCCTGGGGATATCTAAAAGCCTTTCTAAGGGACCACGAGGCCAAAACTATTTGTATTATAGTACTAAAACATAATCTGTCTTCTTCCTTGTGTTAACATTTGCACTATTGTAAAAAAAAAATGGTGGGAAAATTTATTTAGCCATCATTACATTCTTCACTGCCACACACTTGCAGTAAAACAAAAAGTGCCAGCCTTACCTTAGATGTCTTGATTGAAACAGCAAAAATAATTAATATTCAACCCTTGAGCACATATTTTTAATATTCTGTGTGATGAATATAAATTAATGTGCAAAAAGTAAAAGCACTTCTGCTATGTATGAAAGTAAGATAGTTAAAATGGAACTCAACCTATGGCTAGACACTGGTATTTCACAATCATTTCTGATAAATGAACAAAGTCACTCCGTAAGTTCAAGGAAAATAATTGACAATAGTTCTTGCCAAAGATAAAATTCAATTTTATTTTTTGAGATGGAGTCTCGCTCTGTTGCCAGTCTGGAGTGCAGTGGCGCAATCTCAGCTCACTACAACCTCTGCCTCCCAGGTTGAAGCAATTCTCCTGCCTCAGCCTCCCGAGTGCCTGGGACTACAAACATGCACCACCATGCCCAGCTAAGTTTTGTATTTTTAGTAGAGACAGGGTTTCATCACGTTGGCCAGGATAGTATCCATCTCTTGAACTCGTGATCTGCCTGCCTCAGCCTCCCAAAGTGCTAAGATTAGAGGCATGAACCATCATGCCCAGCCACATATTCCAACTTTTAAGCAAAATTAGAGTTTTGAAAAGAGTTTCAGCTTGAACCTTTTCTAAATACTTGAAGGCTTTTCTCATAAAATTATTAATAATGTTAATGAATATGGTTTTTTTGATAATGTAAAATGCCATTTGTCAACATTTGGAAGATCTCCAAACTCAATGAACCAATATTTTACAAATTACCAGCGCATGCATGATATTGCAAAACCATACATGAGTCTTCAAAGTGCATAAGAGATGAATGAATTTTAATGTAACTGAGTATGGAAGGTTTGTTGATATAGTTTTAGATTCCACATTGAAGCCAGCATGTAAGAACACACCACTTGTCAAATTTTGGTCTAGTATTAAAGAATAATATTTCCAGTTACCTAGAAAGGCTATTTAAATACTTTTTTCTTTTCAAATACATATGAAGGGGTAGGCATGAGCTTGAATTTTCTTCATGTACTTAAACTAAAGCAAAACATCATAGATTGAATGCAGGAGAAGAATGAGAACACATTTTTCTTCAAATAGGCTAGACATTTAAAGATTTACAAAGACAAAAACACACAGAGATATCTAACCCAGTAAATATGGCTATTGTCAAAAAAGCAAAAAAAATCAACTGCTGATGAGAATGTGGAAAAAAGAAAATGCTAATACGCTCTTAGTGGGAATGTAAATTGGTACAACCACTGTGGAAAACAGTAGGTTTTCTAAAAAAAAAACCTAAAAATAGAAATTACCAGATGATCCAGCAATCCTACTGATGGGTTTATATCCAAAAGAAAGGAAATCAGTATATCAAAGAGATATATACACTCTCATGTTAATTGCAGCACTAGCCAAGATGTGGAATCAACCTAAGTGTCCACTAATGAATAAATTGATAAAGAAAATATGGTATATATACACAATGAAATATTATTCAGCCATAAAAAAACAATAAAATTCTCTCATTTGCGACAACATGAGTGAAACTAGAGGACACTATGCTAAGTAAATAAGTTATGCATAGAAAGATAAATATGACATGTTTTCACTCATATGAAGGAGCTAAGAAGTTGGTCTAAAAGTAAAGAGTGGAATAATGGTTACTAGAGGCTGGGCTGAATGGGAAGGGGATGGGGGAATGAAGAAAGCTTGGTTAATGGGTACAAAAATGCAGTTAAGTAGAAGGAGTAAGTTCTAATGTTTGATTTAGATAGAACAACAGTTAATAATTTACTGTATAAAGTAGGTAGAAGAGAAGATTTGCAATGTTTCCAACACAAAGACATGATAAATGTTTGAGGCTGGTTATCCTAGTTACCCCGATTTTGATCATTGCACACTTTATGCATATATCAAAATATTACATATTGTACACCATAAATATGTACAATTATGTAGTCATTAAAAATATTTACAAAAAAATGCAAATGAGTAAAATGCTGTCATTCTACTGTTTTCCAGGTTTTGAAAATAGTTATTTTTCATAAAATATATTTTAACATGTAATGAGTTTATTACTTTAAATAAATTAATACTTTAAATTCTTAGTTTTAACTATTAATATAGTAAGTATACATATATTAGAACCTACTTGTTCTAATATATACCCATAGATAATCAGGGTGTTATAACCCATATTCACAAAATCTACCTGGAGACATAATTAAAAATGTAAAGAGCTCTGGAGACAAACAATTGAGAATTCCTGATATGTATAGAAATATTCTCAAAACATTAGATGCAACAATATACACATATCTCTATTAAATCGAGATTCCGAGTGTGTGTAATTGTGTAATGATGATGTAATTCAAGTTTTCTATGTCTTCAGTAATTTTCAAAAACTAGATTCAGCAGTTCTGAAATCGAATAACAATATCTTCCAACAGCCCACTAGTCCTTAAAGAAACAGGGTCTACCATGTTCCAGGCAGAAAAGAACAAAATACTATCAGTTGATCTGAACAGGTGTCACAGAGGCTGTATAAGGCTGAGTCATTTTTATTCGGTATTCCATAATTGGCTTTTAACCTAGTTTTAAAAGTGTCATCTTCTAACAACTGCTTACATGTTGGCTCTCTCACAGCCTGTCCCTTCCCATGTGTAACATTCATTGCCTCTCTAGATCTACTGGCAGAGACAAAGCCTCTTGGATGTCACCCTACATTAACAAACAGCAATCTAGCCAGTTCAACCTATCACTTTTACTTTCTAAAAGGTTATAATTCTTCAATTTTAATTCTTAAAACTACATAGCTATGTTGTAATTTGAACAGTGTTCTCAAAAGAGCCAAAGAAAGTAACCTTAGAACCACAGACTTTGTGATCACATACTAACAATACCTAAGAGATCATCTAATCCTATCACTTTACATTGTAGATGAAATCCTGAGACCTAGAGAAGGGGCTGAGGCAGAACTTATTCATGTTCTACTCAAAGGATTAATTTTCCTCAGTGGCTAACAGTTTGTCCTTGGTCCCTTAGATAATTGCCCTTCAGCCCTAGACCCCTGCCTTTTATAGAAAGCTTGAGGATCTTGATTGCTTAGGCTCCTCTCCAGCCCCTACCCAGCCCCACACAGCCAAGAATTGACCCAGGTAAGGTTATAAAATTCAGTAGTATTGCCTCTAGGAAAACTCTTAGTTGAGTTTTAATCCCTAAATTTCTAGTGATTAGGCTGAGGCAAAGACTTCTGAAACTGCACCCCCATCTGGCTTCTGTCCTTTTCCTATCCTGCTCCCCCAACACCTCTCTAACCTTGTCCATAAGCACTACCATAATAGGTCACTGGTACCTGAATACATGTCTAGGAGCTTGCTTCTGAGGAACCAACCTGGGAGAAGAGTGGATGTGCCCATGATTACATTTACACTCAGATAGAACCTACCTCCTAGCTCGGTACATTTTTCACCTCTATAGATTCCTTAAAGTTAAGCTATAAGACGTAATGATCAGGTCATCCAGAGTATATTATCCCAAACTCTCTACTTTGATGTCTTGTGGAGTTGCTTCTAATCAGGTGAATTGATGTTCTACCATTGGCTTCTCTGAGGGACACAAAAAGAAATCTTATCATATTTACTACTATGTTTATGGTAGCTAGGTGACCAAAACCAATGTCCACCACACTGTCCAGTGTCCCCTTTGTAAAGATCCATGAGTAAAAGTTTTCTTAGACCTCAGTGCCAAAAACCTCTTTTCTTCTTTTAAGAAATTCAGTGGTCTATTTATTAAATGGAAAGGAAGAATCTTGTAATTCATATATTCTCCTATCATTTTGGTCATTAGGAAGCTCAGAGACAAATTTTCAGTCTACACCCCTAACCATTTTAATCATTGTGGCATATCTGTTACTGATTTTTCCTCTGCCCTCCATCTGGAAGCATATGGAATGCTTCTATATTGTTTGTATAGGCTTCAAAATATTTACTTATTTTTCATTTGATGATATGTAGTTTTTTTGGCTCCCTGAAAACAAAGGTAAACCAAAATGTTAAAGAAACTAAAAAGATAACAACAGTTCATTCTGTGGCTAGAACACAAACTACTTTTTACCTAAGAAAAATTATTCTGCAAATACTAGTTCAAAAGTGTGATATATTGTGTCTTTCTCACAATATACTAAGTTTTTGACAAAGTTTCTGCTGATTATTTTTAAATAATTTATGTATGCAATAATTCAGTATACAAATAGTATCTATATATGATTACGTGTGAGGTGGCTCAGAAGGGAAACGTTCTGTGTTTAAATCATTGTAATATAATTTTCTCATTGATTCAGGAAAAAAGATGGAAAAGGCATAAAAAAATGCATATAGTAAAATAACAGATAAAAACTCCCTAAGTCTTGGGAGAGATAAATATGGACACTCAGATTCCTAAGCCTTAAAAGTCCCTCACCTGTAAAAGTCCTCTCTCAGGCACATTATAGTCAAACTGTCAAAAGCCAAAGACAAATAGATAACTCTGAAGACATCAAGAGAAATACATCAAGTCACATAGAAGTTTATCCTCATCAAACTAACAGCAGATTTCTCAACAGAAACCTTAGAGGCCAAAAGACAATAAGATGATATATTAAAAGCAATAGAAGAAGAAAAAAAATCTGTTGGCCAAGAATATTTTACCCAGCAAAGCTATCCTTCAAAAATTAAGAAGAAATAAAGTCTCCCAGACAAACAAAAATAGCAAATTCAACACCATTAGGCTGGCCTTACAAAAAATGCTTAAGACAGTATTATATGTAGATGCAAAAGAACAATAATTACCATCGTGGAGGCACACAAAAATACAAAACTCATTGTTAGAGCAGATACACATATGAGGAAGATGAGTCAAATTTACATTACAAAAAACCAACAAATCACAAAAGTAACCAATAAGAGAGAAAGAAAGGAACAAAAGATAAACAAAACAATCAGAAAACAATTATCAAAATGACAAGAGTAAATCTTTACCTATCAATAATACCCTTGAATTTAAATGGTTTGAATTCCTTAATTAAAAGATATGGACTGACTGAATAGATTAGAAAAAAGAAAAGACCCAACTATATGCTATCTATAAGAAACATACTTCACCTGAAAAGATACAAATAGACTGAAAGTGAAGGAATTGAAAAAAGATATTCCGTGCAAACAAAAACCAAAAAGCAAGAGTAGCTGTACTTATATCAGATAAAATAGATTTCACATCAAAGCTATAAAAAGAGACCAAGAAGGTTATTATATAATGATAAAGGGATCAATTCAGCAAGAGAATATAACAATCATAAATATGCATGTGCCCAACACTGGAACACCCAGATATATGAAGCAAATGTTATTAGATCTGAAGAGAGAGATAAATCCCCACAATTTAATAATGGTTGTAAACATCCACTCTTAGTATTTGACAGATCACCTAGAAAGAAAAGCAACAATAAAAGTCTGTCTTAAACTGCACTATAGACCACGTGAACCTAATAGACATTTATAGAACTTTTCATCCAACTGCTGAAAAATACACATTCTTCTCAATAGCACACGAAACCTTCTCAAGGATAAACCATGTGTTAGGCCACATAACTAGCCTCAACAAATGTTTAAAAATCAAAATTATAACAAATATCTTTTCAAGCCACAATAAAATAAAACTAGAAATCAATAATGGAGAGAATTTTGGAAACTGTACAAATACATAAAAAGTAAACAACACACTCCTGAATGACCAATAGATTAATAAAGAAGCTTACAAGGAAGTTTAAAAATTCTTCAAAACAAATGAAAATAGGGTCAGAAACACAAGGAAGATGGCCGACTAGGAACAGCTCAGGTTTACACTTCCCAGTGAAAGTGGAGAGGGTGAGTGGACGCCGCATGTCCAGATGGATTTTTATTGCCCACAGACGAGGAGATTTCCAGGCAGAGGAGCCCTACGGGTCACCTGCTTGGCTGTTTCGGCCTGCGAGGCTGCTTTGCCCGCACCCTGGCACGGCGGTTCTCTGTACAAAAGACACTGGTCTGGGTGCCTTCTTAGCTGGCGATTGGAGCCCTGAGATGGCAGAGTCACCCATTCATCTGAAATAGCGAGCCAGGCCAGGAGATTCCTAGGCAAAAAAACCAACAGGAATCTCAGCACCACTGTTTCCGCCAGCCCAGTGAGTCGCGGGATGGGAGATCCCGGCGCCTTTTCAACAGGGAGAGAGTTGACCGTTCAACAACAACAACAAAAAAAGACTCTGAGTCAGGGAGCCAGGTGATCAGGCTCGGCTGGTCCCACCCCCACCCCCACGGCCAGAAAAAACAAAACAAACAAAAAAAAAGAGTAATTGAAAACGCTCTGGGTTGAGAGTTTCACAGCAAGCACAGCTGAGCCCGGGAGGGTCCGGCTCTGTGAGGGTGGGGCATCTACCATTACTGAGACACTCCACCACTACGGAGGCAGTCTGACCATAGCTGAGGCAGCACTCCATTGCCGAGGCAAACCGCCATTGCAAAGGCAACCTGCCACTACAGAGAGAGTCTGCCATAACAGAGGTGGGCCACCATTGCCAAGGCAGTTCTAACTACACCCATATAAACAGGACTGCAGGGAAGATCACACGGCAGCTGGGCGGAGCCCACAGCAGCTCAGCAAAGCCTCTGCAGGCAGACAGTAACTAGGCTGCCTCCTTGCTGGGCAGGGCAGCCCTGAAAGGAAAAAAAAAAAAAAGGCAGCAGCACAAAGGAAACCCATAAAGCCCTAACTCCCAGGGACAGAGCACCTGGGCAAAAAAAAAAAAAGGGAGTTTATGAGTTCTGCTGCAGCAGACCTAAACGTACCTGCCCAGCAACTCTGAATGAACAACAGAGCTCACAGCTCAGGACTTGAGCTCCAATAAAGGACAGACTGTCTCCTCAAGCAGCTCCCTGACCCCTGTATATCCAAAGAGTCACCTCATAAAGGAGAGAACAGACTGATATTTTGTGGGCATCCTTCTGGGACAAAGATAGCAGAAGAGGAAACTGGTAGCAACCCTTACTCCTCTGAAGCTGCTGAAGGTGACCCCCCAGCAAGCAGGGCCAGGAGTGGACCTCAGCAGTCCTACAGCAGAGGGGCCAGACTGTTAGAAGGAAAGCTAAGAAAAAGAAGTAACTTCAGCATCCACAAACTGGAAGTTCACTCAGAGACCCAATCTAAAAGTAAGTAACTACAAAGACAACTATAAACCCACAAAGATGGGAAGAAATCAGCACAAAAAGGATGAAAACACCTGAAACCAGAACACCTCTCCTCCTAAAAGGGGTCACAACTCCTCACCAGCAAGGGAACAAGGCTGGATGGAGAAGGAGTGTGATGAAATGACAGAATCAGACTTCAGAAGGTGGATAATAAGAAACTACAGTGAGCTAAAAGAACATGTTCTAACCCAATGCAAAGAAACTAAGAACTTGAAATAAGAGTTGATGAAATGCTAACAAGAATAGACAACATAGAGAGGAATATAAGTGAATTGATGGAGCTGAAAAACACAACATAAGAACTTCAAGAAGCATGCACAAGTTTCAACAGCCGAATTGACCAAGCAGAAGAAAGGATATCAGAGGTCGAAGATCAACTCAATGAAATAAAACGAGAAGGCAAGAACAGAGACAAAAGGGTAAAAACGAATGAACAAAGTCTCCAAGAAATGTGGGACTATGTGAAAAGACCTACGTCTGATAGGTGTACCTGAATGTGATGAAGAGAATGAATACAAGCTGGAAAATACTCTTCAGGATACTATCCAGGAAAACTTCAACAACCTAGCAAGGCAGGCCAATATTCAAGTCCAGGAAATACAGAGAACACCACAAAGATAGTCCTCAAAAAGAGCAACCCCAAGGCACATAATCGTCAGATTCAGCAGGGTTGAAATGAAGGAGAAAATGCTAAGGGAAGCCAGAGAGAAAGGTCGGGTTACCCACAAAGGGAAGCCCATCAGACTCACAGCAGATCTCTCAGCAGAAACCCTACAGCCAGAACACAGTGGGGGCCAATATTCAACATCCTTAAAGAAAAGAATTTTCAACCCAGACTCTCCTATCCATCCAAAATAAGCTTCATAAGTGAAGGAAAAATAAAATCCTTTGCGAACAAGCAAGTACTCAGAGATTTCATTACTGCCAGACCTGCTTTACAAGAGCTCCGGAAAGAGGCTTTACACATATAAAGGAACAACCAGTACCAGCCACTCCAAAAACATACCAAATGGTAAAGAGCATCAACACAATCAAGAAGCTGCATCAACTAACGAACAAAACAACTTGCTAGCATCAAAATGGCAGTATCAAATTCACACATAACAATATTAGCTGTAAATGTAAATGGACTAAATGCCCCAATCAAAAGACACAGACTGGCAAACTGGATAAAAAGCCAAAACCCATCAGTGTGCTGTATCCAGGAAACCCATCTCACATGCAAGGATACACAAAGGCTCAAAATAAAGGGATGAAAGAAGATTTACCAAGCAAATGGAGAGGAAAAAAAGCAGGAGTTGCAATTCTCATCTCTGATAAAATAGACTTTAAAGCAACAAAGATCAAAAGAGACAAAGAAGGACATTACATTATGGTAAAAGGAACAACGCAACAAGAAGAGCTAATGATCCTAAATACATACGCACCCAATACAGGAGCACCCAGATACATAAGGCAAGTTGTTAATGACTTACAAAGAGACTTAGTCTCCCACACAATAATAGTAGGAGACTTTAACACCCCATTGTCAATATTAGACAGATCGACCAGATAGAAAATTAACAAGGATATCCAGGACCTGAACTCAGACCTGGACCAAGCAAACCTAATAGACATTTACAGAACTCTCCACCCCAAATCCACAGACTATACATTCTTCTCAGCACCACATCACACCTACTCTAAAAATGACCACATATTTGGAAATAAATCACTCCTCAGCAAATGCAAAGAATGGAAGGGAAATCATAACAGTCTCTCAGACCACAGTGCAATTGAGTTAGAACTCAGCATGCAGAAACTAACTCAGAACCGCAGAGTTTCATGGAAACTGAACAACTGGCTCTTCAATGTTGACTGGATAAACAATGAAATGAAGGCAGAAATAAAGGTGTTCTTCAAAACCAACGTGAACGAAGACACAACATACCAGAATCTCTGGGAAACATTCAAAGCAGTCTCTAGAGGAAAATATACAGCAATAACTGCCCACATGAGAAGGAAGGAGAGATCTAAAATTGAAGCCCTAGCATGAAAATTGAAAGAGCTAGAGGAGCAACATGAAAAAATCTCAAAATCTAGCAAAAGACAAGAAATAGCTAAGATCAGAGCAGAACTGAAGGAGATAGAGACACAAAAAAACCTTCAAAAAATCAATAAATCCAGGAGCTGGTTTTTCAAAAAGATCAACAAAATAGACAGACCACTAGCCAGATTAATAAAAAGAAAAGAGAGAATAACCAAATTGATGCAATAAAAAATGATAAAGGGGATATCACCACAGATTCCACAGAAATTCAAACCGTCATCAGAGATTATTACAAACAACTCTATGCACATAAACTAGTAAACCTGGAAGAAATGGATAAATTCCTGGACACTTGCCTCCTCCCAAGCCTAAACCAGGAAGAAGCTGAAACCCTGAATAGACCAATAACAAGGTCTGAAGTTGAGGCAGATATTAAGAGCCTATGACCCAAAAAAAGCCCAGGGCCAGATGGGTTCACAGCTGAATTCTACCAGACATACAAAGAGGAGCTGGTATCATTCATTCTGAAACTATTCCAAATAATCCAAAAAGAGGGAATTCTTCCCAAATCATTTTATGACACCAACATCATCCTGATGCCAAAACCTGGCAGAGACTCAACAAGAAAAGAAAACTTCAGGCCAATATCCATGATGAACATAGATGCAAAAATCTTCAATAAAATACTGGCAAGCCAATTGCAACAGCACATCAAAAATCTTATCCACCATCATCAAGTAGGCTTCATCCCAGTGATGCAAGGCTGGTTCAATATACACAAGTCTATAAACGTAATTCACCACATAAACAGAACCAAAGACAAAAACCATGATTATCTCAATTGATGCAGAGAAGCCCTTTGACAAAATTCAGCAACCCTTTATTCTAAAAACCCTCAAAAAGCTAGGTATTGATGGAACGTATCTCAAAATAATAAAAGCCATTTATGACAAACCAACAGCCAATATCATACTGAATGGGCAAAAACTGGAAGCATTCCCTTTGAAATCCGGCACCAGACAAGGATGCCCGCTCTCACCACTCCTATTCAATATAGTTCTGGAAGCTCTAGCCAGAGCAATCAGGCAAGAAAAAGAAATAAAGGGTATTCAAATAGGAAAGGAGGAAGTCAAATTGTCTCTATTTGCAGATGACATGATTGTATGTCTAGAAGACCCCATTGTCTCAGCCCAAAATCTCCTGAAACTGATAAGCAATTTCAGCAAATTCTCAGGATACAAAGCCAATGTGCAAAAGTCACAAGCATTCCTATACACCAATAACAGACTTAAAGAGAGCCACATCAAGAACGAACTGCCATTCACAATTGCCACAAAGAGAATAAAATACCTAGGAATACAACTAACAAGGAACGTGAAGGACCTCTTCAAGGAGAACTACAAGCCACTGCTCAACGAAATAAGAGAGGACACAAACAGATGGAGAAACATTCCATGTTCATGGTTAGGAAGAATCGATATTGTGAAAATGGCCATACCGCCCAAAGTAATTAACAGATTCAACACTATTCCCATCAAGCTACCAATGACCTTCTTGACAGAACTGAAAAAACTACCTTAAACTTCATATGGAACCAAAAGAGAGCCCGCATAGCCAAGTCAATTCTAAGCAAAAAGAACAAAAGTAGGAGGCATCACACTACCGGACTTCAAACTATACTATAAGGCTACAGTAATCAAAACAGCATGGTACTGGTACCAAAACAGAGATATAGATCAATGGAACAGAACAGAGGCCCTGGAGGCAACACAACATATCTACAACCATCTACAATGATGTGATCTTTGACAAACCTGACAAAAACAAGCAATGGGGAAAGGATTCCCTGTTTAATAAATGGTGTTGGGAAAACTGGCTAGCCATGTGCAGAAAGCAGAAACTGGACGCCTTCCTGGCGCCTTACACTAAAATTAACTCCAGATGGATTATAGACTTAAACATAAGACCTAATACCATAAAAACCCTAGGAGATAATCTAGGCAAAACCATTCAGGACATAGGCGTAGGCAAGGACTTCATGACCAAAACACCAAAAGCATTGCCAACAAAAGCCAAAATAGACAAATGGGACCTAATCAAACTCCACAGCTTCTGCATGGAAAAGAAACAGTCATTAGGGTGAATTGGCGACCAACAGAATGGGAAAAAATTTTTGCAGTCTACCCATCTGACAAAGGGCTGATATCCAGAATTTACAAAGAACTAAAACAGATCTACAAGAAAAAACAAACAAGCCCATTCAAAAGTGGGCAAAGGATATGAACAGACACTTTACAAAAGAAGACATACATGAGGCCAACAAACATATAAAAAAATGCTCATCATCACTGGTCATTAGAGAAATGCAAATCAAAACTACATTGAGATACCATCTCACGCCATTTAGAATGGTGATCATTAAAAAATCTGGAGACAACAGATGCTAGAGAGGATGTGGAGAAATAGGAACACTTTTACACCGTTGGTGGGAGTGTAAATTAGTTCAACCATTGTGGAAGACAGTGTGGTGATTCCTCAAGGGCCTAGACATAGGAATTCCATTTGACCCAGCAATCCCATTACTGGGTATATATCCAAAGGATTATAAATCTTTCTACTATAAGGACACGTGCACACGAATGTTCATTGCAGCACTGTTTACAATAGCAAAGACCTGGAACCAACCCAAATGCCCATTGATGATAGACTGGACAGGGAAAATGTGGTACATATACACCATGGAATATTATGCAGCCATCAAAATTGATGAGTTTGTGTCCTTTGTAGGGACATGGATGAACCTGGAAACCATCATTCTCAGCAAACTGACACAAGAGCAGAAAATCAAACACCGCATGTTCTCACTCATAGGCGGGTGTTGAACAATGAGAACACATGGATACAGGGAGGGGAGCACTACACACTGGGGTCTGTTGGGGGGTAATGGGGGAGGGACGGGTGGGTGCGGAGTTGGGGAGAGATAGGATGGGGAGCAATGCCAGATATAGGTGAAGGGAAGGAAGGTAGCAAATCACACTACCATGTGTGTACCTATGCAACAATCTTGCATGTTCTTCACATGTACCCCAAAACCTAAAATTCAATTAAAAAAAAAAGAAAATAGTCACAAGATACCAAAGCCTGTGGATACAGCAAAAGCTGTATCTAAGTGGTATTAAGAGGGAAATCTGTAGAAATAAGTGCCTGCATCAAAACAGAAAGATTTCAAATAAACAATCTAACAATATATCTCAAGGAGCTAGAAAATCAAGAGAAAGCCAAACCCAAAATTAGTAGAAGGAAAGAAATAATAAAGATCAAAGCGGAAACAAATGAAATGGAGACTACAAAACACAATATGAAAGACTGACGAAATAGAAAGTTGGTTTTCTGAAAAGGTAAATAACACCGACAAAGCATTAGCTAGACTAAGAAAAAAAAAAAAGAAGAAAATCCAAATTAATATAATTTACTCATGCTTTTTTAAGACTGTTTCCTGTGTCATTCATGTGTATACATTTTCAATTCGTATTGTAATTACTGCAATTTGTACTCATTAGGCAAAAATTCCTAGTAAATATTCCCAACATTTCTATAATACTGGCTATAACAAGTAAAAATACTTTCATCCTAAACCATTAAGGGATTAGCACTTTCTTTAGAAAAACACAGCTAATTGTAATTCAACTGCCAGGGGCCTTTATTCAAAGGTAAAAGAACACTTAAGGAAATCACTATTACTTCATCCTAAGAGGTACCCTAGATAATAATAATAGCGCATACTTATTTGGCACTTACTATTATACAGTGTTGTATTTTAGGCACTTTACATACCCATCTAATTTATGAAGTATTATTATGGCTAGCATGTGCAGAAACGGGTTCAAATAGACAAAACAACTTGCCCCATATTTTTTATTCTTACCTGGGAAGAGGGTTTGAGAAAAGAAGTAAATCACACAAAACTTAAACTGCTTTTGGTCATGAACATACGAGAAAACATGCGAATACCCACCATGTAAGTCATGGTTTCTGGCTTCCGTGGTTTTCCCTGAGGGACCCCACAGAGAGAAGACAGTGATCAAAAGCAGGATTCAGAGTTTAGAAGTCCCTTGGCCAAATGTTTATTGAATAAATTAGATCTCCAAAGTGTTTACACAAAACAGGGACAAAAAATGATGGGCAGTGACCAATAATAGTAAATACTACAATGATAGGTGAAGATTATTTAGTCAAACACCATCATCAACAAAATGCTTTATTGATATCTATCTTTCTATTATCCTGTTTTAGGAAAACTACAAAACGAACAGTCACAACTCTTGTCTTTTGAGAGTTTACGAACTAGGAAATGCATGAACATCAGTACTATACATGAAAATGAAGCAAACAATGAATGCAAAGTGGAAATAACTAATATGTGTTATTTTCCTCTTATGCCTGCCCTTTGCTTCCAGTGGATTGAGGGAGGCTTTTCCATATAGATGTTCAGATGGAAATCAAGGTGGTTATTTACATATTCTGTCAGCTCTAATGCCTTGCTACACATCTGTAAAAATGTCCTCACTTTGAAATTTATCCAGCAACATTGCTGTCCAGCAACAGTACAAAGAAATTCGAACAGAAAAGATAAGATCAAGGTACTAGGTATTTACCCGGCTGCCACTGCATGTAGCAGGCAACATACTTGTTGCCTTTTAATGTGTTAGGAGTCCATTAAGGAAACAAATATTTAGCACAAAGCATTTTTTCAAAAAACACAAAGGGCACAGTAATGGTCAGAACTGAAACTGGACAATAAGAGAGCTGTAAGGATGACGATTGTGTATATATCACAATTCACCTTGGACATTATACCTATGAAAACAGCCCCTCCAGCCCTTTGAATCTTACAAGCCACGTGACATCTTCAAGAAGTGAAGCATCTGGGTTTCTTCATTGTTCTGCATATTCTTGGAAGGTGATGCTGTGAGAGCCTTACAAGCTTCTCGTTTATGGTTCACAGAGGCTTCTTGTGAAGTGTGACTTCAGGAGCTCTCTGGAAGCAAGAAAAGAAAGATGAGAACAGTACAGACAACAGGCAAGGTTAAAGCAGGATTCGAATGGTGAAGGGGTACTGAACAGACTTGTCTATAATTAGCTGAGAGGACAGGCCAATAGGAGATTACAAAAAAAATTTGGGGCAATCTAGTACGACACCATGAAAGAAAGCAGAAAGTATTAAAGTTTGATTCATGGTATAATGACAAGTCAATGAGGGGCTCTACTCACTGGGCCATGGACAGTGCCCTAAAAATAGTAGTCATGCTATAAATACCTCTTGTTATGAAGACAAAGGGATAATAATGATTTTAAAGAGGAGCAAGGGAAATGCTGTGCTCTCGTGTCAAGTAGAGAAGCAGCTTAGGTAACATACTTGTTGCCTTTTAATATGTGTGGAGTCCATTAAGGAAATAAATATTTAGCACAAAGCATTTTTTCAAAAAAACACAAAGGGATCCATAATGATCAGAACTGATACTGGGCAATAAAACAGCTGTAAGGATGACGACTGTGTATATATCACAAGTCACCTTCAACCTCATCATATCTGTGAAAACAGCCCGCCAGCCCTCATGCTCTAAACGATCCCTGCTACACCCCTCACTCTCAGTATCTGCTATGAAGCCTGAGTCTCTGCTCTACATTCGTACGTACTCAACCTCCCCTTCATGGTATATTTCCCTCACAGCTCATCTGGGTTTCACTAATGTAAAAAACCTATTATTTCCCTATGGATAAAGTTCTGGATGTTCTCAGGAGAAAAACACAATAAGGTCTGCTGCATACAGCATTATTAAAAACTGGGGGCGGGGGGGGAATTTGTACAGAAAAGATCAGATCAAGGTACTAGGTATTTACCTAGCTGTTAGTGCATGTGTTAAAGCCTGAACTTTCAAATAATGAATAACAAAAAAAGTAATATATCATTACAACTGTGTAGTTTCAGAAATTTTTATGACTTCAGCATCTGTAAATACTTGGAAGAATGACAATGAGGCGGATGGCACCTTAAATCGCCAAAAAAAAAAAACAAAATATGTGCTGCTACCCTGGAAGTTGTAGATTACAAAAATTTGAGGGTTGTTCAAATTCTTACTAGACCACTGACTCAGAAGCTTAATGTGTTAAAGAGATTATGTGGAAGTCAGGAATAAGACTAAAGAAAAGAAGAAAAATTCAAGCTAAGAATAAAGCCATTTGGCTTTTATCACATTCAGACAATATAGAGAGCTGTGAACCATCAGAAGAAATAGCTAGCCAATGATAGGATAATTGTAAGCAGATGTATCTGAAACTACTGGCAGGGTTCAGAATTGTGGATTTTATCAGGTGGTAATTTATCCTGAAGCAAATGTCACTCAATAAACTATCCCATTCCAAGACCAACATCTATTTCCATGATTTGCCAAAATATCATAGGGGAACAATTATTATTGAGACAACAACCCCCTCAAATAAACAAAATATTAAAGATATGAGTCACTCTGTTTAAAAAATTCTAACTGGTAAACTAAAAATTATTCAGAAAACTCCTGTAATTCTCATCTGTATTTTGTTTTGTTTTGCATCGTGTTGAGACTGAGTCTCGCCCTGTTACCCAGGCTGGAATGCAGTGGCATGATCACTGCTCATTGCAGCCTTGGCCTCCTGGGATCAAACAATCCTCCTACGTCAGCCTCCTGAGTATCTGGGACCGCAGGTGCACGCTACTATGCCCAGCTAAGGTTTTATTTTTTTGTAGGGACAGAGTCTCCCCCATGTTACCCAAGCTGATCTCTATATTTTTGGAAATAATTTCCTGCAGTTTTCCACTCAGTGTGGTGAACATACTAGAGTTTTCTGCTATTGGGAAATGTGTAGTGTCACAGGCCTTTATTCTCACTGTCTAGGACTCCAGAGTTTCCAGCACTACCCAATTCCAGAGGACATCATTCATACTAAAAACTTTGTTCTAGGGTGCTAGTCACATTGTGAATGAAATCCCCCAAAATGACAATACTGTCTGAAACCTGTTACTGTTTTCAACAAATGTCTGATGTTCCTATCTTTTGTTGTTTCATTATTTTTCCAAAAACAGAGAGCTGAGAGGAGGCCAAAGGGGATGGATGTGATGAATCCAGTTGTTTTAAATCAGTGGTTCTCAAGCAGGGATGATTCAGGCCAGGAGACATTGGGCAACATCTGGAGATATTTGGGATGTCCTAACTAAGGGAATGCTAGTAGCATCCAGACCAGAAGCCAGAGATAATGTTAACCTTCCTACAATGCACACAGTAACCCCCTACCACAAATAATTATCCAGCCTAAAATGTCAACAGTGCCAAAGTTGAGAAACTTTAGTTTGTAATTTGCTTATTCATTTGTGGTGGATTGTTTACATTAATATGCAATCAAGTGGTGTTTTTATTTCACATAAGAGCTATTTTAACAGAAAAATTATCTTCAGAAATAGGAGAAAGGTAAGCATGGAAGGACAGGAAGGGAATTATTTTTGCTCCAATAATGGAATACCCACTGTATTCCAAACACTATGCCTTATATCTTGCTTACTTTTATTACATCAGTAATCCAGATAACCCTACGAGACAAATGGTTTTCCTGCATTTTCATTATGAGCAGCTCCATCTCAATTAAATCATTAACATATACTTGAGGAACTTGGAAGCAGCGCAATAGAGAAATTGAACTCAAGAGAGGAGGGTGAGATTTATTTGGGTCACAGGCAAAATTGTAAAGAAGTTCACTGAGTTAGAATCCAAAAGCACTGAAGACATGATCTATCACACGCAGTATTCAGTGAACTGGCATTGGCTCTTTTGCCACGTGGGAGAAAGCTATTTTAATTGCTCAGTCCCCAGAACAGCCAGCTCCCCAAGTGTAGTGTGCTTCTAAGACAGTTGCACAAGCATTCTTGAGTCCTGTCTTGATTTCTAACCTGTGGTCTGAGCCTGTCATCTCAAGAAGACTGTTAGAGGGGAATGAAAAACACGTTTGCTCGTATGCATAACATCAACCTTGACCATTCCACAATGAGACAAACACTATCAGTGCCAAGCACCTGCAAAGCTGTAAACACTAGGATGCCAGGTATCATTCTGGCTAATTAATTAGGAATCTCTAATTCTTTTCAAATTTGTAACTGAAATGTGCCCATTGGTGTGATATTGGCTCTAGCAGCATTGTGAGGATTGCATCTTACTGTCACTTACTAGTTAGACTTGCAAAGTAAATCTAAATATCTGTTGTGCTGCTTCTTATGTTTTTATTTCTCTAATTCGTAGCTGTCAAGAAGGACAACTTTTGCCATTAGTGACAGTCTAGTCCAACATGCAGCCATGTGTGGTCAAGAGAAGGAAAAAACACACAAAATCTAAGTAGTGGAGTTTTTTTCTATAAAATTACTATTATTCAAATGATTTTATTTGATTTTATTTTAGGTTTGGGAGTGTACGTGTGGGTTTGTTACATGGGTAAATTGTGTGTCACTGAGGCTTAGTGTATGAATGAGCTCATCACCAAGGTACTGAGCTTAGCATCTGATAGGTAGCCTTGAACCCACACCCCCTCCCACCTTCCCCACTCAAGCAGTCCCTAGTGTCTATTGTTCCCATCTTTGTGTCCATGTGTGTTCGATGTTTAGCTTCTGCTTAGAAGTGATAACATGTGGTGTTTGGTTCTGTAGTCCTGTGTTAGTTTGCTTAGGATCATATTCAAATGGCTTTAAAAGATTACATATGAGGTAGAAAGACTGACAGAAATACAACCTGTCGTGTACACATTTTCTACTCTCAATTTCTCATATTAACTTTTAATAATAAGAGTCACCTTGTCTTCACCTTTTCTTATATTCCCAACATTGCCATTTACCAGATCTCTGGATTTCTTTGAGGTTTCTGGGATTCAAAGCGTTTTATAAAAATTCAACATTTTAAGCCTCTATCAAGACTTGCAATGTCTTGCTTTCTTTACTTCTTTAGATAGTACCATATCTTTTCCTGTTTCTCAGGCTGTCCTTGCCTCTCTGCACCTTGGAGTTTTCCTTTACAGTCAGAGGAGCACATAGTTCCCCCAATTGTTACTCCTTATACTGCTCCAACTGAGCACAAAAGAGGTGTGAGGCCCATGAACCAGCATTCACATTTCAGCAGTGATTCCTTGCTACAGGTTTACCACTGTCCAGTAATTCTCTTGCTGCCATTCTTCTATGTGGCTCTTCACCTTTATCTGTCATGTAGCTAGCCTACATTTACTTGATCTTTTTGGATGAACCTGGAAACCATCATTCTCAGCAAACTGACACAAGAACAGAAAATCAAACACCGCATGTTCTCACTCATAGGTGGGTGTTGAACGATGAGAACACACGGACACAGGGAGGGGAGCATCACACACAGGGGTCTGTGGGGGGGAAATAGGGGAGGAACAGGGGGGGGTGGGGAGTTGGGGAGGGATAACATGAGGAGAAATGCTGGATATAGGTGATGGGGAGGAAGGCAGCAAACCACATTGCCATGTATGTACCTATGCAGCAATCTTACGTGTTCTTCACATGTACCCCAAAACCTAAAATGCAATAAAAAAAAAAATAAAATAAATAAAATTATAATCAATTTTTTATCAGATCACAATAATTTTAAAACCTATTTAGCATCTCATCAATACTTCATCATAACCTTCATATGAGAGCTCCTGTCTTTGGAAAATGTAGATGTAATGTATTGAAAATCTAAAGGAACAATCACCTGTGCATCAGTGAATACATACAAAATATGTGAAAAGTAATAAAAATAACTCTAGGGTTCTTGGAGTATAAAATGCAACACTGGTTTTCAGCAATCTGCTGAATGAAAGTGTTAAAGGTAAATTAAGATAATTTAAGCAGTTGCAAGTTTCTTTCAAATTGAATCCATGGCAGTGGGATGTGGGGAGTAAATGAGTAGTAAATAGGGTTAATTTTACTTCTGAACAAAAGAGGTGACTGCCAACGGAAGTGTAATTTGAAGGACTTCTGAAATACATACCTATCTAAAACACAACTCTCCTTCTCTAACCTCCTAGAACGCCTTTAATGCCATCACTAGAGGTTCTGGTTTTTTGGTTTTTGGGTTTTTTTTGAAGGAAGTATTGCCATGAATAAGATGCCTATTAAAATGTAAATGCCCCTGGTAAATAAATGCACAAAATGGTTTTTGAACATTAGTATATAAATGAGATGAAGGAGCAGGTTGTAGCCCAGGGGAATAGAATTGAAGAAATGAGATGTTTGGTAAATATCAGTGGGCTGGAAAATCGCAGCATCACTGACGGAAATCATGCTGCCCCTGAGTAGTGTGGTTGCAGTTGTGGGAAAGTCTAAGGGGTCTGGGAAAAATAGGAAAAGATGCAAGAGAGGCAGAAGCAAGAAAGAGAAATAAGTTAAAACAGGGAGGTAAAACTCTAATCCACAATTTTCTACAGAATTGAAGTGTTGTTTTTTTGTTTTTTTTTTTTTTTTTTTTGAGATGGAGTTTCACTCTTGTTACCCAGGCTGGAGTGCAACGGCGCAATCTCAGCTCACCGCAACCTCCGCCTCCCGGGTTCAGGCAATTCTCCTGCCTCAGCCTCCCGAGTAGCTGGGACCACAGGCACGCGCCACCATGCCCGGCTAGTTTTTTGTATTTTTAGTAGAGACAGGGTTTCACCATGTTGACCAGGATGGCCTCGATCTCTTGACCTCGTGATCCACCCGCCTCGGCCTCCCAAAGTGCTGGGATTACAGGCGTGAGCCACTGCGCCCGGCCTGAAGTTTTTTCTTATAGCTTCCGACCTCTGTCTGACATTGAGCCTCTGAGTTCTAAAACGAACACACTTTTCTCCGACTCTTCTTCATACTCTGGTTAAACCTAGCTGAGCGCCATGCCTTACACATAGCAAGAACTCAATATTTGATTCATCCACACTCTCCTGTCAGTTTATATATCCTGTAACTAACAACGTACCTCAAGGGGCTCTAAAAACTAAGTAAGAAAATGCTCATGTTAAGTGTAAAGGAGACAAATATGTTCCTAGAAGTGAGACAGCATGCCATAGTTGGCATTCACATAGTTTATTAAACCATAAGAGAGGCAAGTGCAATCGTACCTCTCCTGGGAATAAACATCAAGAGAACTTCTCAGCATAGGTGTTTGTTGTTAGAAAAACAGGTTTAAGGGCCGCGCGCGGTGGCTCACGCCTGTAATCCCAGCACTTTGGGAGGCCGAGGCGGGTGGATCAAGATCAAGAGATGGAGACCATCCTGGTCAACATGGTGAAACCTCGTCTCTACTAAAAATACAAAAATTAGTTGGGCATGGCGGTGAGAGCCTGCAGTCCCAGCTACTTGGGAGGCTGAGGCAGGAGAATTGCTTGAACCCAGGAGGCGGAGGTTGCAGTGAGCCAAGATCACGCCATTGCACTCCAGCCTGGGTAACAAGAGGGAAACTCTGTCTCAAAAAAAAAAAGAAAAAAAAAGAAAGAAAGAAAAAGAAAAACAGGTTTAAGAATCCTATGTCACAGATAAAAATATCAGCAAATAGAGAATTTCAGCATTCAAATGCACCCAAGTGAACCTAATCAATGAGCAATAAAGCTTAGACTCTTGAAATTTTCTACCCATTCCACAGCCCTGCCTTCATGAAATGGAACGAGAGTCATTAAATCCTAACTGGTCACTTATGGAAGGCTCTGAAAGAAATGCTGGGGTCCTTTCATATGCTGCAGTATTATGCTCTTTGGGAAGTTCTATACATTTTTCGTTAATGGTACAAGTGAAATTGTAAGCCGCTGTTAGTGAAGAAAACCAGATAGCTCTGGGCACAGAGCCACACCAATCCAGGCCTAATGTGTGAACCAGAACTAAGCATGATAGGTAGCCTCTGAAGAGCAAGAAAGTGAGGCTAACGAGATGAAAAGCCTGTAGCTATTCTATGTGGGCAAATTACTCTGCCTACTGAGTTGAAAAAGACTCAGCCTTTTTTACTATAGGGGGGTCCAGGGCAGAAGCATGGAGACCGGTTAGGGAGAGCATTGCAATAATCCCGATAAAATATGAGGATGGCTTAAACTAGAATGGTCGCAGTGGAAGTGGTAAGAACTCTGAATAGAGTCCAAAGATAATGCTGAAAGGATCAGCTAACAGAGTTAAACTGAGGTAGAAATAGAGGAAACGAGAATGACAACATTTTTGTCCCAGCCAAGGTTCGAGAAGAAAATTAGTTGAATGTGTCATATTTGAAATGACTTTTATCCAAGTGGGAATGTCAAGTAGAAAAATGAATTTATAACTCTAGATTTCTGAGAAGAGGTTAAAATGGGAGATATTAATTTTGGAGTCATCAGTATATAGATGATATTTAAAATAATGAGACTAGATGATATTACTTAGGAGGTGAATATTGGTTTCTAAATAAGTAAGAGATTCAAGTTTCGACTGTGAGACACTTTAGGTGCAAATCTTGGCCATATTGATGGAGTTTGCTAAAGGATAGTTGTGAGGAAACAGGATGGTTACCAGGCAGCATTCTAGGATCATTAAGCCATAAAGGACCAAATGATCATTATAGGACATTACTATTTTCATGGATATAAAATCAGACAGGTAAAGGGCTCTTCTATCTTCTAAATAAGGATTTTATTATTTACAATGTCTATGTGAAGAAAATTGAGGGAAAAATCAAATAATTATTTGACGAATAATTACTGGATATTACTAATTTGGCTAACTCTAATCAATCTGCAATCCCCACTACTGCAAACATTTTTGAATCCTACCTTTCTTTAAAAAAAAAAAAAAAAGAGAGAGAGAGAGTGTGTAGTCACCAAATTGGCTTAATTCTACATTTCATTTTGCTTGGTATAGACAAAGCCCCCATGGATGAAATCAAAATGTTGTCTTTCATTATATGGTTAATTTGACTAGTTCAAGCCAAAAGACTTTTAACTAGGACACTTGATTTTGCCTTCAAGTTTGATCATATGAATCAGATAGAATTTTCCTATGTATCCAAATTCCTAGAAGTTATATATCCATTTTACATGATTTAGGAGTTGGGGATACACAGAATGAATGGCTTAGATGCATAGAAAAATATTAATTTCTTTAAAATAATGTTATTTGGGTGAATGGATGAAGAAAGGGAGGAAGGAAGAAGCAAAAGTAAACTGCACAAACTTTCCCTAATGATTGGTATGTGGTAAGACTAATAAACCTGAGGTGATTCCTATGACCTTGTCTTGTAGGGGGATATCCCATAAACACCGATGCAGGAGCAAAAGGCCTAAGCCTATTTCCATATAAATAATGAAGAAGGAAGTAATTAGAAATATAACCATAGTAGTTATTAGTTATTCATATGTTATCTTAGTTATTCATAGGTGATCTTACTTCCTTTAGTAATGCCTATCAGGCTGGAAGTGTGCACCTGGGGGACATTGTGAAATGAATGACACTAAGGCAAGATGCTCTAAGCCCTCTGTCACTCCCGCATAAGGGCTGCTGGAGAGCACCTGGGCTGTGTGGCAGTGCCAGAGCTGTGAAAGCGCCTGCTGTTTAGCCAGCTAGGGAAGGAGATGTCCAAAATGGCTGAGACATCTCCTTCCTGGGGAAGTTTGGAGAAAACTCTGCTTCTCTAAGTTCTTGCGGCAAAGCCTGACGGCTGTCAGACATCCAGGGGCTTAACTTTCTCTTTGTGATGCTGTGCTTCAGTGGTCACGTTCCATGTCTACTCTCATGTTCTGCTTCAGCACCTTGTTCCTTTTTTCTTAGAAAAGACAATCAGTAATGGTAGTATAAATCTTAATGTTTTAGTTCTTTCTTGATAAGTATGGAAAAGGTGCTGATGCATTATGTTTCTTACCTCACTTTGGGTGCCAGAAATTCCTAAGCCCCTACCTCAATGACAGGTGATGTACTTGACCCTATCACTGCCATGCCCTACCTACCCTGCCCCCAGTCACTAACTACCAAGGCCACACCCTACCTACCCTGCTCCCAGATTTGCAACTCAATAAAAGTGAGAGCATCTTCGCATTAGGGGCCACTGCTGGTCTCTGCGATTTGGGTAGCAGTGTACCTCTGGGACCAAACTCTCTTTTCTCTATCTCTGTGTATTGTGTCTTTTATTTCTACAATTTCTCATCTCTGCACCAGCTGGGAGGGGCTCACAGAACCCTGTAGGGCTGCACCCTACGTATCTAAATGAAAAAAAATTGAACTTTCAGGAGCACATACCCAGATGTGACTCATCTGTATCAATATACTTGTTAGCAAGCCCATAACATTTACGTGAGAGAAACATTCAGCAATCACATCTTTGATTATATCAATACCGTAATAAAAACCCAACTGAGAGTGACATTAGCAAGATGAAATCATGGAATGGCCTGGACTGTCCTTCCCTTCACAGATACACCTATTCAACAGCAACATATGGATCAATTCCTTTTGTGAAAAGTCCAGCTGAGAGGCTCCTGCACCCACGACAAATGCAAAACCAGCCACATCAAAACTTGTAAGAAAATTGGAGATACCTTGTCACCATACTCTCCACCCTTGGCATGGAGCCATATGATAAGGAAAAAAAAATCCAGCTCCCAGCTTCTCACTGAGGAAAAAAAGGGTTGGACCACAAATTCAACATCTCACATTTCTAGGTGCTTCCCCAGGAACTGGTTTTGAGCACTGCCATAAACTGGCATATTGTAAATGCTTAGGGCTATTGAGTATAAAGGTGTTTTCAATAGCATGTAAGCACATGCTACCCCTAGCCCAGCACAGAGTAAGTGGGAAAAAAAAAAAAAAACCCTCCAATTCCCATATTCTACCCCAGCCCAGCATAGAGTAAGTGGGCAAAAAACCTTCAGTTCCACATTCTCCCAGGGGGGAGAAGAAGTTGGACCACACATCTAACATTCCAACTCCTGTGGGTAACACCTGAAGAATGGGTTTCCATCTCACCTGTCGTGTGCTGACTGGACCCAGCATACTCTAGACACCTGGAGCTGCTAAGAACAATTGGAAGTCACACAGATATTTGAGAACGCAACAGAAACTCTGGCCAGGTTGACTGGTGAAAGTCTTCTGTATGAGGTCAGTTCATGAAGACTGGGAGAAATGGTAGTTTTTTATAATGTATAGATACCAACACGAAGAGTCAAGACAAATGAAATATTCAAGAAACATAAACCAAACAAAGGAACAAGATAAACTACAAATATTGATTCTAATGAAGCAGAGATACATAAATTACCTAACAGATAATTTAACCATTATACAAATACTTAATAAGCTCAGGAGAATATGCCATTATTACAGTAATACAATATTCTCAATATGTCTACATATTTACCTTCAGGAATGAATTTATTCTTTCTTCTACTATGGTGTTATTATTTAGTATCCTTTTGTTTCATGTTGAAGAACTTCCTTTAACATTTCTTGAGAGGCAAGTCTAGTGGTGATAAATTCCCTGAGTTTTCTTTCCTTTTTTTGTGTGTAAAATATACATAGCATAAAATTTGTCATTTTAATCATTTTAAGTGTAAATAATGTTATGCAGCCATTGTCACCATTTGTTTCCATAATTCTGTTAGTCCTGTAAAACTTAAATTCAATACCCGTTAAATAATAACTCCTCATTTTCCCCTTCCCCCACCCACTGGAAACCACCATTCTACTTTCTGTCTGTATGATTTTGACTACTCAAAGTACCTTACAGAAGTGGAATTATACAATTAAGATTCTTCTTGACTTATGATGGTGTTATGTCCTGATAAATCCATTGTAAGATGAAAATATAATAGGTTGAAGTAAATTTGGTACATGTAATTCATTAGTAAAGACGAATATATAGACAAACAGAGAATACTATATTACCATATTGGTGGTGGGCAAAAAACTTCAAATCTAGTACAAATTAAAAGACAATATTAAAAATAACTATAACTAAAAAACATATTGATGGATACAAAATACAGGTAAATGTAAATTGTTACTTTAATAACATGAAGTGTGAAGAAGTGAGAAGTAAAAATGTGTTGGTTTTGTATGTGATTCAAATTTAGTCATTATCAACTGTGAGTACTGTAATAACTACAAGATATTTCGTAAAAGCACCTAGCGACCACCAGAAAAATTCCTATAGAAGTGTCACAAAAGAAAAGAGAGATTCAAAGCCTATCAATTTTATGAAAGGAAAGCTGCAAGAACAAAAAGAAGAACCAAAATAATACAAGACAAAGAGGAAACAATTAACAAAATGTTAGTTTTGTTAACTAGCTTACCCCGTAGTAATTAACTTAACAACAGTAAATTGGTAAAATTGACTTACCAATACCAAATTCTTTTTTATTAATAATTACTTTAAACAATAAACACCCCAATCAAAAGACATGGAATAGGCTGGGCACAGTGGTTTATGCCTGTAATCCCAGCAATTGAAAGGCTGAGGTGGGCAGGTCATTTGAGGTCAGGAGTTTGAGACCAGTCTGACCAACATAGCAAAACCTGGTTTCTACTAAAATAGAAACATTAGCCAGGCATGGTGGCATGTGCTTGTAGCCCCAGCTACTCAGGAGGCTGAGACAAGAGAATCACTTCAACCCAGGAAGCAGAAGCTGCAGTGAACCGAGATTGCACCATTTCATGCCAGCCTGGCCAACAGAGTGAGACTCTTTCTCAGAAAAAAAAAAGAAAGAAAGAAGCAAGAAAGCAAGAAAAAGAATGAACAAAAGAAAGAAAGAAAGGGAGAGAGAGAGAGAGAGAGAGAGAGAAAGAAAGAAAGAAAGAAAGAAAGAAAGAAAGAAAGAAAGAAAGAAAGAAAGAAAGAAAGAAAGAGGAAGGAAGGAAAGAAGGAAGGAAGGAAAAGAAAGAAAAAAAAGAAAAGGAAAGAAAGAAAGAAAAAGACAGTAGCTGAATGGAGAAAGACACAATATCCTGTGTACAATATACTATGTACAAAAGCTCACTTTAGATTTAAGGACACCATTAGACTGAAAGTGGAGGGATAAAAAGAAGTAGTCCATGCAAACAGTAGCCAAGAGAGAGCAGGGATGGCTATGTTTATACAAGACAAAACAGACTTTAACAAAACAGATTTTAACAAAAACTGTAACAGGAAATAAAAAAGGTTATAATGACATAGTTAAAGGAGCAATTCACTAGGAACATATAATTATTATAAATACGTATGTACTCAACAAAAGAGCACCAAAATACATAAAGCAAACATTGACAAGTAAGATTACATTAAACTAAAAAGCATCTGTGTAACCAAGAAAACAGTAAACAGAGTGAAGAGACAACCTACAGAATTGAAGAAAATATTCCCGAACAACATATCTTATAAAGAGTTAATTTTCAAAACATATAAAAAATAAGAAATTCAGACTTCCCCCAAGAAGGCCCCATCATCTCAGCCCAAAATCTCTTTAAGCTGATAAGGAACTTCAGCAAAGTCTCAGTATACAAAATCAATGTGCAAAAATCACAAACATTTCTATACACCAATAACAGACAAACAGCCAAATCATGAGTGAACTCCCATTGACTTTCTTCACAGAATTGGAAAAAAACACCTTAAACTTCATATGGAACCAAAAAAGAGCCCATGTAGCCAAGACAATCCTAAGCAAAAAACACAAAGGGTTCAGAGAACTGCCTCCACTAACCAAGGGAAGTAGTGAGGAATTGTGCCCTGAGGGATGGTTCTGTCTGGCCCAGATGCTATGCCTTTCTCAAGGTCTTCACAACCAGGAGATTCCCTTGTGTGCCTACACCACAAGGTGCCTGGGTTTCAAGCACAGAACTGAGCAGCCCTTTAGGCAGACACCAAGCTAGCTGCAGAAGTATTTTTTGTACCCTAGTGGCACCTAGAATGCCAGGACAACAGAACCATTCACTCCCCTGCAAAGAGGGCTAAAACCAGGGAGCCAAGTGCTCTTCTTCAGCAGATCTCACACCCACAGAGTCCAGCAAGCTAAGATCCACTGGCTTGAAATTCTCGCTGCCAGCACAGCAGTCTGAAGTCAGCCTGGGACACTCCCATTTGGTGGGAGGAGGGGCATCCACCATTACTGAGGCTTGAGTAGGCAGTTTTCTCCTCACATTGTAAACAAAGCCACTGGTAAGTTCGGACTGTGGCAAAGCCACTGTAGCCAGACTGCCTCTCTAGATTCCTCCTCTTTGGATAGGGCATCTCTGTAAAAAAGGCAGCAGCCCCAGTCAGAGGCTTATAAATAAAATTCTCATCTTCCTGGGCCAGAGTACCCGTGGGGAGGAGCAGCTGTGGGCACAGCTTTGGAAAACTTAAACATTCCTGCCTGCCAGCTCTGAAGTGAGCAGTAGATCTCCCAGCATAGTGCTCCAGCTCTGCTAAGGGACAGACTGCCTCCTCAAGTGAGTCCTGATCCCCTGCCTCCTGACTGGGAGACACTTCCCAGCAGGGGTGGACAGACACCTCATACAGAAGAGCCATGGCTGGCATCTGGCAGGTGCTTCTCTGGGACGAAGCTTCCAGAGGAAGGAGCAAGCAGAAATCTCTGCTTTGCTGCAGCCTCTGCTGGTGATACTCAGGCAAACAGAGTCTGAAGTGGACTCCCAGCAAATTCCAGCAGACCTGCAGAAGAGGGACCTGACTGTTAGAAGGAAAACTAACAAACAGAAAGCAATAACATCAACATCAACAAAAAGGACACCCATGAAAAAAACCCATTTGAAGGTCACCAACATCAAAGATCAAAGGTAGATAAATCCATGAAGATGAGCAAAAACTAGTGCAAAAATGCCAAAAAAAACCCCAAAACCCAGAATGGTTCTTCTCCTCTAAAGGATCACAACTCCTTGAGAGCAGGAGAACAAAACAGGATGGAGAATGAGTTTGACGAATTGACAAAAGTAGGTTTCAGAAGATGGGTAATAACAAACTCCTCCAAGCTACAAGAGCATGTTCTAACCCAGTGCAAGGCAGCTAAGAACCTTGGTGAAAGGTTACAGGAACTGCAAACTGGAATAACCCAAATGACCTAATGGAGCTGAAAAACACAGCATGAGCACCTTATGAAGCATATATGAGTATCAATAGCTGAATTGATCAAGCAGAAGAAAGAATATCAGAGATTGAAGATCAACTTAATGAAATACAATGTGAAGACAAGATTAGAGAAAAAAGAATAAAGGAAATGAACAAAACCTCCAAGAAATATGGGACTATCTGAAAAGACCAAATCTGCATTTGATTGGTGTACCTGAAAGTGATGGGATGAATGGAACCAAGTTGGAAAACACTCTTCGGGGATGCAAGGCTGATTAAACATATGCAAATCAATAAACGTAATCCATGACATAAACAGAACTAAGGACAAAAACGACATGATTATCTCAATAGATGTGAAAAAGGCCTTCAATAAAATTCAACAGCACTTCATGCTAAAAACTGAATAAACTAGGTATTGATGGAACATATCTCAAAATCATATGAGCTATGTATGACAAAGCCACAGCTAACATCATACTAAATGGGCAAAGCTGGAAGCATTCTTTCTGAAAACACGCACAAGATAAAGATGTCCTCTATCACCCCTCCTATTCAACATACTATTGGAAGTTCTGGCCAGAACAATCAAGCAAGAGAAAGAAATAAAAGGTATTCAAATAGAAAGAGAAAAAGTTAAATTGTCTCTGTTTGCAGATGACATGATTGCATATTTGGAAAACCCCATCATGTCAGTCCAAAAACTCCTTAGGCTGATAAGCAACTTAAGCTAAGTCTTAGGATACAGAATCAACAAGCAAAAATGACAAGAATTCCTATACACCAATAATACACAAACAGAGAGCAAATCATGAGTGAACTTCCATTAGCAATTGCTACAAAGAGAATAAAAAACCTGGGAATACAACTTACAAGGAATGTCAAGGACCCCATTAAGGAGAACTACAAACCACTGCTTAAGGAAATAAGAGAGGCACAAAGAAATAGGAAAAAAAAAATCTATGCTCATGGATAGAAAAAAATCAATTATGAAAATGGCCATATTGCCCAAAGTAATTTATAGATTCAATGCTGTTCCCATCAAGCTACCACATTGACTTTCTTCACAGAATTAGAAAAAAAGTTACTTTAAATTTCATATGGAACCCAAAAAGAACCCGGATATCCAAGACAATCCTAAGAAAAAAGAACAAAGCTGGAGGAGGCATCATGCTACTTGACTTTAAACTATACTGTGAGGCTACAGTATACAAAACAGCATGGTACTGGTACCAAAACAGAGATATAGACCAATGGAACAGAACAGAGGCCTCAGAAGTAACACCACACATCTACAACCATCTGATATTTGACAAACCTGACTAAAACAAGCAATGGGGAAAGGATTCCCTGTTTAATAAATCATGTTGGGAAAACTGGCTAGCCATAAGCAGAAAGCTGAAACTGGATCCATTCCTTACACCTTATACAAAAATTAACTCCAGATGAGTTAAACATAAGACCTAACACTATAAAAACCCTAGAAGAAAACCTAGGCAATACCACTCAGGACATAGGCATAGGCAAGGACTTTATGACTAAAGCACCAAAAGTATGGCAACAAAAGCCAAAATAGACAAATGGTATCTAATTAAACTAAAGAGCTTCTGCACAGCAAAAGAAACTAGCATCAGAGTGAATTGGCAACCTGCAGAATGGGAAAAAATTTTTGCAATCTACTCATCTGACAAAGGACTAATATCCAGAATCTACAAAGAACTTAAACAAGTTTACAAGAAAATAACAAACAATCCCATCAAAAAGTGGGCAAAGGATATGAATGGACACATTTCAAAAGAAGACATTGATGCAGCCAAGAAACATATGAAAAAAAGCTCATCACCACTGGTGAAGGTGAGAAATGCAAATCAAAACCACAATAAGATACCACCTAATGCCTGTTAGAATGGTGATCATTAAAAAGTCAGGAAACAACAGATGCTGGCAAGGATGTGGAGAAATAGGAATTATTTCACAGTTGGTGGGAGTGCAGATTAGTTCAACAATTGTGGAAGACTGTGGCAATTTCTCAAGGATCTAGAACCAGAGATAACATTTGATCCAGCAATTCCATTAATGGGTATGTACCCAAAGGATTATAAGTGATTCTACTATAAAGACACATGCACATATATGTTTATTGCTGCACTATTCACAATAGCAAAGACTTGAAACCAACCCAAACGCCCACCAACGATAGACTGGATAAAGAAAATGTAGCATATATACACATGGAATACTATGCAGCCACAAAAAATGAATTCATGTTTTTTTGCATTGACACGGATGAAGCTGGAAACCTTTATTCTCAGCAAACTAACACAGGGACAGAAAACCAAACTCCACATGTTCTCACTCACAAGTAGGAGTTGGACAATGAGAACACATGAACATAGGGAAGGGAACATCACACATTGGGACTTGTCAAGGGGTAGGAGGCAAGGTGAGGAATTGCATTAGGAGAAATACCTCATGTAGATGACAGGTTGATGGGGGCAGCAAACCACAATGGCACACGTATACTTATGTAATAAACCTTCATGTTCTGCACGTGTATCCCAGAACTTAAATTATAATAAAAAAATAAGAAATTCATACAACTCAATGATTTGAAAATGATTTAAAAATTGGCGAAAGATCTGAATAGACATTTCATGAAAAAGACATGCAAATGGCCAAAATGTATATGAAAAATTCTCAACATCGCTAATCATCACGTAAAAGCAAGTTAAAACCTCAATGAGCTGTCACCTCACACCTATAAAAATGACTATGATAAAAAAGAAAAACATAACAAGTGTTGGTGATAATATGGAGAAAAAAAGAACCCTTGTATACTGTTGGTGGGAGTGTAAATTGTACAACAATTTTTAAAAACATATGGAGGCCCCTCAAAATACTAAAAATCAAACTGCTGTATAATCCATCAATCTCACTTCTGGGTGTATACTCATAGTGAATGAAAGTAGTATGTCAAAGAGATATCTCCACTTCCATGTTCATTGTGGCATTATTCAGAATAGTCAAGCTATGGAGCCAACCCAAGTGTCTATTGATTGATGAATGTCTGTAGGAAATGTGATATAAACATATATAAATTATATATTTATATATATATATATACTATAGATAATGAAATACTACTCAGCCTTTAAGAAAGAAACTCTGTCATTTTTAACAACATGAATAAAGCTGGAGGACACTGCCCTAAGTGGAATAGGCCAGATACAGACAGACAAATACCACATGATCTCACTTACAGGCGGACACTAAAAAAAGTTGAAATAACAGTAACAGAGTAGAATGGTGATTCTAATGTGCAAAGTTTTAGAGAGTATGTATAATTTATGAAGATCTATTACACAGCATGATGACTGTAGTTAAAAACAATATATTCTATATTTAAATATTGCTAAGGCAATGTTCTAACTACAAAAAAAGTATGTGAAGTGATGAGTATACTAATTAGCTTGATTAATCATTTCATAATATATACATATTTCAAAATATTATATTGTAATATTTGTTCTCACTACAAAAAAAATATGTGAAGTGATGATATATTAATTAGCTTGATTAATCATTTCATAATATATACATATTTCAAAATATTATATTGTACACTGCAACTATGTATAATTTTTATTTGTCAAGTATATCTTAATAAAGACAGAAAAAAGATCTAGTAAATGTCTTCAATCAAGCTGTAGGATACAAATTCAGCATATAAAAATTAGTTGCATTTCTATACATTCAAATCCGCTATTTGAAAAAGGAAATAAGAAAACAATCTCTTTTCAATATAATTCAAAGAGAATAAAATATTTAGGCATAAACTTAACCAATGGATGAAAGTCTTGTACCCTAAAATTACAAAACAATCCTGGACTGCATTAAAGCAGATAAAAAATAAATGAATGACATCCCACTTTCATGGACTAGAAGACTCAATACTGTTAAAATGTCCATACTACCTAACGCAATGTACAGAGTCTATGCACTCCCTATCAAAATTCCAATGCCATTTTTTACAGAAATTTTAAAAAGCAATTATAAAATACATGGAACCACAAAGGACCACCTAATAGACAAAACTATCTTGAGAATGCAGAACAAAGATGGAGGTATCACGTTATTTCAAAATATATTACAAAGCTACAGTAATCAAAACAGTATGGTGCTCATGTGATGATAGACATGTACATTAATGTAAGAGAATACAAAGCCCAGAAGTAAATCTACACATATATGGTTAACTGATCTTTGACAAGGGTACCAAGAGTGCACAGTGTGGAAAGGATAATCTCTTCAAAGTCCCAAGAGACACTGGGAGAACTGAATATACACATGCAAAGGAATGAAATTGAATGCCTATATTAGACTATATTTTAAAAATTACAAAATGGACTAGAGACTTAAATGTAAGACCTGAAACAATAAAAATTCTACTGAAAACATAGGGAAAGCTGTATGGCATTGGTCCTAGCAATGATGTCATTGGTATGACACCAAAGCACAGGTAATAAAAGCAAAAAGTAGACAAATGGGACTACGAACTAAAAAGCTTCTGCACAACAAAAGAAAAAATCAACAGAGTGAAAGCCAATCTACAAGATTAGAGAAAATATTTGCAAACTGTATACTTACTTGATAAGGGTCAACTTCCAAAATATATAAGGAACATCTATAATTTAACAGAAAAGAAATGAATAATCTAATTTTAAAACAGGCTAAGAACATGAATACACATTTCTACAAAGTACACAAGCACATGGCCAACAGGTATGAGTAATTGTCAGTATTGCTCAATATTACTAATTGTCAGAGAAATGATAATCAAAACCACATTGAGATACTGTTTTATGCTTACTGGGATGGCTAGTATCTTTTTAAGACAACAAGTGTTGGCAAAGACTTAGAAAAATTGGAACCCATGTGCCCTATTGGTGGGAATATAAATTGATAAAGCTATTATGGAAAACAGTATGGCGGTTCCTCAAAAGATTATAAATAGACTACCATCAGATCCAGCAATCTCACTTCTGGGGTATTTATTCAAAATTTGAAATCAGGATATCAAATATATGTATTAGGACTTCTGAGTTCCCTGCAGCACTATTCATAATAGCCAAGAAGTAGAAAAAATCTTAAAGTCCATGGATGGATAAATGGAAAAATAAAATGTGATAAATACATACAATGGGATATTAGACAGCCTTAAAAAGAAGGAAATCCTGTCATTTGCAGCAAAATGAATGAATCTAGAAGCCATATTGCTAAGTGAAATAAGCCAGTCACAAAAGGATAAATAATGCATGATTCCAGTTACGTGAGGTATCTAAAATAGTCTAACTCACTAAAGCCAAGAGTAGAATGTTAGTTGATGGGCTGGAGGAATGGGAAATGAGGAGTTGCTAATCAAAGAGTACAAAGTTTCAGATACACAAAATGGATATGTTCTAGAGATTTGCTGCACCAATATGCCTATAGTTAACACTTAAAAATTTAAGAGGATAGATCTCATGTTAAATGTTTTTACCACAGTAAGATCAAGATAAGAAAAGACATATCTTCTGAAAAACTATTGACTTGATCATACTAATTTGAACAAAATTTCAAATTATTTGGTCCAGTCTTCAAGGCTCTCTATAGTCTGTTGCTATCCTTCCTTGCCATACTATTATCCTTAGCTGATATCCTTAGCTTCCAACATTCCCCTAGATAACGCCTTCCCTGAAGTCATTTCCTACTCATAGTCTGTCTAACCTTGATGTTCCCTGTGTCTCTTTTTACTCATACCAGTTTACGCTCCACTAAAATGACCTTTCCACTCAGCTCCCATCTATTTACATTTCGACTCCTTCAGACTCCTTACATTTCGACAAATCAAATCTTTTCTGAGTGCCACAAACGAAGTTTTCTTTTATTCAAATGTTGTGAGCACAGTAGCTATATTCTTTTCAAGGCCTTAGTTACTCTGTACCTTGTTCTATGTCTATTTCACCTATTCGACACTAAGCTCCTTAAAAACAAAATTCAACTCATATTTGTATCATATTAAGAGGCAAAAATCATTCTTGAACACAGTGGGTACAAAAAAAGGACATTTTTAAAATGTGTAAAGCTATCCTGCGGAACCAAACATAAAGAATGCATTAAGTAACATAATTGCTGGGGCCAGGCGCGGTGGCTCACGCCTGTAATCCCAGCACTTTGAGAGGCCGAGGCGTGTGGATCACGAGGTCAAGAGATCGAGACCATCCTGGTCAACATGGTGAAACCCCGTCTCTACTAAAAAATACAAAAAATCAGCTGGGCATGGTGGCACGTGCCTGTAATCCCAGCTACTCAGGAGGCTGAGGCAGGAGAATTGCCTGAACCCAGGAGGCGGAGGTTGCGGTGAGCCGAGATCGCGCCATTGCACTCCAGCCTGGGTAACAAGAGCGAAACTCCACATCAAAAAATAATAATAATAATAATAATTGCTAATAGAAAACATTTAGTGTTTGGATTGGGGTAGCATAGATAAGTATATAAACCATGTTTATGAGCAATGCTTTTTTCCTAAAAACTTATTTAACTGTCAACGATGTTCAGTGTAAAAAAAACAAATCATCTGTGCAACCTCTGTATTTAGAAGTTATGACAGAAAAACAATCAACAAAGAACCTTAGATTTTACATTTGCTTCTTACATATCACAAAAAAAAAAAAATTCACAGTGCCATACCTTCCTTTGGACATGCATTATCACCACTTCATCCCTACTGAGGGCTGACTCAGAAACAGGAGGAAGGCTCCGGATCAATAAGTTAATTAACCAATTAAGCAGTCAGTTTTGAAGTAAGGAATCGTTGACCACTATGCACTTCAACAGCGGACTCAACCATTACACAAAGCCCTATTGTAAAGTGTTAACAGCCACAGATTCCAGACTCCTCCCTCCCCTGCTCCTCCACCTTTTCCTTGCCTTGCCCTAGCACCTTTTTCTGCCAAGGAGGCTTGCAGAAGGATTTCCTGACTTCTATTGTATTTGTCATTTTCCATCTTCTCATTTGGAACAAAGGCTTGCTACGGTCTTTTAAAATTTTGTCTTGGACCAAGGCGGTCATTGGTTGAAGTGGAACAAAGTGAAATCCACTCTGGAAAATGATAACGCTGCTTTCCAACTTCTCATCACTGCAAACACTGCCCACCTTGGCTCCAGAAAATTCTCCAGTTATTTCCTTTTGGCAGCATCATTTTAATGCACTTAATAAATCTGGACTTATGAGGGTGTAGAGTAGCTTTCCCAGAATTTTTTTTCTGTTATGGACATTGTGTTTCCCTTAGAGAGAGCTAAGTAAAACACCTCTCGTGCTTTGTAATTTCTGGCTTTGCTTGAGTTTCTGGTTTTGCTGTTCTTGGTGCTGCCTCAGGACAAGCAGAGTAAGAGTTCATCTACCTGATATGATTCAACAGATTCCAAGGGAGTCCTGAGTCCTGAAATCTTTTCCCTCCTTTAAATGTATTGGGTGCCTAAAGTCTCCCATTGTTATTAACCCCATGGACTACTAAAATGTGACTTTCTTTATGAAGCCTCCTATAATTTAAACCTCCTGCTCCAGATGTAATAAATCGCCCCTTCATTTGTTTCTATAAAACTGGTCATATTCTATTTTACAATTAGCTTTATATGTTTCCCCCTTCCCTGCTAGAAAGCGAATGTCTCAAAGGTTAGAGCTACGTCTTATTAATCTTTGCTTCTTCAGCATAGCAGAGTATCAATTAACTTTCTATGAATTGATGCAAGGCCTGAGATTTGATCATACATCATTCCTTTAAATTCATTTACTACAAAGCTTCTTAAATGCAAATATTCTTGGGAAGAACATTATGTTGTAATGCTAATTCAGTAATTATTATTGGTAAACTATAAGTATTCCTCTTTACAGAGATCCATCTGAGGATTAAAAATATCAGGGGCTGGGAAGTGGGCAAAAGGATTATTTAAAAGGGAAATAAATGTCTCATAAAAGGGAGGCACCAAAGATTATCTACTCAATGATTTGGAGTTTCAGGCCAAATCTATCTCTCAGCTCAAGTCTAATTTACTACAGAGCATTATACTTTAAAAACTTTTGCCCATGGAGGATATAGAAGTTGGTTGTCACAATTAATCTAAAGATGCATTTGCATCTGCAATAAAATAGGGTACATGAAACCTTGCCTGCAGCCAATATATCTTTAGGCAGGAAGTCAATAATGATGCACCTATAAAAATTTTCCAGCTATTACCAAAAACCCTGGCAAGCTAAGGGCTGCTTTCACAGCCAGCCCTCTGGGGTTCTTCAGTGACTCAGTATGCCCCTGCTACATCCCAGCTCATTAGCTGCTGGGTTATCCAGACAGACATTAATTACTCGGCATTAAGTGCCTGTGTGTAAATGCTTATTTTGGATAATTCAGAAGGTTATTCTAGAGAAGTACCATTAACTCCCTAGTAATTTTGACTTATGATCAAAAAGCTTTACTCAGAAAGACGAGTCATTTCAATTGAATGACAATTTATTAAAAACATGTCACACATGACTGAACGGGAGGGCTTTCCATTCTTTTTCCCAGTTTCCCACTTTGCAATAATCTTAACATCTAGCAAAATCGTCTCCCCAAAGATTAATTCACTCAGATATAGCATACCCTAAAAAAGTCTCAGAAAATATTTGAGTCTCTCTCCAATTGGCTGTTGGTAGCTGGCACAACTTTTCTGAGTCACCATGTCATACTACTTACTATGGAGGGCTCACTTAGCAGTCACTCAGGAAAAGTGAGAAGCTATTATTATTATGTATATCTATAGATAAAATATGTGGCCAGATTGAGGCACCACCATGTGCCCTATAGTATAAATGAAAGGGTCATATAATAGGAAATTTCAGAAAGCCAAAGATAAAGAAGGGATTCTAGTAGGGAGGGACAATCCAGATTACTCACAAACAACTGTAAATCAGAGTAATATCAGACTTCTCACCAAGAACCACTAACTCTTGAAAAAGATAGATTAATGCTTTAAAATTCTGAAAAAATGACTTTCAACCAAAAATTCCATATAGAAACAAGTTGACTATTTAGTGGTTGGGAAACTATTGCCATTGATATAAACCAAAGATAAGACAATTCATCTATAAAACAAGCAGGATACCATGAAGGGGAACTGAATGAACAAAGAAAGAGAGAGACATCATGACAGATAAAAAGAATTGTCAAAACCTTATTTTAGGAAAGCTAATATAATGATTTAAATGGAAGCATTGTGGAATATAGTCAAGAAAATACCTCAGAAAATAAAGAAAATAGTAAGTCAAAAAAAGATAATAAAAGAAGAAAGAAAATTAATTCAAGCACATTTAACTAATTGCAGCTCCAAAGAAAGAGAAGGCAGAAAAGGAAGAAAATAAAACTGTTAAACAAAAAAATACAATTTTCCAGAATGGAAAGACATGAGTTTCCAGATTAGAATGGTCCATTCTGGGCTTTAGTATGAGTGAAAAAAATACAATAAATAAAAATATCTAAGCATTGCAAGAGGAGAAAGATAACAAATGATATATAAATAGGAAATCAGAGTGACTTCAGACTACCCAATAGCAACTACTGAAGACAGAGGAAAATAGAATACATATATAGTGGAATAATGCCTTCAATATCCAGATGCTGTAAGTAGGAGCTGAACATTGTGTACAGATGAGCATAAAGATGGAAATAGCAGACATTGGGAACTACTTGAAGCACGGTGAGTGGGAAGGAGTGAGGGTTGAAAAACTACCTGTCAGGTGCTATGCTAACTACCTGGGTGATGGGATAATTTGTACAGCAAACTTCTCAGCAACATGCAATTTACCCAGGTAACAAACCTGCACATATAACCCCTGAACCTAAAATAAAGTTGAGAAAAATATATATTCAGATGCACGGCCAATCTATCCACTTGGTGTGAGGATAGAATAAATACATTTTAAGACCTACAATAAGAAATTTTATCTCCTATGTTCCTTTATATATATATATATATATATATATATATATATACACACACACATATATATATACACATATATATATACACACATACATATACATATATATTAAGTACATCAATGAGCAAATGACTATATGCTCCAGTAAAACCAAAAATCAATCAGATTGGGGATCCAGGAGAAAAGAACGCTATTATAATTTAGTAAAAAGAAAAAAATTCTATTATGAAAAAAAAGGATGGAAAGACAGCAGTGAAGCAAGTCTGGAATAAAAGCCAAATGGAATCAAGAGGACAGATGGCCCCAGGAGACAGGTATCTAAAGGAAAACAGAACTGACAGCATATATACTTGTTGGAAATTTCGGAAATAAAATTGAAAGGCAGCTGGAAGATCCATTGGAACATTTGAGAAAAATTAGTGGTAGACAGAAAATAAAAAGTAAATAATAAATAAAGCAGCCACAATCAGATCCTGATGTCTGAGTACCATTCCCCAATAAAAGGAACTGAAACCCTGAAAGAAATGACTGGTTCTAGAGCCAAGAAAGAAAATAGAAGGTGAGAGTGGAACATCTAGTAATGACAGAAAGTAAGTAAGTGCTCAAAAAACATAGGGATGAAGGCATTTCAAATGAACAGAGGAATCAACCTGGAGGAACTCGCGGTGATGAAAGCTAGAGCAATGTGAGAAACAAAATAAATAACAACAGAGGACTGAGTTGTTACACAAAGCATAAAACAAATACCCATGATTTTATGCTGACATGAATAAATTAGTGAGGGAAAACAGACAAATGTCTACAAAAAGATTCCAAATAATTTAGGTAGATAACCCCCTTGTTTCCAAGAGATGAAGTTTAATTACCATCCTCCTTGACTGTTAGCTGAACTTTGTGATTTCTTTGCAAAAAAAAAAAAAAAAAAAAAAAAAAGGAGATGGGGAAGATTAACTTTATGCTAGAAAATACTGTTAACACTACTTTGGCCAGGTGATCAAAATTAATATCACCAGAGTTTGAGACATGCCTGGCCAACATGGCGAAACCCCAACTTTACTAAAACTATAAAAGGATTCCGCCTCCCAAGTGCTACTATTACAGGCAGAAGCCACCACATTCATCCAAGGCTATGCATTTTCAGCAAGAATATCCCAGATGTGACACTGTGCTCTTCTCAGTGCATCATGCTTGGGGTACACGGTGTTCATAGGTCTTATTTCTGGTGACATCAATTTGGATCACTTGATTAAGGTGGTGTCTGCTTAGTCTCTGTAAAGTGACTATTTTTCCCTCTTAAAGATTACCTTGAAACCTAAGGCAGGTTGTATTTTGCCTTAATTCATATTTAAATGCCATCTTTTGGAAAAATATTTCAGACAAATTGTAATAAAAATTTATCTAAATAAAAAAATTTAACATCCTCAATGATAACTCATCCTGAGAGCATATGCACCGGTATGATGTGATGGAAAGGGTAATTCACTATTTTGGTGTTCTTTCCAAAATTCCATAGCCCTAATCTAATCATGAAAAATGAAACAAACTCAGAGGCATTTTACAGGATGTTTGGTCCATGCTTTTCAAAACTGTGAAGATCATGAAAAGAAAGAAAAGACTGAGGAACTTTCACAGACCAGATGAGACAAAAAGACAGGGCAGCTAAGCCCAGTGGGGCATACCAGTAAGATTCTGAAACAGAAAAAGAATACTAGTGGAAAGTTAATGAAATCCTAAGAAAGCCTCAGTTTATTTAATGGTAATGTACCCATGTTGGTTTCTTAGTTTGGAAAATGTATCTTAATAATACAATATTAGAGGAAATTGGATGAAGTGTACTCAGAAACACTCTGTACATATTTTATTTTTTACATGAGGTGCCATTTCATTTTTATTTTTATTTCATTTCATTATTTCAGTAGCTTGGGGGAACAGGTGGTGTTTGGTCAAATGGATAAGTTTTTTTTTTAGTGGTGATTTCTGAGATTTTGGTGCACCCATCACCCAAGCAGTGTACACTGTACCCGATGTGTAGTCTTTTAACCCTCTACTCTCCCTACTCTTTCTCCCAGTCCCCAGACCCCATTACGTCATTCTTATGCCTTTGCATTCTCATAGCTTAGTTCCCATTTATAAGTGAGAGCATGAGATGTTTGCTTTTTCATTCCTGGGTTACTTCACTTAGAATAAAAGTCTCCAACTCCAGTTTGCTGTGAATACCATTTTTTCACTTCTTTTTATGGCTGAGTAGTATTCCATGGTATATACATATACATACACACACACACACACACACACACACACACACACACACCATATATATACATTTTTTTCCATGGTGTGGGTGTATATATGTTCCATGGTATATATATACACACATATATGTGTATATATATATATGTATATTCCTGATGTATATATACATATACACCCATCGTGTGTGTGTGTGTGTATGTGTATATATGTGTGTGTGTGTGTGTGTGTGTGTGTATGTTCTCGTGCTGTTTATCAGTTCCATCGGGTCATTTATGTTCTTCTCTAAATTGGCTATTTTAGTCAGCAATTCAAGGTTCTTAGCTTCCTTGCATTCAGTTAGAACATGCTTCTTTAGCTCAAATGAGTTTGTAATTACCCCTCTTCTGAAGTCTACTTCTGTTAATTTGTCACATTCACTCTCTGTCCAGTTTTGTTCCCTTGCTGGCAAGGAGTTGCGATCATTTGGAAGGGAAGAGGCATTCTGATTTTTGGAATTTTCAGCATTTTTGTGCGCATTTTTCCTCATCTTCATTGATTTATCTACCTTTGGTCTTTGCTGCTGGTGACCTTCAGATGGAGTTTTTGTGTGGTTATCCTTTTTGTTGATGTTGATTCTATTGCTTTCTGCTTGTTAGTTCTTCTAACAGTCAGGCCGCTCTTCTACAGGTCTGCTGGAGTTTGCTGGGGATCCCACTTCAGGCCCTGTTTGCCTGGGTATCACCAGCAGAGGCTGCAGAACAGCAAAAATTGCTGCTCACTCCTTCCTCTGGAAGTTTCGTCCCAGAGGGACACCTGCCAGATACCAGCCGGAGCTCTCTTGTATGAGGTGTCTGTTGACCCCTGCTGGGAGGTGTCTCCCAGTCAGGAGGCACAGGGGTCAGGAACCCACTTGAGGAGGCTGACTGTCCCTTAGCAGAGTTGAAGCACTGTGCTGGGAGATCCGCTGCTGTCTTCAGAGACAGCAGGCAGGAAAATTCAAGTCAGCTCTGGGTGTGCCCATAGCCACCCCTTCCCCAAGGTGCTCTGTCCCAGGAAGATGGGAGTTTTATCTATAAGCCCCTGACTAGGGCTGCTGCCTTTCTTTCCTAGATGCCCTACCCAGAGAGAAGGAATCTAGAGAGGCAGTCTGACTACAGTGGCTTTGTGGCGCTGCAGTGGGCTCAACCCAGTCCAAACTTCTCTGCAGCTTTGTTTACACTGTGAGGGGAAAACCTCCTACTCAAGCCTCAGTAATAGTGGATGCTCCTACCCCACTAAGCTGGAGCATTCCAGGTTGACTTCAGACTGCTACGTTGGCAGTGAAAATTTCAAACCAGTGGATCTTAGCTTGCTGGGGTCTGTAGGGGTGGGATCCTCTGAACAAGACCACTTGGCTCCCTGGCTTCAGCCCCTTTTCCGGGGGAGTGAACCATTCTGTATTGCAGGCATTCCAGCTGCCACTGGGATACAGAAAAAAACAAAAAACTCCTGCAGCTAGCTCAGTGTCTGCCCAGATGGCAGTCACCCAGTTTTGTGCTTGAAACCCAGGGCCCTTGTGGTATACACATCCAAGGGAATCTGCTGATCTGTGGATTAAGACCATAGGGAAAGTGCAATATCTGGGCCCGATAGCACCATCCCTCTTGCAGGGTCCCTCTTTGTTTCCCTTGGCTAGGGGAGGGAGTTCCCTGACCCCTTGTGCTTCCCA
Source organism: Sapajus apella (assembly GCF_009761245.1). Classification (NCBI taxonomy): domain Eukaryota; kingdom Metazoa; phylum Chordata; class Mammalia; order Primates; family Cebidae; genus Sapajus; species Sapajus apella. The sequence goes on along the minus strand of NW_022437009.1, from coordinate 1,404,855 downwards.
GGTGATGTGATGCCCCACCCTGCTTCTGCTTGCCCTTCATGGGCTGCACCCATGTCTAACCAGTCCCAGTGAGATGAACCGGGTACCTCAGTTGGAAATGCAGAAATCATGCACCTTCTGTGTTGGTCTTGCTGGAAGCTGCAGACCAGAGCTATTCCTATTTGGCCATTTTGCCCAGGAATCCTTTTTCTAGAGTCAATTTTTGAATATTGTATCAGCTAAAGGTCGATCTCCATTTTTTTTTTTTTTTGCATATGGACATCAAATTTTCGCAAAATGATTTGTTGGAAAGACTATCTTTTCCCATTGCATGGATTTGGCAAACTTGTTGAAAATCACTGGACTCTGTACAAAAGAATGTGTATTTCTGTGTTCTCTAGTCTGTGCCTTTGGTATATATGTCCACCTTTATACCAATATCACACTTGTTTAGATTACTATAACTTTGTAGCAAGTGTGAGATGTAGAATTTTATTCTTCTTTTTAAAGATGATTTTGGCTACTCAGGGTGCCTTGCATTCCATGTGAAATTTAGAACGGATTTTTCTTCTGCTGCACAAAACTCCATTGGGTTTTGATAGAGAGTGCCTTGAATCTGAGGATGGCTTTGGGCAGTATTTACATTTTAAGTGTTATGGCTTCAAATCCATGAACACAGGATATGTTTTCATTTATGTCTTCTTTAATTTTTTCCAGCAATGTTTAATAGTTTTCAGTGTATAAGTCTTTTACCTCCTTGGTTACATTTATTTCTGAATATTTCATCCTTTTTCATGCTACTGTCAATAAAACCTTTTTTTATTTTTATTTTTATTATTATTAGTATGGAAATGCAACTAATTTTTGTATATTGACTTTTTATCCAGCAACTTTGCTGAATTCATTTACAGTTCTAAGTTTCCATGTGTGTATATTTTATAGAGTTTTCTATTCTATACATAAAATTATGTCATCTGAAAACTGGCACATTTTTCTTCTTCCTTTTCAATTAAGATAGAAAAAATAAAAATTAAAACACCACAGTGGTATGTAATTTTATACACACCAGCTTGGCAAAAATTCAAAAAGTGGAAACCACCAAGAGGTGGCAAGGATATAAAGCAGAAGGAAGTCTCATTCATTAATAATGGGAATATAGCTGTTGCAACCTCACTGAATAAATTCAACATTACCAAGTGAATCTAAACATGCTTATGTTTTATGACTAGAAATTATACTCCTACATGTTTACAGACTCTAGAGATAATTTTTTTCTGTGTGCATCAAGATACACATGCAAATGTTCAGAGCAAAACTGTTTATGATAGTAAAAAGTAAAAACCAAATATCTATAGACAGTAACATGGAAAAACAAATTACGGCACATTTCTAAAATAGAAATAATGTTGGCCAGGCGCAGTGGCTCAAGCCTGTAATCCCAGCACTTTGGGAGGCCGAGGTGGGTGGATCATGAGGTCAAGAGATGGAGACCATCCTGGACAACATGGTGAAACCCCGTCTCTACTAAAAACACAAAAAATTAGCTGGGCGTGGTGGCCTGTGCCTGTAATCCCAGCTACCCAGGAGGCTAAGGCAGGAGAATTGCTTGAATCCGGGAGGCGGAGGTTGCAGTGAGCCGAGATCGCGCCACTGCACTCCAGCCTGGCACCTGGTGATAGAGCAAGACTCTGTCTCCAAAAAACAAACAAAAAAAATAGAAATAATGTTAATAAATTACCTATAGCATTAACATGGATAAATTTTAACAGCAGAGCTTTAGAGGAGGAGAAGCAAGTAACAGATGGATACACACACTATGATAAAGTTCCTATGAAATTTGAAAACAATTCAACCCAAAACCTCTTTCTTAGGAATTTATATATCAGTGAGGAATTGTTTAAACAGCAGGAAAATAGTAAAACAAAATTCTGAATAGTAGTTATTTCTGGAGTGTGATCTGGCAGAGCACAAAGAGAGAGGGCTTTTAAGTTACTGATAATGTTCTAGTTTTTAAACTTAGTAGTGAATCCAAAATGTTTGCTTTATCATTTTCTAAAAGGTTTATGTATTTTATAAATTTTCATAACACATTAAAACTGTAAAAACTGTTAAACAACAATAAGCTTAAACTGAAAATATAACAACTATACATTTTTGCAAAGAATTCCCGCAGACAGACTCTTTGCCAGCATGTGGTCTGGCGTAAGGGACTATCAGGAAACAGGCTCTCCTGCAGGTGCCAGCAGGAAAAGCAGAGAGCATACATGGCAATCGTCCATGGTGATTAGGATGCTGTTGAAAGGGCTGCTCCCAGCACTGAAAATCTCTCCACACCTGTCTACTGCAATCCCAAACCTGAGACAGCAAGCAAGAAAACATGGTTTAGTACTTTGATGACCAACAGTCTGAACCCATGATGGGATCATGGAGACAATGAGCAAAAGGACTATCCTAGAGAAACCAAGAGGTATACTTGCTTTTTGTCAGCCTGTCTTTCCACCTTGCTCTTAAACCACTCACGGGCAAAATCTGTCTTCTACTTTTTTTCTCTTTGTAACTTCCCTTTCCTACCCACTGGGCTCTTCAGTAAAGATATTTGATGTTTGTCCAGCAATGGGATAGATTTCTTGATAGATACATGAGGTTATTTCTGAGAGAGTATAGTCTACTCTAAATAATTAGCTTGGGACACATGTTTATTTCCCAGTCAGCTGCCTTGATCAACCTCAAATTTCTGCTGTGGTTCAAGGCACTTTGGAAACCTCTTTTTATAAGTCCCACTCACCACAAGCACAAATAAATGTACAGAATCAGCCTCTTGCCTTTAGAGTCACATCTCCAATTTTACTAAACATGTTTGCTCATTTGGATCAGCACTAGGTTCACAGGTGCTTTCTTAGAATGGCAGTGCTTCCTGGAAAAGAATATGTTGTTCCATTAAGGATATTTCCAGATTGTGCCTCAGGCATCAAAAGCAATTCCAGTTTAGGTGCATTTACTAAAGCTCGTGAACAGCTATGGGTAATAAAAAGAGCCCCACAGTTGGAGTGACAGGTTCTTCCTAGATAACCCAAAATATAAAGAAAAGATAAAAATAAAAAATAGAAGAAGTTCTGCGTTCAGGTCTGCCACTCTTCAGCTGTGTTATCTGAACAGGAGTCTTAGTTTTTCTAGTTCTTAAGATGATTCAACTTTAAGAGTTGACTAATTGTCTTTGGTTGCTGGAAGAACCAAATAAGAGATACATGAAATTACTTTTTAAACTGTTAAGCACTGTACAAATGTAAGAGTTTCTTATTAGAGATCAGCCTTTGATGTTAGAAAAAAAAGATCTAAGAGATTAGAAAAAAAACAGATCGTGAAACCATCTTTACAATAGGGAAAATAAAATACAAAAATAAATGACCATAGTGCAAAATGGAAGTAAAAATCACATAAAAATGATATGGTTAGGTTCTATAGAAGTCCAGGGGATGAGAGATTCCTTAAAGCTGCAGGAATCAATGGAAGATTTCTGAAGGAAGTGACATTTGATCTGGGCATTGAAAAATGGTAGAACTTGATGCATGCAGAAGGGAAGATAGAGGAAACGGAAGAGCGGGCACAAGGAAGACACGGCTTTTACAGAGCAAACTAGCTGTTTGACCAGATCAGAAGGCATGTGAAGACCATTACTGGGTTTAGCGCAGGAAGTTAGGCAGAACTCAATCATGGAGGCTTTGAAACCTGGTCATGTATGGCACATAGAAGCCTTCCCCTCCAACTCTCTGTTTCTAATAGGATACATTTCAGAAAGTTACCATTTCAGGCTCCCCAATCAATGCTACAGGCTTATGTAAATCAGACCTGACACCCTGCACCTCTCTGTTTTCTTCCCCAGGACATTTCCCTTCTAGCCTTGACAGGATCCACAGCCTTAGAGCAGCCCTGAGCACCAAGTTCTCACTTTTGCAGATCTTACCAGGAGATTTGTGGTTTGGCAGTTTGCCAGGCCCCGATCACTTAGCCAGGAGAGCCTGCCATGGGGGAGGGAGTCTGACATGCAGAATCAGGAACCAGCCTCCCTTTCCAAAGGCACTGCTAGAGCATCAGTGCTAAATTGTACTTGACATTTTATTCCAGCTTGGGGCAGTTTTGTGTGAAACTTGACTTCAGTGAGACATTGATCAACCCAAAGCTCTTCATGAGTTTTGACGCAATCAATTTTCTCCAGTGGATTGGGTGATCGTTAGCTGACTTACAGAAAGGCCTGGGTCACACACAGCTTTCTGTGGGCCTCAAACCTGCATACAAGGAAGAAATTATGAGAAATTGCTGCTGGCAAGACAGCACCCCCTCCCCTATAGAATATAACATATAAGAGTCTATGAAGAGCAGGCCCGCTTTCAATCTCATCAGCTCAGAATCTGGGTTTTTGAGAGAGTTAAGAAAATCTAGTGGATTTAGGAAAAGAGAACAAATTTGGATAAGACTCCTCACTCAAGGTGTCCTTCATAACCATGTCTTATTGTCTCAAACTTCCTTAACTTGCTAGGTTTATCTTTATTTACCTAGAACTGGCTAGAGATGGAAAGAAAACTAAAGCACTTGTTAAGTGTTGGTCTGTGTAATTTATTGTGAGGCTTTGGACAGTGAATCAGCAGGCACTACTGGAATCTTAGAAGCATTCTGCAGGCAGAACAAGATTTTAAGACACTAAACCCCACCCGAGTAGTGCAAGACTGTCCTGCAGCAAGTCAGTATGAATAATTTTCTGAATTTATATGATTCACGACAAACAAAAAGGCTTACTTCTCCCAAGACATGAACTATACCATCAGAAATAATGTCTACATTTGTTCCCAGCTCTATGCCAAGTGGTCAGCTCAGTGTCTGCTACATGGTCATCTTTCATTTAAAAAATGTTGAATGCATGAATGAATAATTCAGCTGTCATATTCCTAATATTGGAGTACTTTTGGTGGGGAGTGTTACTAGAAGTGGTTCTAGAAAGCTCCTGTTAAAAAACATAAATACTGACTTATTGACACACCTGTATATGTCAGCATGGCATAGCATATATTCAGTATTTCCAAATGACTGAACTTTGCTTATTCAGTCAATTCGAAATATGAAGTGACAGATTTTTAGGTGAGGGAGCAGTCTTAAAGCACTGCTGGGTGTGTATTTCTAGAGACGCAGCTGTAATCAGCAGGAAGCAGAGAGTCACCTGACCGCAGCATTCCCCAAGGAGTATTGTGCTATACCCCTTACCAGAGCAACCGAGAGCTTAATAATCACACAAGTGACCGCTACCCATCACCCATGTGTATTAGTCAGTTTTCACACTGTTGTAAAGAGCTACATGAGACTTCGTAATTTATGAAGAAAAGAGGCTTAATTGATTCACAGTTCTGCAGGCTGAACAGGAAGTGTGGATGGAAGGCCTCAGGAAACTTACAATTATGCAAAGCAGAAGACAGACAGAGAGTGAAGGGAAGGTGCTACACACATTCAACCAACCAGATCTCATGATAACTCTATCACAAGAACGGCATGGGGGAGATCCGCCACCTGCCAACCAGGCCCTTCCTTCAGCATAGGGGGATCACAATTTGACATGAGCCTTGGGTGGGGTCACAGAACCAAACCATGTCACCATGACCTGAAAGACTGTTAATAAGAGCGTCCCCTGAGCATGTCTCCTTTTCTTCCCCACCCAAACGCACCAGTCATTCTGCATCTTCATGAAGAGATACACTTTTCAGTTCTTAAGAGAGAGAAGATCTGTGGGCTCTGAACTAAATGGGCTTTGAATTAACTCTTCAAGAAAAGCTAGAACCTTCCTGAGACAGAATCAATTTACCAGAAACTGGCAGAAAGTGAAAGTTAAGCCAGTGTCCGTTCTATTACACTTGACACTCAAGAGCATCTAGAACAAATTAATTTTATTCTATTAGATTTCTAAAATAATATCTTGTATTTTTTTCTGTGGTCAGAATGTGTCCCCACCCCAAAATTTATACGTTGAAATCCTTACCCCCAAGGTAATAAACTTAAAAAACTTGGCATTAGGAGGTGGGGCAATGGCACCCAAGGTGATAGCATTAGGAGGTAGAGACTTTGGGAGGTCATTAGGTCATGAAGGTGGAACCTTCATGAATGGGATTAGCGTCCTTGCAAAAGAGACCTGAGGTAAACTCTCATTTCTTACATCACATGAGGTTACAGCAAGGAGGCTGGTGTTTATGAACCAGTAAAGGGTCCCTTACCATGCACTGAATTTGCTGATGCCTTAATCTTGCACATTTCAGACTCCAGAAATGTGAAAAATAAGTTTCTGTTGTTTATAAGCCACCCAGTTTATGGTATCTTGTTACAGCAGGACAAATGGCCTAAGACATTTGTAAAACAAATGCTTTCATATTATTTCTTAAAGCAGTGGTTTGGAATTAAAGGACATAGATTTCAATCTTGTAAATACCCATCCTGGATATTTTCTTCATTTTTCTGGCCTGTTTCCTGAGCTATAAAGTGGGTATAATAGCTTTGCTGCCTCCCTTATATTTTTATAGGAATTAAATAAGATGATAAATATGAAAGCTCTGTAGGAAAGTGTAATTTACTGCACAAAGGAAATACAAGCTTTCGTTAGTATACACAAAATATAGTTTGACAATACAAGTAATTTATATTTATTACATGGTATGTGTTGGTACATAATTTTACAATTATTCCTAAAAAGTTCTAATTAGCATTGAGTTTTTTTTTTTATAGATGAGGGATGCTCATCATAAAAAAAAAAGTGGAAATTCAGACTATTCTATTCACAACATGATCAACAAGTCACTTAGCTTCCTCAAGTATCAATTTCTCCATTTTTAAAATTAGTAAGTCTCCCGGCCCAAGGAAATGGTGAGTGGTCGTGTTGACTCCTGGAAACCACACTTCTGTCATGGATCTTTGCAGCCATCAGGTCAGATCCCCTCGTGAACCCATTCTATCATGGTCTGACACACATAGCTGCATGAAGTCTTGGCAGAAAAGCTGCTCACACACACAGACTCAGGAGTTTTATATGTTCTGGCTCTGGAATCCTTGGCAAAGGTGACTGCAACTCAGACAAGGCAGGAAGTCTATGTATTGCCCTAGGACGGGGCTGGATCCAGGGGGCCGAACAGTGTCTGTGGGCCCCACTGTCACGGTGCCTCACAGGATAAGACCCACTGGCTTGGAATTTCAACCAGCCTCCAGCAACAGTGTTACACCTTCCTGGGACAGGACAAAGTTCTCTGGGAAAGGGGAAGGCCACCATCTTTGCTATTTGGACGACTCAGCCATTCCAGCCTAGGGGTTTAGGAGAGTCCAAACCGACTGGGGACAGAAAGGATCCCCCAGCATGGCACAGCTGCTCTACCAAAACATGGCCAGAGTGCCTCTTTAAGTGGGACCCTGATCAGTTCCTCATTTCTGGGTGTAACCTCTCAACATGGGCCTCTAGCCACCCCTGCCTGTATTCTCCGGCTGACAGAGTTTTGATTTCTTCCTGGGACACAGTTCTCAGGGGAGGGGTGGACCACCATCTTTGCTGTTTTAGCAACTCAGTTGATCAGCCTGTGGGCTTTGGAAAGCTCAAGTTGACTGGGAAAGAAGTGGTACCCCAGCATGGCACAGCTGCTCTATGAAAGTGTGGTCAGACTGCTTCCTTAAATGAGTCCTCATTCTGTTTCTCCTCGCTGGGCAGGACTTTGAACTGGAGTCCCTGGCCACTCCTGCCAATGTTCTCTGGCCAACGGAGATTTCAAAACTTCCTAGGACAGAGCTCCTAGAGGGAGGGGTAGGCCACCATCTTTGCTGTTTTGGCAATTAGCCATTCCAGCCTCCAGGCTTTAGAAAGCCTAAGCCAACTGTGGATGAAAGTGGTATCCCAGCACAGCACAGTTGCTCTACAAAAACATGGCTTGACTGATTCTTCAAGTGGGTCCCTGATCCTATTCCTCCTGACTGGGTGAGACTTCCACAACTGGGGTCTCCAGCCACCTCCTACAGCTGCATTTGGGCTGGTAACAGGTCCATACCCCTTGGGACAGAGCTCCCAGAGGAAAGGGAAGGCTGCCAATTTCACAGACTTCAATGGTGATACCTGCAGATACCAGAAAATCTGAGGCAACTAGGGACTGGAGTAAATGCCCAGCAAACCACACAAGCCATGCTGTTAAAAGAAAAACAAACAACAAAAAAGCCTCATCCAAAAGTCAGTAACCTCAAATATTGAAGGTAGATAAGCCCACAAAGATGAGAAGGAATCAGTACAAGAACACTGAATACTCAAAAAGCCAGAGTACCCTCTGTCCTCCAAATAACCACTTCACACCCCTAACAAGAGTTCAGAACCGGGCTGAAGCTGAGATGACTGAAATGGCAGAAGTAGACTTCAGAATGTGCATTAACATGATCTTCACTGAGCTAAAACATTCTAACTCAATGCAAGGAAGATAAAAATCATGATAAAACATTGCAGGAGCTGACAGTCAAAATAGCCAGTATAGAGAGGAATATAACCAACCTGATAGAGCTGAAAAACACAACACAAGAATTTCATAGTTCAATCACAAGGATGAATAGCAGAATAGACCAAGCGAAGGAAAGAATTTCAGAGCTTGAAGACTGCCCCTCTGAAATCAGACAAGCAGATAAGAATAGAGAAAAAAGAATAAAAAGAAATGAACAAAACCTCTGAGCAATATGAGATATGTAAAGAGACCAAATCTATAACTAATTGTTGTACCTGAAAGAGATGGGGAAAATGAAATTAATTTGGAAAACATATGTCAGAATATAATCCATGAGAACTTCCCCAACCTGTCTAGACAGGACAACATTCAAATATAGGAAATGCATAGAAACCCAATACTGCATGAGAAGATTGTCCCTAAGACACATAATCATCAGATTCTCCAAGGTCAAAATGCAAAATAAAATAAAAAAAAAAATGTTAAGAACAGCCAGGGAGAAAGGCCAGGCCACCTGCAAAGGAAAGCCCATCAGACTAACAGTAGACCTTTCAGCAGAAACTTTACAAGCCAGAAGAGATTCAGGCCCAAAATCCAGCATTCTTAAGAAAAGACGTTCCAAACCATAATTTCATATCTCACCAAACTAAGCTTCATTAAACATAGGAGGAATTCTTTTCAGACAATGTAAGATTTTTTTCAGATAATCTAACATTCTTTTCAATCTAAGAATCTAAGATTATTTTCAGACAATCTAGCGCTGAGGAAATTTTTAACCACCTAACCACCAGATCTGCTTTATAAGAGTTCCTAAAAAAGCACTAAATATGGAAAGGAAAAACTATTACCAGCCACTGCAAAAACACACTGAAGTACACAGACCAGTGACACTATAAAGCAACCACATAAACAAGTCTGCAAAATCACTAGCTAGCATCATAATAACAGGATCAAGGCTACACAACCAATAGTAATTTTAAATGTAAATGGGCTAAATGTGCCAATTAAAGGACAGAGTATGACAAGCTGTACGAAGACCTAAGATCCATTGTTATGCTGTCTTCAAGAGACCCATCTCACATGCAGTGACACACATAGGCACAAAATAGAGGAATGGAGGAAATTTTACAAAGTAAATGAAAAACAGGAGTTGCAATCCTAGTTTCTGACAAAACAGATTTTAAACCAACAAAGTTAAAAAAAGACAAAGGCCGGGCACAGTGGCTCACGCCTGTAATCCCAGCACTTTGGGAGGCCGAGGCAGGTGGATCACGAGGTCAAGAGATCGAGACCATCCTGGTCAACATGGTGAAACCCCGTCTCTACTAAAAATACAAAAAATCAGCTGGGCATGGTGGCGCGTGCCTGTAATCCCAGCTACTCAGGAGGCTGAGGCAGGAGAATTGCCTGAACCCAGGAGGCGGAGGCTGCGGTGAGCCGAGATCAGGCCATTGCACTCCAGCCTGGGTAACAAGAGTGAAACTCCGTCTAAAAAAAAAAAAAAAAAAAAAGACAAAGAAGGGCATTACATAATAGTAAATGGTCTCATTCAACATGAAGAGCTAACTATCCCATATATGTATGCACCTAAAACAGGAACACCCAGATTCTTAAAGCAAGCTCCTAGAGACCTTCAAAGGACTTAGACTCCCACACAATAATCGTAAGAGACTTTTAACACTCCAGACGGTACAAGAACAAATCATCAAGACAGAAAATTAACAAAGATATTTAGGACCTGAATTCGTCTCTGAATCAAATGGACTTGATAGATATGTACAAAACTCTTCACCCAAAAAACAACAGAATATACATTTTTCTCATTGCCATATGGTATTTACTCTAAAACTGACCACATAATCTGAAGTAAAAAACACACCCCAGCAAATGCAGAATAACTGAAATAATAACAAATGGTCTCTCAGATCACAGCACAATCAAATTAGAATCAAAAATCTAAAAATTCACTCAAAACCATACCATTACATTGAAATTGAATAAACTGCTCCTGAATGACTTCTGGGTAAATAATAAAATCAAGGCAGAAATCAAGAGGTTATTTTAAACTAATGAGAACAAAAATAAAATGTACCAGAATCTCTATAACACAGCTAAGGCAGTGTTAAGAAAGAAATTATAGCACTGGGCCAGCCTGTGGATCCTGAACCACAGCAACTAGCTCACTTGCATATAGACATTGACACTAAGGCTGCCCATGAACCCAACTGAGACAACAGGTCTGCCTACCTATGGAGCATAGCACTAGATATATAAAAGTGTAAATCTCACTGATGAAAGTAAATATATAAACCATCACAGAATAACATCATACTATAATAATGACATGTAAATCACTTTTAACCCTAGTATAAAAGTCAAAACAGAAAAACTGAGGATAATAGTAACCACACACAAAAAAAATGCTGCTAAATGCACAATATAAAAAGAAGTAAGCTTCGACATCAGTAACATAAAGTGGCAGTAAATGTTCTGGAGCTTTAATATCATTAAAGTTGTTTAAAATCGAATGTTATACTATGAGAGTTTCGCTGCAATCCTCAGACTAACTACAGAGAAAAAACCTGTAGTAGATACACAGACAATTAAAAAGTGTGAAAGATATCGTTACAAAAAATCATCACAACACAAAGAAAATTAGCAAGAGATGAAGAGAGGAACAAAAGAACTACAGACAGAAATCAATGAAAAAAATGAAAATAATAAGTCCTTCTGATGAATAATTATTTTAAATGTAAATAAGCTTTCACTCAAAAGATATAAAACTGCTGATTAAAAAAAACAGATCCAGCTATATGCTGTCTACAAGGGACTTACTTTACACTTAAGGATACACATAGGCTGAAAGCACAGGGATGGAAATTGTAACCAAAAGAGAGGAGGGGTGGCTATAGCTATACTTACATCATATAAAATAGACTTTAAATCATAAACCTAATATCAAAAATGTGTCATGAGACAAGATCACTATATAATAATAAGGGGTCAATTGAACATGGAGATATAACATTTATAAATATATATGCATCCATCATCAGAGAACCTAATATATAAAGCAAACATTGACAGATCTGAAGGAAAAACAGATAATGATAAAATAATAGTAGAAGACTTTAATAACCCACTTGCAGTAATGGACGTTTGTTCCAGGCAGAAAATCAAGAAATAAGCAGACTTGAAAAACACTATAGACCAAATGAACCTAACAAACATACGCAGAACATTCTACCCAACAGTAACAGAATATATGTTTTTCTTAAGTGTACATAGAACATTCTCTGGGCTAGATCACATGTTAGGTCACAAAACAAGTCTTCATAAATTTAAGAAGATTCAAATCATTCCAAATATCTTTTATAACCACAATAGAATTAAACCAAAATCAATAACAAAGGAAAATGAAAAAATCTGTGAATACATAAAAATTAAACCATGCACTCTTAAACAATCATTTACTCAATGCAGAAATCAAAATAAAAACTATAAAAATCTCAGGCAAATAAAAATAAAAAAGTAACACATTGAAACTTATAGTATGCAGCTAAAGCACTACTAACAGAAAGGTTTAAAGCCATAAATTCCTGTATTTAAAAAGAAAAATGATTTTAAATAAACAACCTAACACTACACCTCAAGGAACTGGGAAAAAAATGAACTAAGCTTCAAGCTAGTAGAAGGAAAAAATAATAAAGGTTAAAGCAGAGATAAATAGAACAACTTAAGTGTTAGGGTTTTTTACAAAGGTGAACAAAACTGACAAATTCTTAGCTAGATTAACAACAACAAAAAAAAAAGCAAGAAGACTCAAATAAATAAAATAAAAAAGAAAAAGGTGATATTAAAACTGATAACACAAAAATTAAAAAGATTATAAGGACTACTATGAACAATTACATGGCAACAAATTGGGCAACTTATAAAAAAGGAATAAATTTCTAGAAACACACAATCTACCTACAAAGACTGAATCAAAAAAAAAATTTTTAACTGGTAGGAAATAAGGATATTTAATCAGTGATCAAAAACCTTGTATTACAAAAAAACCTAGGACTAGAGACCTTCGCAGGTGAAGTCTTATCAAACATTTAAAGAAGAATTAATATCAATCCTTTCTAAACTCTTCCAAAAAATCAAAGAGGGAACACTTTCACACTCTTTTTATGAGGCCAACAGTACCTGATACAAAAGCCAGAAAAAGACACTATAAGAAAACTTACAGGCCAATATTTCTGATGAACACAGATACAGAAATAATTACCAAAAATATTAACAAAAGAAATTCAACATCACCTTAAAAGAATCATACACCATAGTCAAGTGGAATCTATCCATGAAATGCATAAATAAGCCAATATGTAAAAATCAATTAATGTGATATACCACTTTAACACATGATGGATAAAAATTATAGTCATCTCAGTAGATACAGAAAAAGCTCTTGAAAAATGTAATACTATTTTAAGGTAAAAATTCTCTACATATTAGGCATAGCAAGAACTTATCTAAACACAGTAAAGACCATGTAAGACAAGCCTACAATTAATATCATACTCAATGGTGGAAAACTAAATGCTTTTCCTCAAAGACCAGGAGCAAGACATGGATTCACACTCTTGACACTTTTATTCCACATAGAACTAGCAGTCCTAGCCAGAGCAATTAAGCAAGAGTGAAAAATAAGACATCCAAATTGGAAATAAAGAAGTAAAACTACCTCTACCTTCGGATGACTGATCTTATATGTATGGCCCTAAATACCCCACCAAGAAACTTTTAGAATAAATGAATTCAGTAAAGTTGCAGAATACAAACCAACATACAAAAATTCATTTCTATACACTATGAAACAATGAACTATCCAAAAAAGAAGCCAAAAAGTAATCTCACTTAGAATAGCATCAAAAATATAAAATATTTAGGAATAAATTTAACCAAGAGGGTGAAAGACCTGTACTCTGAAAACTATAAAACACTGATAAATAAATTGAAGACAAAAATATAAAGATACCAGTGTTGATGAATTGCAAGAGTTAATATTATTAAAATGCTTATACTACTCAAAGTGATGTACAAAATCAATGCAATACCTATGAAAATTTCAAAGAGTTTTTCACAGAAATAAAAATATCAACCTAAAATCATGTAAAACCATGAAAGATTCCAACTATCCAAAGCTATCTTGAGTAAAAAGAACAAAGCTAAAGGCATCACGCTACCTAATTTCAATTTTTACTGCAAAGCTATAGGGATCAAAACAGCTCATTTAGACCAATGGAATAGAAAATAGAGTACAGAATTTAATGTATAAGTTTATGGCTCATTGATCTTTGACAAAATTGCCAAGAACACATATGGAGAAAGGACAGTCTAATAAATGTTTGGAAGACTGAGTAACCACATGCAGAATGAAATTAAATTATTGTCTCACACAATATTTAAAAATTAGCTCAAAATGAATTTAACACTTACATGTAAGACCTGAAACTGTAAAACTACTAGAAGAAAAGCTTATTTTTGTTGATATATTTTTAATTGGCAAATAATTGTGTATATTTATAGGGTACATTGTGACATTTTGATCTATGTGTACATTGTAAAGAGAGCCAATCCAGCTGATTAACATATCTATCAGTTCACCAAATTATCATTTATTTGGTGATGGGTATATTAAAAAGCTTTCATTTTAGCAATTTTGATGCATACAATAAATTATTAGTAACCGTAGTCACCATGCAGTGTGATAGATCACTAAAACTTATTCTTTGAATGTAACAGGAATTTTGTACCCTTTGATCAACATCTCCCCTTTCCCCATGCCTGTCTTTCCCCTACCCCTGAGCCACTGGCAACAACCATTCTACTCTCTGTTTCTATGGGATTGGCTTTTGTTAGATTCCACATGTAAGTGAGATCATACAGAATTTATCTTCCTGACCTCATTTATGTGACTTAGCATAATGTCTTCCAGTTCAATCCATGTTTTCTTTTTTACAGCTATATAGTATTCCATTTTGTATACATACCATATTTTCTTTATCCATTCATCTATTGTTGAAAACTTAGATCGCTTCCATATCTTGGCAAAGACATTTCTTCAACATACAAATTTCAATTCCTTTGAATATATATCCAATTAGAATTGCTGGGTCATATGGCAATTCCATTTTTAGGAAGCTCCATACTATTTTCCAAAATGATTGTATTAATTTATATTCCTACCAACAGTGTATAAGGGCTCATTTTTCTCCACATCCTCAGCAGTACTTATTATTAATCATCTTATTGATAATGGCCATTCTAACAGGTGTGAAATAATATTTAGTTGCAGTTTTAATTTGCATTTCCCTGATGATTTGAGAAGCTGAACATTTTTTTTCATATATCTATTAGCCATTTATATTTCTTCTTTTTAGAAATGTCTGTTCAGATCCTTTGCCTGTTCTTTCATTGGGTTATTTGTTTTTCTGTGTTGAGTTGCTTTAGTTCTTTATGCCTCCTGGATATTAGCTCCTTATCGAAGTTGTGGTTTGCAGTATCTCCTCTGACTACCTGGGCCGCCTCTTCACTTTGTTAATTGTTTCCTTCACTGTGCAGAAGTTTTTTAGTTTGATACATTCCCATTCATCTATTTTTGCTTTTGTTGCATGTGCTTTCAAAACCTATCCAAGGAGTCATTGCCCAGACTAATGCAGTGGAGCTTCTTTCCTGCTTTCCTTTAGTAGCTTTATGGTTTTAGGTCTTACATTTAAATCTTTAATTCATTTCAGTTGATTTTCTATATGGTATGACATATAGTTCAATTTCATCCTCTACATGTGGCTATCCAGGTTTTCCAACACTTTTATTAAAGGTACTGTCAATTTCCCATTGAGTGTTCTTAGCATCTTTGCTGAAAATCAATTGACCATAAATACTTGGGTTAATTAATGGGCTTTCTATTCTGTTCCATTGGTTAATGTGTCTATTTTTATACCAGTACCATGTTGTCTGGTTACAATTGCTTTATATTTGAAAATCAACCGGTCGGATGCTTCCATCTTTGCTCTGTTTGCTCAAGATTGCTTTTACTATTCAAGATCTTTTCTGTTTCCATACAAATTTCAGAACTTTTTTTATTTCTGTGAGAACTGATATTGGGATTTTTGTAGAAATTCAATCTGTGATTACATTAGGTAGTATGAATATTTTAACAATATTAATCCTTGCAATTCATTAACAGTGATATCCATTTATTTGTGTATTCTTCAATTTCTTATGTCAATGTTTTATAGTTTTCAGTGTACAGATCTTTCATCTCCTTGGTTAAATTTATTTCTAAGTGTTTTTATGCAATTGTAAATGGGATTGTTTACTTGATTTTTTTTTCAGATACGTCACTGTTAATGTATAGGAATGCTACTGATTGTATTTTCTAGGTTTTCTGTTACTTACAGCAAAACCCAGTCCACACTGTTATTGTTACAAAAAATATATACAAATTTAAGAAAACTTACATGTAGCAAATAATTTGGCATTTTTCCCCACAACATACTTAAGTTTAATGTTCAAAATTTTTAAATTACATTTTTTTCTGTTTAGATCTAAAAAAGAAATTATGGAACTGTAATACTGGTAGTCATGAATAAAGTTTGACAAGGAAAAAAAAAGAAATGTTTCTCGTCTTCGTATGTTGATTTTGTATTCTCTGACTTTACTGAATTCATTTATTAGTTCAAACAGATTTTTGGTGGTGTTTATTTTTATTATTTTAATTTATTTGTTTTTGAAGACAGGGTCTTGCTCTGTTACTCAAGCTGGAGGGCAGTAGCACAATTATAGCTCACTGTAGGCTTGATCTCCCAGACTCAAATGATCTTCCCACCTCAGCCTCCCAAGTAGCTAGGATCCGAGGGGCATGCCACAATGCCCAGCTAATTTAATATTTTTGTAGAGATGAGGTCTCACCTTTGTTGCCCAGGATGGTCTCAAACTTCTGGCATCAAGCCGCCCAAAGAGTTCAGATTACAGTTGTTAGCCACCATGCCCAGCCTTTGGTGGAGTCTTTAGAGTTTTCTCTATATAAGATTATGCCATCTGCAAACAGAAACGGTTTTACTTTTTCCTTTCTGATATAGACGATTTTCCTTTCTCTTGTTTTGTTGTTCTGGCTAGGACTTCCAGTACTATGTTGAATTAAAGTAGAGAGAGTAGGTATCCTTGTTTTGTCCCTGGTCTTAAAGAAAAAGCTTTCAACTTTTCACCATTTAGTATGTTATTAGCTATAGGCCTCCACTGAGGTACATTCCTTTCATATCTATTTTGTCAAGATTTTTATGCTAAATGGATGTTGAATTTTATGAATTTTTTTTCTGTTATTGAAATGATCATCCAGATTTAATCCTTCATTTTGTTAATATGGTGTATTTCATTTATTGATTTATGTGTGTTGAACTATACTTGCATCTCTGGGATAAATTCCACTTGATCATGATAAATGATCTTTTTAATGTGCTGTTGAATTCAGTTTGCTAGTATTTTGCTGGGATTTTTGCATCTATATTTATCAGGGATATTGGTCTGCAGTTTTCTTGTCTTGTAGGGTTGTTATCTGGCTTTGGTATCAGAGCAATATTGGCTTTATAAAATAAGCTTGGAAGTGCTTCTTTCTCTTTAATTTTTGAAAGAGTTTGATAAGAATCAGTATTAGTTCTTTCAATGTACAGTAGAATTCAGCAGTAAAGACATCAGGTTTTAGGTTTTTCTTTGATTGGCTGCTTTCTATTACTGACTCAATCTCTTTACTCATTATTACTCTGTTCAGATTTTCTATTTCCTCCTGATTAAGTCTTGGTAGGTAGCATGTTTCTAAGAATTCATTCATTTCTTCTGTTTTCCAATTTGTTGATGTATAGTTCTTCATAGTAGTCTCTTCTGATCCTTTGTATTTCTGTGTTATCAATTCCAGTGTCTCATCTTTCATATATGATTTTGGTTATTTGGGACTTATCTCTTTTTCGCTTTGTTAGCCTAACCAAAGTTTTGTCAATTTTGTTCATCTTTTTTCAAGAAACCAACTTTTAGTTTAGTCGATCTTTTTTATTGTTTTTCTAGTTTCTATTTTGTTTATTTCTGCTCTGATCTTTGTTATTTCCTTTCTTCTACTAAGTTTAGGCTAATTTTGTTATTTCCTAGTTCCTTAAGATGTAATATCAGATGGTTTAAGGTCTTTGTTCTTTTTTTCTATAGGTGTTTGTTGCTATAAGCTTACCTCTTAGGACTGCATTCACTACATCCTGAAACTTTTGGTATGTTATGTTTCCATTTTCATTTGTATCTAAATATTCCTTAATTTCTCTTTTAATTTTTTGACTCAGTTGTTTGGAAGTATGTTATTTAGTATCCACATATTTGTGAGTTTTTTAAGATTCCTCCTGTTATTGACTTTTAGTTTTATGCCATTGTAGTCAGAAAAGATACTTAATATGATTTAAATATTCTCAAATCTGTTAAAACTTGTTTTGTAGCCTAACATGTGATCTATTCTGTAGAATATTTCACGTGAACTTGGGAAGAATGTGTATTCTGTTGTTGTTGGGTGGAATGTTCTGTAAATATCTGTTTGGTCAATTTGGTCCAAAGTGTAGTTCCAGTTCAATGTTCCCTTATTGATATTCGATCTAGATAATCTGTCCAACATTGAAAGTGGGGTACTGAACCCTCTAACTATTATTGTATTTGCACTTTTTCTCTCCATTCAGAGCTATTAATATTTGCTTTATATAAAATATTTAGGTGCTCAGATGTTGGGTGCATAACAATATATGAATATAAAGCAAATAATCTGAGCACCTAAATATATAAAGCAAATGTTAATAGCTCTGAATGAATATAAAGTGAATATTAATAGGTTAAAATTGTTAGAACGTCTTAATTAATTGGGAAAGCTTCTTGACACTGCTCTGGACAATAATTTTTTAGATCTGACCCCCGAAACACAGGCAACAAAAGCAAAAATGGACAAATGTTATTGAATCAAACCAAAAAGTTTCTGCACAGCAAAGGAAACTATCAACAGAATGACTAGACAACCTATGGAATGGGAGAAAATATTTGGAAAACTTATCTCTGTTAAAGGGCTAACATTCAAAATAGATAAGAAACTCCTACAATTCAATAGCATGAAAGTAAATAACCCAACTTAAAAATGGGCAAACCTGAATAGATATTTCCTCAAAAAAATACATAGTCAGCAAGGGTTTGAGACAATGCCACCATCACTAATTATCAGAGAAATACAAATTAAAACCACAATGTCCTGTGACAGTAACTTCACACCCATTGAAATTGCTATTATGTTTTTTAAGATAACAAGCGTTGGTAAATTTTATAGAGAAAGGGACACTTGTATACTGTGAGTGGGAAAGTGAATTAGTATAGCCATTATTGAAAACAATATGGAGGCTCCTCAAAATACTAAAAATAGAACCACCATAAGATCCAACAATCCAATTTCTTTTCAATTCAAAAGAATTGAAATCAGAATCTCAAAAAAAATACCTACATTTATATGTTTACGGCAGCATTCTTTACAATAGTCAACACATGGAAGCAACCTAAATGTCCATCAACAGAGTATAATTAAGAAAATATTGTATATACAAGAAATTGAATGCTATTGAGCCTTCTCAAAAGAAATCCTGCTATTTGCTACAATGTGGATGAACATGGGGGATATTACGTTAAGTGAAATAAGGCAGACAAAGAAGGACAAATATTACATGATGTCCCTTATATGAATAATATAGGATAGTCAAACTCTGAGGTAGACAGTGGAATGGTGGTGAAAGGGAATATGAGAAAGGGAAATGATTAAGTAGTAATCAAAGAGTACAAAGTACCTGTTATATAAAAAATGAATAACTCTTAGAGATCTACTATACAGCATAGTGCCTATAATTAATAATACTGCATTATAGAGCTAAAATGTTTTTGTTTTTTCCCCATTTATTTAATTTATTTCATTTTAGGTTTTGGGGTACATGTGAAGAACATGCACGGTTGTTGCATAGGTACACATGTGGCAGTGTGATTTGCTGCCTTCCTCCCCATCACCTACATCTGGCATCTCTCCCCTTGCTATCTCTCCCCAGCTCCCCACCCCCTACCGTCCGTCCCCTATTTGCCCCCAACTGACCCCAGTGTGTAGTGCTCCCCTCCCTGTGTCCATGTGTTCTCATTATTCAACACCCGCCTATGAGTGAGAACATGCAGTGTTTGATCTTCTGCTCTTCTGTCAGTTTGCTGAGAATGATGGTTTCCAGGTTCATTCATGTCCCTACAAAGGACACAAACTCATCGTTTTTGATGGCTGCATAATATTCCAAGGTGTATATGTGACACATTTTCCCTATCCAGTCTATCATCGATGGGCATTTGGGTTGGTACCAGGTCTATGCTATTGTAAACAGTGCTGCAATGAACATTCGTGTGCATGTGTCCTTATAGTAGAACGATTTGTAATCCTTTGGATATATACCCAGTAATGGGATTGCTGAGTCAAATGGAATTTCTATTTCTAGGTCCTTGAGGAATCGCCACACTGTCTTCCACAATGTTTGAACTAATTTACACTCCCACCAACAGTGCAAAAGTGTTCCTATTTCTCCACATCCTCCCCAGCATCAGTTGCCTCCAGATTTTTTAATGATCGCCATTCTAACTGGCATGAGATGGTGCCTCAATGTAGTTTTGATTTGCATTTCTTTGATGACCAGTGATGATGAGCATTTTTTCATATGTTTGTTGGCTTCATGTATGTCTTCTTTTGTAAAGAGTCTGTTCATATCCTTTGCCCACTTTTGAATGGGCTTGTTAGTTTTTTTCTTGTAAATCTGTTTTAGTTCTTTGTAAATTCTGGATATCAGCCGTTTGTCAGATGGGTAAACTGCAAAAATATTTCCCATTCTGTTGGTTGCCGATTCGCTCTAATGATTGTTTCTTTTGCTGTGCAGAAACTGTGGAGTTTGATTAGGTCCCATTTGTCTATTTTGGCTTTTGTTGCCAATGCTTTTAGTGTTTTGGTCATGAAGTCCTTGTCTACACCTACGACCTGAATGGTTTTGCCTAGATTTACTTCTAGGATTTTTATGGTGTTAGGTCTTATGTTTAAGTCTTTAATCCATCTGGAGTTAATTTTAGTGTAAGGTGTCAGGAAGGGGTCCAGTTTCTGCTTTGTGCACACAGCTAGCTAGCTTTCTCAACACCATTTATTGAACAGGGAATCCTTTCCCCATTGCTTGGTTTTGTCAGGTTTTTCAAAGATCAGATGGTTGTAGATATGTTGTGTTGCCTCCGAGACCTCTGTTCTGTTCCATTGGTCTATATCTCTGTTTTGGTACCAGTACCATGCTGTTTTGATTACTGTAGCCTTGTAGTATAGTTTGAAGTCTGATAGTGTGATGCCTCCCGCTTTGTTCTTTTTGCTTAGAATTGACTTGGCTATGCGGGCTCTCTTTTGGTTCCATATGAAGTTTAAGGTGGTTTTTCCCAGTTCTGCGAAGAAGGTCATTGGTAGCTTGATGGGGATATCATTGAATCTGTAATTTACTTTGGGCAGTATGGTCATTTTCACAATATTGATTCTTCCTAACCATGAACATGGAATGTTTCTCCATCTGTTTGTGTCCTCTCTTATTTCATTGAGCAGTGGCTTGTAGTTCTCCTTGAAGAGGTCCTTTACATTCCTTGTTAGTTGTATTCCTACGTATTTTATTCTCTTTGTGGCAATTGTGAATGGAAGTTTCTTCTTGATTTGGCTCTCTTTAAGTCTGTTACTGGTGTATAGGAATGCATGTGAGTTTTGCACATCGATTTTGTATCCTGAGACTTTGCTGAATTTGCTTATCAGTTTCAGGAGATTTGGGGCTGAGATGATGGGGTCTTTTAGATATACAATCACGTCGTCTGCAAATAGAGAAAATTTGACTTCCTCCTTTCCTATTTTAATGCCCTTTATTTCTTTTTCTTGCCTGATTGCTCTGGCCAGAACTTCTAGTACTATATTGAATAGGAGTGGTGAGAGGGCATCCTTGTCAGGTGCCACATTTCAAGGGGAATGCTTCCAGTTTTTGCCCATTCAGTATGATATTGGCTGTTGGTTTATCATAAATAGCTTTTAGTATTTTGAGATACGTTCCGTCAATACCTAGCTTAATGAGTGTTGTTAGCATAAAGGGCTGTTGAATATTGTCAAAGGCCTTCTCTGCATCAATTGAGATAATCATGTGATTTTTGTCTTTGGTTCTGTTTATGTGGTGAATTACGTTAATAGACTTGCGTATGTCGAACCAGCCTTGCATCCCCGGGATAAAGCCTACTTGATCATGGTGGATAAGCTTTTTGATGTGCTGTTGCAATCGGCTTGTCAGTATTTTATTGAAGATTTTTGCATCTATGTTCACCATGGATATTGGCCTGAAATTTTCTTTTCTTGTTGAGTCTCTGCTGGGTTTTGGAATCAGGGTGATGTTGGTCTCATAAAATGTTTTGGGAAGAATTCCCTCTTTTTGTATTGTTTGGAATAGTTTCAGAAGGAATGGTTCCAGCTCCTCTTTGTATGTCTGGTAGAATTCGGCTGTGAACCCGTCTGGACGTGGGCTTTTTTTGGTGGTAAGCTCTTAATTGCTGCCTCAACTTCAGACCTTGTTATGGGTCTGTTCAGGGTTTCGGCTTCGTCCTAGTTTAGGCTTGGCAGGAGGCAAGTGTCCAGGAATTTATCCATTTCTTCCAGGTTTACTAGTTTATGTGCATAGAGTTGTTTGTAATAATCTCTGATAATGGTTTGAATTTCTGTGGAATCTGTGGTGATATCCCCTTTATCGTTTTTTATTGCATCAATTTGATTATTCTCTCTTTTCTTTTTTATTAATCTGGCTAGTGGTCTGTCTATTTTGTTGATCTTTTCAAAAAACCAGCTCCTGGATTTATTGATTTTTTGAAGGGTTTTTTGTGTCTCTATCTCCTTCAGTTCTGCTCTGATCTTAGCTATTTCGTGTCTTCTGCTAGAGTTTGAGTTTTGTTTTTTTTTTTTTTTATCTTGCTCCTCTAGCTCTTTCAGTTTTGACGATAGGGTGTCAATTTTTGATCTCTCCTTTCTTCTCATGTGGGCACTCATTGCTATATATTTTCCTCTAGAGACTGCTTTAAATGTGTCCCAGAGATTCTGGTATGTCGTGTCTTCATTCTCGTTGGTTTCGAAGAACATCTTTATTTCTGTCTTCATTTCATTGTTTATCCAGTCAACATTCAAGAGCAAGTTGTTCAGTTTCCATGAAGCTGTGCGGTTCTGGGTTAGTTTTTGAATTCTGAGTTCTAACTTGATTGCACTGTGGTCTGAGAGACTGTTTGTTATGATTTCTGTTCTTTTGCATTTGCTGAGGAGTGATTTACTCCCAATTATGTGGTCAATTTTAGAGTAGGTGTGATGTGGTGCTGAGAAGAATGTATATTCTGTGGATTTGGGGTGGAGAGTTCTTTAAACATCTATTAGATTTGCTTGGTCCAGGTCTGAGTTCAAGTCCTGGATATCCTTGTTAATTTTCTGTCTGTTTGATCTGTCTAATATTGACAATGGGGTGTTAATGTCTCCCACTCTTATTGTGTGGGAGTCTAAGTCTCTTTGTAAATCATTAAGAACTTGCCTTATGTATCTGGGTGCTCCTGTATTGGGTGTGTATATATTTAGGATCGTTAGCTCTTCTTGTTGCATTGATTCTTTTACCATTATGTAATGTCCTTCTTTGTCTCTTTTGATCTTTGTTGCTTTAAAGTCTAATTTATCAGAGATGAGAATTGCAACTCCTGCTTTTTTTTGCTCTCCATTTGCTTGGTAAATCTTCCTCCATCCCTTTATTTTGAGCCTTTGTGTATCCTTGCATGTGAGATGGGTTTCCTGTATACAGAACACTGATGGGTTTTGGCTTTTTATCCAATTTGCCAATCTGTGTCTTTTGATTGGGGCATTTAGTCCATTACATTTAGGGTTAATATTGTTATGTGCGAATTTGATACTGCCATTTTGGTGCTAGCTGGGTGTTTTGCCCATTAGTTGATACAGATTCTTCATTGTGTTGATTCTCTTTACCATTTGGCATGTTTTTGGAGTGGCTGGTACTGGTTGTTCCTTTATATGTGTAGAACCTCTTTCAGGAACTCTTGTAAAGCTGGCCGGGTGGTGACGAAATCTCTGAGTACTTGCATGTTCACAAAGGATTTTATTTTTCCTTCACTTATGAAGCTTAGTTTGGCTGGATAGGAGATTCTGGGTTGAAAGTTCTTTTCTTTAAGGATGTTGAATATTGGCCCCCACTCTCTTCTGGCTTGTAGGGTTTCTGCTGAGAGATCTGTTGTGAGTCTGATGGGCTTCCCTTTGTGGGTAACCCGACCTTTCTCTCTGGCTGCCCTTAGTATTTTCTCCTTGAGTTCAACCCTGGTGAATCTGATGATTATGTGCCTTGGGGTTGCTCTTCTTGATGAATATCCTTGTGGTGTTCTCTGTATTTCCTGGACTTGAATATTTGCCTGCCTTGCTAGGTTGGGGAAGTTTTCCTGGATAAGATCCTGAAGAGTATTTTCCAGCTTGGATTCATTCTCTTCGTTGCATTCAGGTACGCCTATCAAACGTAGATTAGGTCTTTTCACATAGTCCCACATTTCTTGGACACTTTGTTCATTCCTTTTTACCATTTTTTCTCCAGTCTTGCCTTCCCGTTTTATTTCATTGAGTTGATCTTCGACCTCTGATATCCTTTCTTCTGCTTGGTCAATTTGGCTGTTGATACTTGTGCATGCTTCGCAAAGTTCTCGTGTTGCATTTTTCAGCTCCATCATTTCACTTATATTCCTATTTTGTCCATTCTCATTAGCATTTCGTCAAATCTTTTTTCAAGGTTCTTAGTTTCTTTGCATTGGGTTAGAACATGCTCTTTAAGTTCACAGAAGTTTCTTACTACCCACCTTCTGAAGTCTGATTCTGTCATTTCATCACACTCGTTCTCCATCCAACCTTGTTCCCTTGCTGGTGAGGAGTTGTGATCCCTTGTAGGAGGAGAGGTGTTCTGGTTTCGGGTATTTTCATCCTTTTTGCACTGATTTCTTCCCATCTTTATGGATTTATCCACCTGTTGACTTTGTAGTTACTGGCTTTCAGATTGGGTCTCTGAGTGGGCGTTCTGATTGTTGATGATGAAGTTATTTCTGTTTCTTGGTTTTCCTTCTGACAGTCTGGCCCCTCTGCTGTAGGTCTGCTGAGGTCCACTCCAGACCCTGCTTGCCTGGGGTTCACCTGCAGTAGCTGCTGAACTGTAAGCATTGTTACCATTTTTCTTCTTCTGCTATCTCTGTCCCAGAAGGATACCCGCCAAGTGTCAATCTGATCTCTCCTTTATGAGGTGTCTCTTTGGATATATGGGTCAGAGAGCTGCTTGAGGAGACTGTCTCTTTTTTATAGGAGCTCAAATGGTTAGCTGTGAGCTCTGTTGTTCATTCAGAGCTGCTGGGCAGGTACGTTTAGGTCTGCTGCAGCAGAACTCATAAACTGCTTTTTGTTCCCAGGTGCTCTGTCCCACGGATTTAGGGCTTTATGAGTTTCGGTTATGCTGCTGCCTTCTCTTTTTTTTTTTTCCTTCAGAGCTGCCCTGCCCAGCAAGGAGGCAGCCTAGTCACTGTCTGCCTGTAGAGGCTTTGCTAAGCTGCTGTGGGCTCCACCCAGCTGCAGAGTGAACTTCCCCGCAGTCCTGTTTATATGGGTGTAGTTAGAACCGCCTTGGCAAGGGTGGCCTGCCTCTGTTGAGGCTAAGTCTCTCTGTAGTGGCAGGTTGCCTTGGCAATGGCGGGCTGCCTCAGCAATGGCGGGTTGCCTTGGCAACGGCCGGCTGCCTCAGCAATGGCGCGTTGCCTTGGCAATGGCAGGCTGCCTCAGCAATGGTGGGTTCCCTTGACAACGGTGGGCTGCCTCAGCAATGGCAGGTTCCCTTGGCAATGGCAGGCTGCCTCAGCATTGGCTGACTACCTCCGTAGTGGCCGGTTGCCTCGGTAATGGTGGACGCCCCTCCCCCACAGAGCTGGACCGTCCCTGGTTCAGCTGCGCTTGCTGTGAAACTCTCAATCCAGAGAGTTTCTGGTTGCTGTTCTTTTGTAGGGGTGGGACCAGCCTAGCCTGATCATCTAGCTCCCTGCCTCAGAGCCTTTTTTTTTTTTTTTTAAGTTGGTGCTCCAGTTGCCTGTTGAAGGGGCACCACAGTGTGTGTTTTTTCCCCCGTGAGACAACTCGCTGTGCTGGCTTAAACAGCGAGGCACTGAGATTCGTGGCACTTTTTTTGCCCTGGAATCTACTGTCCTGGCTCCCTGCTCAGTCCCCTTTTTAAACAGATGAATGGGCGACTTCCTGTGGCTCCAATTGCCAGGCAAGAGGGCACCCGGACCGGTGTGTTTTGTACGGAGAACCGCTGCTCTGAGGTGCCGATAAATCAACCACGTGGGGCAAAGCAGTGGCGCCGGCCGGCATAGCCGCGCTGGCTGAAACAGCCATGCTGGCAACCTGTGGAGCTCCTCCGCCTGGGAATTTCCTAGTCCGTGGACAATAAAAATGCGGCGTCCACTCACCCTCTGCACTTTCACTGGGAGCTGCAATCCTGAGCTGTTCCTAAACGGCCATCTTGGATCAATCCCCTAAAATGTTATTAAAAGGGTAGGCCTTATGTTAAGTGTTTTTATCACAATAATGATAGTAATAAATAAACAGGGCAGGAGAAAAATTTGGAAGCGATGGATAGGTTTAGGGTATAGATTGTGGTGATGGTTTCAAAGATGTGTACCTATTTTCATACTCACTAAGTTGTGTACATAGTTACTAAGTTGTATACACTACATTTATGTACAATATATGTAAACAAGAATTAAATTTTATATGTAAATTGTGCCTCAATAAATGTTTTTTTAAAATAAATACAGTATTAAAATTCTACGCACTCTTTTCTACATTAAGGAAGCTCTCAGGTGCAATTTAGAGCTGCAATGTGCCTTAGCAATCTGCTTGTAAAATCAGAGCACTGCAGTTGAGAAGTATTGGACAGCTAATCAGGTATAAAAGTTGGTATTTAAACTCAGGTGTTTCAAATTGTTTAGTAATTTTTGTTATTAATTGTTTCCAAGCATGCACAGCCTTTAAAAATAAAATCTACAAATTCTGGGAAAACTTTATTACAGAAATCTTCACTTGGCAGGAGTAGAGAAATTGTTAATATAACTAAAATTGTGCCATTGAAATTATAAAACAGGAATGGAATAATTATAGAACTAGACAGAAATATTTTATGACAATCTCTGAGTGACTAAGACACTATGTGCAATAAATATGTAACCATAAGTCTGTGACCATATTAAGAAAATTTCACTTTATAAGAAAGAGACAGCCACATCAATAATCAAAAAGATACCTAGCCAAAAAAGAAAGCTCATCTTTTTCCAACTAACGCCATGAGTTTGAGACAGTAAGAGTTTAGAGACACAGAATTTTAATAATAATTATCTTTTGATATAATTTTATTATCTTTTGAAATGTGGTCTTATCTCATTTAATCTGATTCTTGAAAAAATATAGATGTTACATATAGACCTGACACATCTATAGTATTTATAATTTTAAGAGTATTTTTGATTAAGACAAAGTGAAGTAAAATGAATGAGTTTAATTAAGGCCAATTTAAAGAAATATTACACCATCATCATAATATAATTGATAGGTATAGATGGCAAAAAATCATGTAGATTGCATTAAAATGTCTGAATATGGGAAAACAAAAAGGAGAAGAGATAAGCCTTTATTTATTCTGCCATTCTAAATTCATGGTCCCTCCTATGACTCTACAGTTTTTAACTTCTTAAACTAGAGAAGAGCAACTCATTTCAAGACCATGGGTTAAGATATGTACACACACACATACACACACACACGCACATCACCAAGGCCAGTGTTTTCTCAACAGATGGACTCTCAGTTATTAAAGCATAAATAATAAACAACTCTAAGAAATTTATTTTTTAAATGGTACTTGCATTAGGGATATATTAAAAGCAACAACCATTGTTTTTGCTTTATACTTACCTTATTTCTAATCATTTTAATAGCTCTCAAAGATTGAAAGATAACAGGATTTTTTTTTCTAATTTTACCATTAAGAAAACTGAGACTGATAGATCTTAAGAAATTGTCTTAAAATATCATAGAAGAAATAGAAGAAAGAAAATTGAGCTCCTATCATTGTTACTATACTTTTAGCTTCTATTTGTGGTATGGTTTCTACCTTAAATTACATGCTTATAAAAACAATTTTTTAATTACTGGTACAAAAGTAAGCATGTAGACCAATGGAACAGAATAGAGACCCCTAAAATAGATCTACAACAAACTCATCTTCAACAAAGTTGACAAAAATAAACAATGGGGAAATGACACCCTGTTCACCAAATAGTGCTAGAAAAACTAGCTAACACATGCAGAAGAATGAAACTAGACCCCTACTTCTTACCATATACAAAAATTAACTCAAGTTGGAGTAATGACTTAAATGTAAGTCTTCAAATTACAAAAATCCTGGAAGAAAATCTAAGAAACGCTCTTCTAGACATTGGCCTAGGCAAATAATTTATAAAGAAAACCCCAAATGCAAATGCAGCAAAATGAAAAGTAGATGAATGGGACTTAATTATACTAAAGTGCTTCTGCATGGCAAAAGACATTCTCAACAGAGTAAATAGACAACAGACGGAATGAGAGCAAATACTTGCAAACTATGCATCTAACAAAGGAATAGTATTTAGAATCTAAAAGGAACCTAAACAAATTAACAAGCTGGTATGGTTTGGCTTTTTGTCTCCACCCAAATCTTATCTTAAATTATTATCCCATAACTCCCCACGTGTTGTGGGAGGGATCCAGTGGGAGATAATTTGAATCACAGGAGTGTTTTCCCCTGTACCATTCTCGTGGAATTCTTACAAGATCCGATAGTTTTATCAGGGGTTTCTGCTTTTGCATCTTCCTCATTTTCTTTTGCTACCATCACGTAAGAAATGCCTTTCACCTCCCGCCATAATTCTGAGGCTTCGCCAGCCAGGTGGAACTGTAAGTCCAATTAAACTTCTTTTTATTCCCAGTCTTGGTATGTCTTAATCAGCAGCATGAAAACAGACTAATACACAAGCAAAAACCAAACAACCCCATTACAAAGTGGGTAAAGAACAGGAATACTTCTTAGAAGAAGACACACGAGTGGCCAGGAAATATATTTTAAAATGCTCAACATCACTAATCATCAGAGAGATGCAAATCACATCAGAGAGATTAAAACCCCAAGGAGGTAGCATCTCATACCAATCAGAATGGTTATTATCAAAAAAGGCAAATAATAACATGTTGGCAAGGTTGCAGAGAAAAGGAAGTGTTCACATACTGTTGAGGGAAATGCGCATTGGTTCAGCCCTTGTGGAAAGCAGTTTGGAGTTTTCTCAAAGAAATAAAAATAGAATTACCATTCAACCCAGCAATCCCATTACTAGGTATATACCCAAAGGAAAATAAATTGTTCTACCAAAAAGCACATGCACTCATATATTTATTGCAGCACTATTCATAATAGCAAAGACATGGAATCAGCCTAGGTACTCATCAATGGTGCATTAAAGAAAATGTGGTACATATACACCGTAGAATACGATGTAGCCATTTAAAAATGAACAAAATTATGACCTTTGCAGCAACATGGATGCAGCTAGAGACTGTTATCCTAAGTGAACTAATACAGAAACAGAAAACCAAATATTGCATGCTCTCGCCTATAAGAAGGAGCTAAATCTTGGGTTCACAAGGACATATAGATGGGAGCATTAGACTCTGGAGCCCCCAAAAGGAAAGAAGGAGGTATAAAGGGAGGGAGACAAGGAATGAAAAACTTCCTATTGGATACTATATTTGCTATCTGGATAATGGGATCAGTAGAAGTACAAACTTCAGCACCGTGCAATATACCTTTGTAACAAACCTGCACGTGTACTTCCTGAATCTAAAATAAAAATGGAAATTTTTCAAAAGCAATTTAAAAAAAAGGATAATACCTGTCCTGTTTATCTAACAGACACTATTGAGAGTCAATTCAGATTATTGATGGGAATGTCCTTTGAAAAGTATTAAGAACAGTAAAACTGTAAGGCATACGTTGTGTTTTTCTTTTAAAAAAACGTGTAACATTCACTAGGTATCGTCCAATGAAAGAACCATGTATTTTTTGTCACTGTTAAGAGTCTTAGGAACTGTCTGCCTCTGAGCACAGCTCTCCTGTTCACTTAGAAAGACTTATCGGTACTGGCCAGGATTTTCTCAATATACTTAATGCGGTAAAAATGAATAAAGTAATAGCCCTGGCTTCCGTGATCATTATCAAATCACCACCCAAGCACAATGTCTTCCTTGGAAAGGAGCAAATTCACCAGTCAGGGGCCACCGTATTCATCAGGGTAATAATACCAGCAACTGTAACAAACTCCCAATTCCCAGTGGCTTAACACAACTAAGGCTAAATTCTTATTTATGTCACAGTCCAATGATGTTGGGTGGCTCTTCTTCAGGCTGCCTCCTTTTTGTGGCTTAGACATTATTCGACAGTTAGATGAGAGAATAATGAGACTGTGAGGAAGGCATGTCAGCTACCTACCATCTCAGCTGTGACGCTGTAGCGTAACTTCTTACAATCCATAGGCTACGCTAGTCACATGGCCACCTAACTGTGAGACAGGCTGGACAATGCAGGGGAACACAAAGGACAGTGATGGGTACTATTAGTCTCCATAGGACTCCATCAGCCTTAGTCCTAGTTCGGCGAACCACTTTGTAGTCCTGCAGCAGAGTCCACTCAGACAGAAACATTTAGCCATGTCTTTCTTTATTAAGATAAAATTGGATGAGATGCGATAGGATGCAATGGGAAGAGAGGACACAGGGTGAGTAGACTGGCTCTTTACAAGCATCTGTGTACCACTGGCACTTACACAGGGTCTGTGCAATATACAGATGCTGGTATACCACCCTAATAAATGAGCGGTGTGAATCTGCTGAATAACGGAAGAATAAGAGGTGACAGTAAATATCCAAGGAAGATGCCTCTTTCAGCAATCATAGGCTTAAGTTGTGTGGTTCTCAGCAGGCTTCAACTGTGATACAGTTAATGAGGTTTTAGGATGGCAAGAGGCAGAGCAATGATCCTCCTCTTTTCTTGGCTTGAATTTGGGCCCACAATATCTAAGCAGGCATAAACTACCTCCTTCACTCCATTCCTCGATTTTCAACTCTTTTTCTTTCCTTGTCTCTCCTGCTTTGCTCTCCAGATGTTTCTCTCCTTCAAATACCCCTCCTTGATTTTCTTTCCCTCTTCTGGTACCAAGTAGCATGACGGTTGGAGCAGATGTGGTCAAGATTTGACATGTGGTTAATGTGGGACAAATGTGAGCAAAACAAAGTGTGATCAGTCATTGAAGAGAATTCTAGGTTTAAAAGGGACTCTAAAAGTTGTGGAGTTCACAGAGTAGTACAAGTAGCAATTTCCTGCCCATCAATTATGGTTTAAACTCCGTTGTATTCTTTCCTTTAGATACTGATATTTTGTGTAAGATTCTGTGCCAAAAAAGTTTGAAAAAGAGTAACAAGGACCAGTCTTCTTATCTTATGTAGGTAAGAAATGAGGCACAGAAGAGACGTCTTGGCCAAAGTCATATGATGAGTGATCGAGGGAAGGAGGGAGGGCTGCAATTGTACTGCCCAGCATGACAGACACTAAGCACACGTTGCTCTTGACAACTGAAAATGTGGCCAGTCCAAATTGAGATGTGCCATGGTGTACAATGCACACTGAATTTCAAAGATTTGGTAAAAAGAACGTAAAATATTTCAATGATTTTTGTTACAATTACCAAAATTTTAATATTTCTATGATATTGGGTTAAATAAAATACATTATTAAAATTAACCTAATCATTTATTTTTAATGGGACTATCAGAAAATTTTAAAACATATTTATGGCTCAAAATATGTTTCTATTGCATCGTGCTAAACTAGTATACAGGCAATTTTTTTTTTTTTTTGGCCATACCACAATACTACTTTTATTCGCTTTGTTTTTTTGTCCATTTGTTTGTTGGCTTGATTGCTTTCTTAAGCACCAATCATAACCCAATCAAGACCTTGTCACTTTTGTCAACCTTAAATCAAAAGAAACGTAAGTAAATAATCTAATCCTTCTGCCTTCCTCCAAATATAAACATGCTTTTCTATGCAGAGACAATTATCCATATGTACCCTTTATGTCACTCTGGTTTTGCCTCACTGAGATTCAGGTGGCCTTAAGCCTCAGCTCCATACTTTCATCTTTCACACACACCAAGGATACTGCAGGCCCAGTGTCTGCTAACTCAGTGGGAACTCCTTTTCAAGTTAGGACTTCGGCAAATGCCCACCAGGCAGTCCAGCTGTCTGTAGAAAGACCTGGCCTTATGCTTTGGGGAGTTTGCTTTATTGAAATAGAAAAACTGTTACTAGTCCAGCTACTCAGTCTTCTCTCCAGTCACAATCTGCTTTTCAAATCGTTTGCTCTTTATCAAGTTCTTCTTCGGTAGGAATTAAAATAGGAAGGAGTTCATGGGGCCAGTGCTTTTTATTCCATTGTGGACTTGGAGGGAAATCTAAAAGAAAAATTCTCTCTCGATGGAAGAGTAGGAGGGAATACAATCTTCTGCTACTGCTGTCTTCCCTTCTGTTCTTTTTCTTGGCTTATTGGTCTCTTTTATTATGACCATATCCTCCTGTCCTGTTTTCTCCGAATGCTTGTCACTAAAGGCTTGATGGAAGAGTAGAACAGGCTTTCAATCAGGCAGAATCTGATGGCCTACTATGTGACAAAGATCTGATGCTGTGCCGTGTGCTGCAGGAGGAAGAAATGAACCACATACGTCCAGCCCTGCACCACCATGCCCTCTGTCACATTCCAGTGTTCTGTCCATTCCTGAGTTCAGAGAAAGTGAAAAGGCCATCTTGAGGAGATTACTTCTTTTTGTTTTTAATCACACAAATAACTATAGAGATGAATATAACACACACAGAGGTACTTGTATAACACTCTTAAGGAGATTACTTCTGTACACAGTGTCCTAGGAGCTCAAGCCCAGTCAGAGATACCTGATGGGTGGTTAGTCTTTTTACATTTATTAATTTCTATCTCATTGATCCTTGTTGTAATCCCTTAATAGGAGTTGGCCTGTGGCAAGGTCATGGATTAGAGGTTTTGTTGGCACCCAGGAAGAGCAATGTCATCACCAACTCTGCCCTTCTGAGTTTCTGCCTTGTTGGTGTCCTTTGAGTGTCTCCATCATCTACTATTGAATGTCTACTATTTTTGCAATGACTTCCAATGGGGGTATTTTTCTCAGGACATATGTTCTGAAGCTTATGAAGGAAATAAGGGTGTATTACCTGAATAGACATTTTTTTCTCTTTGAAGATTTGTTCAGCGGAAACACAAAAGTCCTTCACTTAGCAAGCCCTCCTACCCATGATCCATGATACGAGAAGCAGACGTGCTTCTAGAGAAAGATAATCAGCCCAAGCTCAGCTTTTACTGCCAACCAGGAAGATTCTAGGTTCTAAGGACAATCATAAATCCTGCCCCAGAAACAGAACAGATCATCAAACTATAAAAACCAAAGCCAAACTATCAAAACCACAGCTGTCACCCTGGCCCCTACTCTCAACACCCAGCTTCTGCTAGCCATCTTGGGTGATCATCAGTCCAGATTCCAAGGACCCCAGCCCACTTCCCTGGGCAGTCTGTCACATTCTCTCCAAAGCACATCTGTTCCAGGGCATTAATGTCTCACTTTAATTCAGATCACTTTATCCCTTTATTATTCTCAATAAAAATAAGAAAGGAAGCAGGAGGAGGTGGAAGGACAGATGGCAGGTTTGTAGCAGGAAACAGAGACCGACACTATGCTTATATTAGGGTGTGAATGGATCAAGGAGAAGGCAGTAAGGAAGAGGGAAGAGTTGGTAATTAACTCCAGGAAGTTGCTTTCCTGAATTACCAGACAAGGTCAGGAGTAAGACTTGATTTTACAAAAGATACAAAGCAAAGAATCTAAATCCACCTTTTAGGACGCTATTTTGAATTCAATGCTCTTGCCCCCTCTTAGTTTTCTATTACTGTGTAACAACTTACTCCAAAAATAGAGGCTTAAAATAACTAACATTTATTATTTTATAGTTTCTGTGAATCAAAATCCAGGCACAGTTTAAATGGGTATGTGTGGCTCAAGCTGTCTCATGAAACTGCAATCAAGCTATAAGTCAGGGTTATGGTCTTATCTGAACACTTGGCTGAAGGAGATCTATTTCCAAATGCATTCATGCGGTCATTGGCAGGATGCAATTCCTCATACCAAGCATTCTGCTAGGACCACTGTCTGCTAACTCAATGAAAACACTTGGGCAGTTTAGGACCCCAGCAAATGCTGACTGTTCAACAATCCTCAGAGAGACCTGGCCTCATTGTTTTGGAAGTCTGTTGCTATTAAAACAGAAAAACAATGATTAGTCCAACTACTGAGTCTTCTCTCTAGTCCTATCCTAATTTCCATATGACCTGTATAGTTAGGCTCCCACAGGGCTGTCTTGTAACATTGCAGATGGCTTTCCCAAGGGTGGGCAATCCAAAAGAGAGCAACAGAATATTTCCAAAATAGAAGTCACATTCATTTTATAACCTAACCTTAGAAGGTTATAAAAGAAGCATGTCACTTAGAAGTTATATCTGAACACTTCTGTTATATTCTTTTCAGCAGAAGTGGATCAATCAGTCCAAGCCACATTCAAGGAGGGAGAATTATTCAAAATCATGAATACTTGAGATCATTAGGATGATCTTAGAAGCCATCTATTACATTCTTTATCATTGGTTCACTTTAACATAAAGGTTTGTTTTGGGTGAATTTACAGAATTTGCTTCTTAACGTTTTATTGATCCATTAGACGTAAGGTATAAAAAGTACTGATTTAGCCAAAAACAATCTGACTGAAAGCAATTTTGTGAAAATAGAGTGGTCCAACAACAATTTGGTCAAATTATATCCTAGTCACTGGAGAAATAGATATATAAAAGCAAAATAAAACTAGAAACTTACAAATCCTGAAAAACAGAAGAAAATTCCTGAAAATTCATAAGGGTTACAAAACAACTTTCCATGATGTCCCAAAATAAAAAA
Organism: Sapajus apella; assembly: GCF_009761245.1. Taxonomy (NCBI): domain Eukaryota; kingdom Metazoa; phylum Chordata; class Mammalia; order Primates; family Cebidae; genus Sapajus; species Sapajus apella. The sequence continues at coordinate 1,370,025 of NW_022437009.1, read as the reverse complement.
TGTCAGGAAACTGGAGACAGGTTATTCATATCACAACACATGATTATATTGGTCAGCTTGCTTCATATGAAATGATATTTGGTTAAATTGCCCTCAGTTGAATCACCTTATCTCATTAGAGAAAAATTACAGCTCGCTTTGGAGCAAATTTGTTGCCAGCATTTTACGTAAAGATTTCCACTGTCAGAGATTAGTTCTGGAAAGCTGAGGCATCATGCCTAGTAAACGAATTACTCCAAAACTTAGTGATTTAAAATAACAATAAAAATTTATCATGGCTCATGTTTTCTGTGGGTCAAGAATTTGAGGATAATTTAGCTGGATGTTCTCACTTGAGGTTTCTTATGAAAGAAAAATGCATTTGGATGTCAGCTGGAGCTGCAATCAGCTGAAGATGGACAAAGGCTGGGCCATTTCCTAAGTGGCGCAATCATACGGTTGCCCACTTCGTTCTGGATATTGGTAGAAACTTCTACCTTAGCACCTCCATGGAGCTACTTGAGTATGTGTTATGGCATGGTGGCTAGCCTCCCCCAGGGTAAAGAATCTAAGACATAAAGGTGGAAGCTGCGATACCTTTGATTATCCAGCCTCCTTCCACCATATTTTATTGGTCACACAGAATACCAGCCCTGATTCACAGTGGAGGAACACTACACAAGGGTGTGAATTCTAGGAGATATAAATCATTGGGGGTCATCTTGGAGGCTAGCTATCATGCAAACCAGGAAGATGGGCCACATTCAGCCAGGTTTTCTTTTGTTTGTTTTGTTTTGTTTTGTTTTGTTTACAAATCCTTCTCTCTAAGACCCTTTGTCTGATTACAGAGATAAATGCTGGCCTCTCCTTGGCTTCCATAGAGCCTAAAACAAAATGAATTGAGACTTTTAGGCTGCATCCAAGATGGGTAATTGAAGTAGAGTTTATGGGAAGAGCCAGCCTTTTATCTAAGAATGGCCTGGTGGAATAATAGGGACATAAGTCAAGGCTCTTACCCAGTAAAATATCAGTCCTACTCCTGGGGCAATAAAGCTTAAATTCCTCTAGAAACAGAAAAAAAAAAAACAAAAACTGTGATTACATATGCAAATACCCCAAAGAAATGTAATATACTGATCTAAATTCGCATCAAGATATGAATAATTTGTTACAAATATTGTTCTGAGAAGAAACCTTCAGAGAGGATGGGCAACTAGAATAAAGTGAAAAGGACCTTACAAAAAGTATGGGAGAGGCTTCCAAGGAAGCAAAGATTAAATCACTGGCATTATCATTTTTCCTGGACCCATACCTGTTCTGTAGCAGTTCAAAGAGAGAATTGTAGAAAATAACATATAGTAGCCAGGCCAGGCATGGTGGCTCACGCCTCTAATCTCACCACTTCATGAAGCTGAGGCAAGAAGACTGTTTGAACCCAGGAGTTTGAAACCAGCCTGGGCAACATGTTGATGTCCCATCACTACAAAAAATTTTCAAAAATTAGCTTGGCATGGTAGTGCATGCCAGTAGTCCCAGCTACGTGGGAGGCCAAGGCAGAAGGATCACTTAAGCCTGGGAGGTTGAGGCTGCAGTGAGCCATGATTATGCCACTACACCCCAGCCTGGGTAAGAAAATGAGACTCTCTCTTAAAAAAACAAAAAACAAAATAAAACAAAAGTTACGGTAGCCGAGGACTAGAAATGGACGCTAAAATAGAATGCAGTTAGAAACCAGTAATTGAAAGAAATGTAATTTTAGACCAGTGCTTAAAGTCTACAGTTTACAGACTATGGCTTATCTTTGGCTATTGATGGATGGTCTCTCCTCTCATGCACTCTGCTCTTCTGCCTTTAGCAGCTCTTACCTAGGGCAGTATCAATAGGTGAACCACAGAGAAAGAGGAGATAGCGTGGAGATATGTGGAGGTACAGTCATAAACTACACTTGAACCAGAAACAATTACTGCAACCAAACTTCTGCTAATCCATTACACTGTCTGGAATTATTACAAATAGGCAGAAAAGAATATACCAGCCTTGGCCTTTATTCCCACAATGACTAAGAACTGGCTGTGTAAAAAGTGTTAGGTCAAATCTCGTGACAATGAGCTTCAAGGAGTATAAAGGGATGTCCCACTGCTTCCAGGATTTTGCAATTTGTTTGTACCAGATATCACTCAATATCACTCTCAAATACCTGAAAACCATTCTAAGGAAATAGTCCCTATTCAAGTTGATTATGACCTAAGATACGTAAATCACAGACTATAATTTCAAAAAACGTGGCTATTTCAATACCTAATTCCTTTGCCATTTTCCTTCCAGAACCAAGTCTGATACCACATTCCCTCTTTCTGCAAGGGGAAAAAAAAAAAAAAACTGCCTCCATCTTTAATTCCCTTGATTAGCTGTGGCCACAAGATACCATTTTTTCATTACCAATGAGTGCTTCTAGGGACCGTCATGTCTGCACACTGTACCATGTAATCAAACCTTTCAGATTTCAAATTTCTAAATTCAAATTATTTGAATTTAGAGGAAAATTCATTGGTGCAATTAGGAATTCTACACACACACACACACACGTTAGACAAGTTCTCTTTAGTGGAAGCCTTAACAAATGAGACAAAACTTGGGATATATTTGTCTCTAGCAAGACACTGCAGAATGCAGAACTTGATACAGGTTTAAAATACTGCCCCTTGCCCTCTCCTTCAATTGGACTTTAATAAGCTGTGTCTGTCATGTTCACTGTTGTATCTTGGTAAGCAATAAGGCGCCTGTCATATAGCAGAAAGTCATTATTTGTAGAATGAATGAATGTGGATAAATAATATATGAGTCAATGAACTATATTATGACCTTTTCTTCCCCACCCCCACCTTACCTGTGACCTGATTTCAATCATCCTATAAGTTTTTCCAAATCCTAAATCCAGCTCTATATTTCAGATTCCTCTGGATTCCCAGCACTATTTATCATCTTACCATCTGGCCCTGATTTTCAGACACTTATACATCCCCTCCTTCCTTCCCAAACTTCCTCTGGTCCCTACTGATCCCCACAGTTAAGACCGAAGTTCTTCTATCTCCAAGTACAAAACAAAATTAAAACGAGTGCAAGAGAAATGAGAGCTCAAGAAATAACACCTCGTAGCCTTGACTATGCCCTCACTCAAACGCTCATTTTAATCATTTGCGCATTTATGTGTTAGTCCATTCATGCTTTCAACAAGTGACTTCTGAATTCTCTTATTCATATTGATTCAAAGATACATCCAATATGGAACCTCCAGTAGTTGCAGTTCAATAATCAAGACCTGGGCTGGGCATAGTGGCTCATGCCTGTAATCTCAGCACTTTGGAAGGCTGAGGCAGGTGGATCACCTGAGGTCAGGAGTTCGAGACCAGCCTGATCAACATGGTGAAACCCTGTCTCTACTAAAAATATAAAAATTAGTGGTGCCTGTAATCCCAGCTACTTGGGAGGCTGAGGCAAGAGAATCACTTGAACCCAGGAGGCAGAAGTTGCAGTGAGCCAAGATCATGCCATTGCACTCCAACCTGGACAACAAGAGTGGGACTCCATCCATCTCAATAATAATTATTATTATTATAATCATCATCATTATCATCATCAAGATCTGGCAAAGAAAGAATTTATTCCTAGTGCTGAAGTGCCAATTTACACTTAATGCTGAATCCCATTTCAGTGATGGTAACAGGGAAACAAATATTACTGAGTGTCTACTACGTGCCAGGCAATGTACTGGACAGTTTTCATATGCCATGAGAATCATTACCAGGGAACCTGAATGATGTCCTTGGATACTGTTATACTGCATTAAGTCTGTGCATCCAAGAGAGGCCTCCAGTTCCCTACACTTCAAGTCCTCTGGCTCTTATAAAACTAGCAATTGAGTCACAGGTAACAGAACCGACTGTAACTATCAAGACACAGATATTGCTTGTGTTTACAGAACTGTGATCCCATCAGAGGAAACACTGGTTTCCTTGCCTGTGTTTACAGCATTGTAAGCCCTCCAAAAGAACCTTTGTTAGATGTTAGAATATTGGACTTGCATTACTTTCTGGCTTTGTGAGAAACCTAACTTCAAGTTAGTCACAAAGAGGATGACTAAGTATCTAAGACAGAACATTAATAAAATCAAGAATACACTCACGGGAATATGTTTATGGCTTTATTAAATTTCTATCAGGATGAGTATAGTGGCTCATCCGTATAATCCCAGCACTTTAGGAGGCTGAGACAGGCAGATCGCTTGAGGTTAGGAGTTTGAGGTCAGCCTGGTCAATAGGGTGAAACCTTGTCTCTACTAAAAATACAAGAATAGCTGGATGTGGTGGCACATGCCTGTAATGGCAGCTACTCAGGAGGCTAAGGTGGGAAGATCACTTGAGCATAGGGAGGTTGAGGCTGCAGTGAGCCATGATCAGAGCACTGTGGTCTAGCCTGGGCAACAGAGTGAGACCATATCTCAAATACATACATACATACATACATATATATGTACATATATGTGTGTGTATATATATATACACATACATACATATATATACACATATATATGTGTGTATATATATAGACATACATACATATATATACACATATATATGTGTGTATATATACAT
>NW_022437009.1:1349738-1364994 GCF_009761245.1 Sapajus apella | reverse complement strand
TTTTTCTTTTCTCGTTTGAAACTGTGTCTTCTTCCTCGCCCCCTGCTCTGTTCCCCTTCTCCATCTCTGAATGTAAATGGTTGTTTTCACATTCTTTGGATTTGGGCACAATGAGCATAGCTCACCATCCAATATTCTTTTAGGTTCGAAGGCCTCCTTCTGAGCATCAAGAAAGTTGAGATGGGTTGCCAGGTGTGCCAGTTCTTACTGTGTGCCAAAGTAATGTGCCAAATCACTTGGGAAGAGACATAAGATTTTCCAGTGTCCAGATGAGCCAATGAAATATGTTTTTAAATGCTTGAAATAAAAATTGACTATATTTTGTGAAAAGACTCTCTGTTATAACTGAAACCTGGCAAGCATAGGAGCAACCTGAGGGGACTTTCTCCTCTCTGACTTGAAAGCCCTGGGGAAGTAGGGTTTCACTTTTAACCAGGTCTGGTTGCCAATGAATTCAGTATGATTGGACCTCACATTTTAGATGCCAGGGAATTTTCATTAAAAATAAAACTCTGAAACTTGACCTTTTATGGTCATAAAATTCCAACCATTTAGCACATTAACCAGCACCTGAAATGATGAGTGAACATCTTGATTTAGTTTAACATAGTAAGCATCTGATAAAACGGAATCCTTAGGGGCATCTCTAAGGTTTTATAATTAGCATGAGCTGTCATCAGTACGTTATCTCTGTTGTCTTCCTGATTAATTATGATTGTTATTACTAAATCCACTGTAAGTAAAATGGTGTAAATAGCCATAGGCCATCCACCATGTATTCCATAGATGAACAGAATCAAAAGGGCACATAAAGTCTGAATGAAGTGACAGAAACGACTTAGCTTTAACTTGGAGCTCCTTCTAACCTGGTGCTATTTAACAAAACCTTTGATTCCTCACCACCTTCTTTTCCAAAAGCACAAAGTCAAAAAGGAAATGAGGATGAAAGAGTGATGTGTCAGAGGTTTCATAATTATGTAAAAGTTCACCAGCTTCCCTTCCAAAAACACAAAAAGTCAAAAAGGAAATGAGGATAAGAGAGTGATGTGTCAGAAGGTTTTATAAATATATGAATGTTTATTTACTCTAAATAAAATTATAATTTCCCCAATGTTTCAGAGTTTCAAAATATTCCTGTCTTGGTTTTGTCCCAACCAAGCCCTGTTCTACAAATATTTACACAATCAAAAGGCAGATCTATTTCAGGAAATTGAAGAACTAAGAACCTCCAGATAATTCACTGTAAATTATTATCATCAACAATATGTCCTAACTCCTAAACCTCTCCTCTTCTGAAGAAAATATTATATTTGGATGACGATGATGAGCCTCACAATCTGAGTCACATTCTGTTTCTTTGTGTCTGGGTAGATAATTAATATCGAGGACTTCCTCCTTTTTCTTTTCTTTTCTTTTTTTTTAGCAGTGAATAATTGTAGTATTCCTGTATTTTTCTGTGTGTGTGTGTGTGTGTGTGTGTGTGTGTGTGTGTGTGTGTTTTGTTTTGTTTTGTTTTAATTATACTTTAGGTTCTGGGGTACAAGCAGATCATGCAGGACTGTTGCATAGGTACACATGGCAATGTGGTTTGCTGCCTCCATCCCCCCATCACCTACATCTGGCATTTCTCCCCATGTTATCCCTCCCCAACTTCCTTACTGCGCTCCCCCCTGCTGTTGCTCCCTTGGAGCCCCCCAACAGACCCCAGTGTGTGATGCTTCCCTCCCTGTGTCCATGTGTTCTCATTGTTCAACACCCACCTATGAGTGAAAACATGTGGTGTTTGATTTTCTGTTCTCGTGTCAGTTTGCTGAGAATTATGGTTTCCAGATTCATCCCAGTCCCTACAAAAGACACAAACTCAACATTTTTTATGACTGCATAGTATTCCATGGTGTATATGTGCCACATATTCCTTGTCTATTCTATTATTGATGCTCATTTGGGTTGGTTCAAGGTCTTTGCTATTGTAAACAGGGCCACTATGAACATACGTGTGCATGTGTCTTTACAATAGAAAGATTTGTAATCCTTTGGATATATACCCAATAATGGGACTGCTGGGTCAAATGGAATTTCTATTTCTAGGTCCTTGAGGAATCACCACACTGTCTTCCACAATGATTGAACTAGTTTATACTCCCACCAACAGTGTAAAAGTGTTCCTATTTCTCCACATCCTCTCCAGCATCTGTTGCCTCCAGATTTTTTAAATGATCACCATTCTAACTGGCATGAGGTGGTATCTCAATGTGGTTTTGATTTGCATTTCTCTAATGACCAGTAATGATGAGCATTTTTTCATATGTTTGTTGGCCTCATATATGTCTTCTTTTGAAAAGTGTCTGTTCATATCCTTTGCCCACTTTTGGATGGGTTTGTTTTTTCTTGTGAATCTCTTTCAGTTCTTTGTAGATTCTGGATATTAGCCCTTTATCAGATGGGTAGATTGCAAAAATTTTTTCCCACTCAGTTGGTTGCTGGTTCACTCTAGTGATTGTTTCCTTTGCTGTACAGAAGCTGTGGAGTTTAATTAGGTCCCATTTGTCTATTTTGGCTTTTGTTGCCAATGCTTTTGGTGTTTTGGTCATGAAGTCCTTGCCTATGCCTATGTTCTGAATGGTTTTGTCTAGGTTTTCTTCTAGGGTTTTTATGGTGTTAGGTCTTATGTTTAAGTCTTTAATCCATCTGGAGTTAATTTTAGTGTAAGGTGTCGGGAAGGAGTCCAGTTTCTGCTTTCTGCACACTGCTAGCCAGTTTTCCAAACACCATTTATTAAACAGGGAATCCTTTCCCCATTGCTCATTTTTGTTAGATTTGTCAAAGATCAGATGGTTATAGATGCATAGTGTTGCCTCCAGGGCCTCTGTTCTGTTCCATTGGTCTATATCTCTATTTTTGTACCAGTACCATGCTGTTTCGATTACCGTACCTTTGTAGTATAGTTTGAAATCAGGTAGTGTGATGCCTCTGGTTTTGTTCTTTTTGTTTAGGATTGTCATGGCTATGTGAGCTCTCTTTTGGTTCAATATGAAAGTTAAGGTGGTTTTTTTGAGTTATGCAAAGAAGGTCATTGGTAGCTTGATGGGTATAGCATTGAATCCATAAATTACCTTGGGCAGTATGGCCATTTTCACGATATTCATTCTTCCTAACCATGAGCATGGAATGTTTCTCCATCTGTTTGTGTCCTCTCATTTCACTGAGCAGTGGTTTGTAGTTCTCCTTGAAGTGGTCCTTTATATCCTTTGTTAATTGTGTTCTTCGGTATTTTATTCTCTTTGTAGCAATTGTGAATGGCAGTTAGCTCATGATTTGGCTCACTATTAGTCTGTTATTGGTGTGTAGAAATGCTTGTGGTGTGTGCACATTGAATTTGTATCCTGAGACTTTGCTGAAATTGCTTATCAGTTTAAGGAGATTTGGGGCTGAGATGATAGGGTCTTCTAAATATACAAACATGTCATCTGCAAATAGAGACAATTTGACTACCCCTTTTCCTAATTGAATACCCTTTTTTTTCTTGTCTAATTGGTCTGGCTAGAACTTCCAATACTATATTGAATAGGAATGGTGAGAGAGGGCATCCTTGTCTAGTGCTGGATTTCAAAGGGAATGCTTCCAGTTTTTGCCCATTCAGTATGATATTGGCTGTAAGTTTGCCATAAATAGCTTTTATTGTTTTGAGATATGGTCCTTTGATACCTAGTTTATTGAGAGTTTTTAGCATAAAGGGCTGTTGAAGTTTGTCGAAGGCCTTCTCTGCATCTATTGAGATAGTCATGTGATTTTTGTCTCTGGTTCTGTTTACGTGGCGGATTATGTTTATAGACTTGCATATGTTGAACCAGCCTTGCATCCCTGGAATGAAGCCTGCTTGATCATGATGGATAAGCTTTTTGATGTGCTGTTGCAATTGATTTGCCAGTATTTTATTGAAGATTTTTGCATCTATGTTCATCATGGATATTGGCCTGACATTTTCTTTTTTTTGTTGAGTCTCTGCTGAGTTTTGGTATCAAAATGATATTGGTCTCATAAAATAATTTAGGAAGGATTCCCCTTTTTTGGATTGTTTGGAATAGTTTCAGAAGGAACGGTACCAGCCCATCTTTGTACATCTGGTAGAATTCAGCTGTGAACCTGTCTGGATCTGCACTTTAATTGGTTGGTAGGCTATTAGTTGCTGCCTCAACTTCAGCTCTTGTTATTGATCTATTCAAGGTTTCAACTTCTTCCTGATTTAGGCTTGGGAGAGTGCAAGTGTCCAAGAATTTATCCATTTCTTCCAGGTTTACTAGTTTCTGCGCATAGAGTTGTTTGTAGTAATCTCTGATTGTAGTTTGTATTTCTGTGGAATCTGTAGTGATATCCCCTTTATCGTTTTTATTGCATCTATTTGATTCTTCTCCCTTTTCTTTTTTATTAATCTGGCTAGCAGTCTGTCTATGTTGTTTATCTTTTCAAAAAACCAGCTCCTGGATTTATTGATTTTTTGAAGGGTTTTTTTTGTGTCTCCATCTCCTTCAGTTCTGCTCTGATCTAAGTTATTCTGTCAATTTTAGATCTTTCCTTGCTTCTCACGTGGGCTTTTACTGCTATAAATTTCCCTCTAGACACTGCTTTAAATGTGTCCCAGAGATTCTGGTATATTTTGTCTTCATTCTCGTTGGTTTCAAAGAACATCTTTATTTCTGCCTTCATTTCATTGTTTATCCAGTTGACATTCAGGAGCCAGTTGTTCAGTTTCTGTGAAATTGTGAAGTTTTGAGTTAGTTTCTTAATTCTGAGTTCTAATTTGATTGACCTGTGGTCTGAGAGACTGTTTGTTATGATTTCCATTCTTTTGCATTTGCTGAGGAGTGATTTACTTCCAATTATGTGGTAAATTTTAGAGTAGGTGCAATGCAGTGCTGAGAAGAATGTATATTCTGTGGATTTGGGGTGGAGAGTTCTGTAGACATCTCTTAGTTTCTCTTGGTCCAGATCTGAGTTCAAGTCCTGGATATCATTGTTAATTTTCTGTCTTGTTGATCTGTCCAATGTTAACAGTGGAGTGTTAAAGTCTCCCACTATTATTGTGTGGAAGTCTAAGTCTCTTTATAGGTCATTAAGAACTTGCTTTATGAACCTGGGTGCTCCTGTATTGGGTGCGTATAAATTTAGAATCATTAGCTGTTCTTGATGCAGTCATCCTTTTACCATTAAGTAATGCCCTTCTTTGTCTCTTTTGATCTTTGTTGGTTTAAAGTCCATTTTATCAGAGACTAGGATTGCAATTCCTGCTTTTGTTGTTGCTGTTGTTGTTGCTCTCCATTTGCTTGATAAATCTTCCTCCATCCCATTATTTTGAGCCTATGTGTGTCCTTGCATGTGACATTGGTTTCCTGAATACAGCACATTGATGAGTCTTGACTTTTTATCCAATTTGCCAGGCTGTGCCTTTTGATTGGGGCATTTAGCCCATTTACATTTAAGATTAATATTGTTATGTGTGAAAATGATCCGGCCATTCTGATGCTAGCTGGATGTTTTGCCCATTAGTTGATGCATTTTTTTCATTGTGTTGATGGTCTTTACCATTTGGTATGTTTTTGGAGTGGCTGGTATTGGTTGTTCCTTTCCTTGTTTAGTGCTTCTTTCAGGACCTCTTGTAAGGCAGGCCTGGTGGCAACGAAATCTCTCAGCAATTGCTTGTCCATAAATGATTTTCTTCTCCTTCGCTTATAAAGTTGGATATGAAATTCTAGGTTGAAAATTCTTTTCTTTAAGGATGCTAAATATTGGCCCCCACTCTTTTCTGGCTTTTAAGATTTCTGCAGAGAGATCTGCTCTGAGTCTGGTGGGCTTCCCTTTGTGAGTAACCCAACCTTTCTCTCTGGCTGCCCTTAGCATTTTTTCCTTCATTTCAACCCTGGTGAATCTGACGATTATGTGCCTTGGGGTTGTTCTTCTTGAGGAATATCTTTGTGGTGTTCTCCGTATTTTCTGGACTTGAATGGTGGTCTGGCTTGCTAGGTTGGGGCAGTTCTTCTGGATAATATCCTGAAGAGTGTTTTTCAGCTTGGATTCATTCTCCCCGTCACATTCAGGTACACCTATCAAATGTAGATTAGGTCTTTTCATATAATCCTATATTTCTTGGAGCCTCTGTTCATTTCTTTTCACTCTTTTTTCTCTATTCTTGCCTTCTCATTTTATTTCATTGAGCTGATCTTCAATCTCTGATACACTTTCTTCTGCTTGGTTGATTTGGCTATTGTAACTTGTGTATGCTTCGTGAAGTTCTCGTGCTGTGTTTTTCAGCTCCATCAAGTCGTTTATGTTCTTCTCTAAGCTTTTATTCTAGTTAGCATCTCATCTAACCTTTTTTCTAGGTTCCTAGTTTCTTTGCATTGGGTTAGCACGTGTTCTTTTAGCTCTGAAAAGTTTGTTATTACCCATCTTCTGAAGCCTGTTTCTGTCAATTCATCAGATTCATTCTCCAACCATCTTTCATCCCTAGCTGGTGAGGAGTTGTGATCCTTTGGAGGAGGAGAGGCATTCTGGTTTTTGGTGTTTTCCTCCTTTTTGCGCTGGTTTCTTCCAATCTTAGTGGATTTATCTACCTGTGGTCTTTGTAGTTGGTGACTTTCAGATGGGGTCTCTGAATGGTCCTCCTTTTTGTTGATGATGAAGTTATTTCTTTCTGTTTTTAGTTTTCCTTCCTACAGTCAGGCCCCTCTGCTGCAGGACCTCTCGAGGTCCACTCCAGACCCTGCTTGCCTGGGGATCACCGGCAGGGGCTACAGAGCAGTAAGTGTTGCTGCTGGTTTCTTCTTCTGTTACCTTCATCCCAGAAGGGTACCTGACAGATGTTGGGCCTGTACTCTGCTTTATGAGGTGTTTCTTTGGGTATACAGGGGTCAGGGAGCTGCTTGAGTAGACAGTCTGTCTCTTATAGGAGCTCAAGTACTGTGCTGGGAGCTCCATTGTTTCATGCAGAGATGCTGGGCAGGTACTTTTAAATTTGCTGCCATGGAACTCATCACCACCTCTTTTCCCAGGTGCTCTGTCCTAGGAAGGTCAGCTTTATTTATAAGTTCCTGACATGCTGCTGCCTTTTTTCATAGATGCCCTGCCCCGCACGGAGTAGTCTAGTCACAGTCTGCCAGCAGAGGCATTGCTGAGCTGCTGCAGACTCTGCCCAGCTGCTGTGTGAACTGCCTCAGTAGTGGTGGTCACCCTTCCCCCCACTGAGCTGGACTGTCCTGGGTCCAGCTGCACTTGCTGCAAAATCCTCAATCCAGGGCGTTTCAGATTGCTTGTTTTGTGGGATGGTACCCGCTGAGCCAGAGTGCCTAGCTCCCTGTCTCTGCCCCCTCTCTTTCAGTTGAATGGGTGGCTCTGTCTCCCAGGCGTTCCAGGTGCCAGTTGAAAAGGCCACCCAGATTTGTATGAGTTTCTGTGCACCAACCCAGCAATGGCTGAAACCTCCATGCTGAAAACTCATGGCACTTTTTGGCCCAGAAATCTCCTGGTCTGTAGGCAGTAAAAATTTGTTTGGAAATGTGGTGGGCACTCACCCTTTGCACTGTTCTTGCTGGGAACTGCATTCTGGAGCTGTTTCTATTTGGCCCTTTTTCTGTCTCCTTCTTTTCTTTATAATACATATAAAACCCTAAAAGGAAATTCACACAAATATTAATAATAATTAACTATAGATAGCGGGTTAAAGAGTTACATGTTTTGGTCTTTTCAAAATTTTTCACTAGAATAATGTATCACTTTTCTAATAAGGAGGGAAGACACCATAAGATTTGTTTAAAGAAAGGTTCTAGTGCCCAATTCTCACTTAATTGGGTTTTTTCCATATGGACAGATGACACTCAATTCCCTGGAGTTCATCTACAGCACTTTTTCTTCATGCATGACAAAAGATCCCCAAGTCTTTGTATTTACAACCCTGAACTCTTTCTGCCATTTTTTACAATTAGCCTTCTTCTGCATCCTGACTGAATGGAATTTGCCTCCAAATTGTTTTTCAACCCACGTACTTCCTCAGTGAGAATAAATGTAAGAAACTACCTTCCCCTACCCGTGTGTGAAACAAATCCCTGAATGTAAGACCTTAGTCATCTGCATTTATTCAACACCTACTGATAGAGTAATTGAGAAGGCTTGGCAGATTCTAATCTGGTAACACTAGATTCTAGTTCTGCCTCTTGAAACCATAGAAGGAATAGAATACATAATTCTTCATTTCCTGTCTTCAAGTTCTGGGAAGCCTCTTAGGGTTAAACAGCTGCCACATTCCACCTCTAATTTAGACACATATAGTGGAAGGTAAAATGATCCCAATAGTGAGGTTGTGCTTGAGCATGGAAAAAATTTTAAAGTGCTTTGAAATCTTTCAGGATAGAAATATGCAGTTATTAATAGTTCCTAATTAAAAGAGATAGGTTTTGTTGAATTTGGAGCTTAAACATTCTTCTAGATGGCCATACCTATCAGGTAAATGAAATGGAGAGAGGGAAAAAGACAGAAATAGATTCAACAAAGCATTAGACACCAAAAAGACATGTTCAGTTGATTAAAGCCTTTTTAAGTCAGCTTGCTTTGATGTTGCCTAGGCATATCTATTATAGAAGAAAGAAGAAACTCATCTTCTCTGAGGTCTGCCAACATCCTTTAGGACTTGACAAGTTAACAGGGGTGAGACAGCAGTGTCTTACCCAAAGGAACAATTGATAAATAATCTTCCAAGGAAGAATGCTTGGAAACAAAATTGTCTTACCCTTTTAAGATGTCTGTGTTGGACATAATAAAATAAATAAGAATAGCTGAGACAGCTTCTCCATAATGCTTCCCATAGTTTGTCTGATGCACCCAATATGATTTTTTAAATATCTCAGAATACTTACAGAGCTTAGGAATTACAATGAGACATTAGTTAGTAAGCCTATGAAAAGCAAAATTAACTTTTAAATTTAGATGCCATAAAAGGGGACTTTGATCTGCCTCAAGAATTCTGATCATTAGCCTAATAAGACCTGGTAGCTATACTGTACTGCAAAAAGAAAAAAAAAAAAAATCCCAAGAAAAGTAAAGTCTTGTCTCTAGCGTAACTCAAATAAAATGCTTAGGTTTTTATTAATCTTTAAAAATAAATCTTTAAAGAAATTCAGAATAGTAGCATCAAATGTTATATTATAAAAAGCATAAATGCTACCTAAGACCAACCTTTAGGTTACCTAGAGGCCTCTCAAGACAATACCACAGAAGTTGTGGGTCTAAAGGAGAGCATACAGAATAAAAAAAAAAACCATTAAAAAAACAGATCTGTGGCCAGGTGCGGTGGCTCACGCCTGTGATTCCAGCACTTTGGGAGTCCGAGGTGGGTGAATTACGAGATCAAGAGATTGAGACCATCCTGGCCAACATGGTGAAACCCCATCTCTACTAAAAATACAAAAAAATTAGCTGGGCATGGTGGCACGTGCCTGTAGTCCCAGCTACTGGGAAGGCTGAGGCAGGAGAATTGTTTGGACCCGGGAGAAAAAAAAAAAAGGATCTGCTCTGGATGTTACCTTGTTTATAATCCTATAATCTCATGTGGATCACTTCACTTAAAACAAATTGTCTATGCATGAATATTGAGGTCTGAATGTTTATATGCTAAATATCAGTATTCTTCCTATAACAGGTGATTTAGGCAAAAAAAAAAAAAAATGCCCTCTGGTCCCAGATTATATATTTTGATTGTGTGGACATTCATTCTCACATTTTAAGGGAATAACATGGCTCAATACTCAGAAATGTATAAAGATAGCTGACTTATGATTGTTTAAGTTTGGAGTACATGTCAACATCTTAGTTTTTGACTTTAAGATTAAGCTCTGTAACTTTTGCCTTTTGATAAACAAATCTTTTCCTAATGGTTCCAGCTTCAAGTTGTATTAGATGACATAGACATTTGTCAATAGAAAGAACTACACTTTTCCCATAAAGGAAGATCAGGAAAAACCTCCCTGGAAATTGTTAAATTTCTAAGGAATGAGGCACCTACTTCTACAAAGATTATCTGAGGTGTATAGATTTATGCAAAATTTACAGATTCAATGCTATTCCTATCAAACTACCAACATTGTTCTTCACAGAATTAGAAAAAACAATTCTAAAATTCATATGGGACCAAAGGGGAACTTGAAAAGCCAAAGAAATTCTAAGCATCACACTACCTGAATTCAAACTATACTATAGAGCCACAGTAGCCAAAACAGCTTGGTACTGGTACAAAAACAGACACATTGATCAATGGAACAGAATAGAAAAATCAGAAGTAAAGCTACATATCTACAACCATCTGATCATCCACAAGGCTGACAAAAACAAGCAATGGGGAAAGGGCTCCTTATTCAATAAACGGTGCTCAGATAACTATTAATAGCTAGGCATATGCAGAAGATTGAAACTAGGCCCCTTCCTTTTACCATATATAAAAACTAACTCAAAATAAATTAAATATTTAAATTTAAGACCTCAAACTATAAAAATCCTGGACGGCAACCTAGGAAATATTCTTCTCAACAGCCTTGGCAAATAATTTTTGTCCACATCCCCAAAAGCAATTGCAACAAAAGCGAATCCTGATAAGTGGGGCCTAATTAAACTAAAGAGCTTCTGCACAGCAAAAGAAACTATGAACAGAGCAAACAGGCAGAATGGGAGAAGATATTTGCACACTCTGCATCCAACAAAGGTCTAATATCCAATGTCTAGAGAACTTAAACAAATCAACAAGCAAAAAACAATTAACCCAATTAAAATATGGGTAAAAGACATGAACAGATACTTCTCAAAAGAAGACATTCATGTGGCCAGCAAACATACAAAAAATAATGCTCAGCCTCATTAATCATCAGGGAAATGCAAAGCAAAACCACAATAAGATACCATCTCCCACCAGTCAGAATGGCATTATTAAGAAGTCAAAAAATAACAGACATTGTCAAGCCTGCAGAGAAAAGGAAGCACTTGTACATTGTTGATGGGACTGTAACTTAGTCTAGCTACTGTGGAAAGTAATCTGAATATTTCTCAAATAGCTTAAAGCAGAGCTACCATTCCACCCAACAATCCCATTACTGGTATATGCCTCAAAGAAAATAAATTATTCTATCAAAAAGACACATGCACTCTTATGTTCACTGCTGCACTATTTGCAATAGCACAGACATAGAGTCAACCCAGCTGCCTATCTATAGTAGATTGGATAAGAAAAATATGGTACATGTACGCCAGGAATACCATGCAGCCATAAAACAGAATGAAATCACATCCTTTGCAGCAACATGGATGGCGCTGGAGGCCATAATCCTAAAGAACTTAGCGGAGGAACAAAAATTAAGTATCACATGTTCTCAGTTATAAGTGGGAGCTAAACATTGAGCACACAAGAACATAAATATGAGAACAACAGAAACCATGGACCACTTGGTGGGAATGTAAAAAAAAAAAAAAAAAGAAACTACCTATCAGGTACTATGCTCATCACCTAGGTGATGGGATCTGTACTCCAAACCTCAACATTATGCAATATTTCCAAGTAACAAATCTGCAGTTGTAATTCGAGAGTTGAATTAAAAGAGAGAGAGAGAGAGAGAGAGAGACATACTGTACTTCTTTTTTAAAAAGATTTTTTAAAAAGAAATTTATGCAGAGAATTTGCCTCAATTTTTTGAAATTGAAAGTCATGTCTTCATGGTAAAAAGAGAGATGCTAGCAGCAAGAGCAATTACGGTTAATTCTGGCTCCAGATGGATTTCCAGTCTATACTGATAGGTTGGCCACTTCCACTGCTCAGACTCCTATATAAATTGTACAGACTTCCATAGGATGGACGTAAACCACGTTTAGGTGGAAACTAAATCATTGACAGAGAGTTTCAACAAATCACTAATTGGATAACCTTTTCTTTCTGATGTTATAGCCAAAAGGATATCGAAAAGGATTGAATCACAAGAGAAAATGTTTCTAATTATGAGCACAGAATGTTCTTCATAACACTTGGTCATGCAAATATTTATAAAATCCTCCCACTTCTTTAGAAAATAACATGTGAATTAACAAAACAGCTCTGCATTGAAAGAGAAACCTTTCAGCATTTGTGAATATGTGTAAGTTTGTACAACAGCTACCTGGAAAATACATAACCAGAAATGTGCAAATGCAATCCATGGAATCCATGATGTTTTGATAGAGACTATTTTAAAACTGATCGTTGCACAATCTGGAAGAAAATGAGAATTTTTAAATGGTCTCAATTAGTAAATCAACTGTATAGAAAAATTAGGCTTGCATAGGGCAGAGAGCAGCACGAACAAGAATGAAGCCTGAAAGCAGATCACTAGATTATGTGAAACCAGCACCTGAAAGTGGCGGAGCTATTGTACATTCCACACTTTCCACTTCTGGTTAAAGAAATAAAAGACTAATTACTAAATTTAAATGAAGTCGTGTTGGACTCATTCCTGACCTCCTTCCATAATATCCAGACAATCATAGATTTTTCCAGATATCTCTTTACTGCCACTTGCATTATCTTTCATCTCCTTCCTCTATGTCAGTTTTTCATCAGTCAGTATCTGAATTACCCAATGCTCTTTCTTATTTTGAATTCCACTGAAAACAAATCTTCCTTAAAAGTTGTGATCACATTCGGTTTGCCAGTATTTTATTGAAGATTTTTGCTTCGATGTTCATCGTGGATATTGGCCTGTAGTTTTCTTTTTTTAGTTGTGTCTCTGGCAGGTTTTGATATCAGGATGATGTTGGTCTCATAAAATGAGTTAGGGAGTATTCTCTCTTTTTGTAGTGTTTGGAATAGTTTCAGAAGGAATGGTACCAGCTCCTCTTTGTACGTCTGGTAGAATTCGGCTGAGAACCTGTCTGGACCTGGACTTTTTTTGGTTGGTAAGCTATTAATTGCTGCCTCAGACCTTGTTATTGGCCTATTCAGGATTTCAACTTCTTCCTGGTTTAGTCTTGGGAGGGTGCAAGTGTCCAGGAATTTATCCATTTCTTCCAGATTTACTGGTTTAGGTGCATAGAGTTGCTCATAGTAATCTCTGATGGTAGTTTGTATTGCTGTGGAATCAGTGGTGATATCACCTTTATCATTTTTTATTGCATCTATTCAATTCTTCTCTCCTTGCTTTTTTATTAGTCTGGCTAGTGGTCTATCCATTTTGTTTATCTTTTCAAAAAACTGGCTCCTGGATTTGTTGATTTCTTGAAGGTTTTTTTGTGTCTCTATCTCCTTCAGTTCTGCTCTGATCTAAGTTCTTGTCTCCTGCTAGCTTTTGAGTTTTTTGATCTTGCTCCTCTAGCTATTTCAATTTTGATGATAGGGTGTTGATTTTAGATCTTTCTTGCCTCTCATGTGGGCATTTATTGCTATAAATTTCTCTCTAGACAATGCTTTAAATGCGTCCCACAACGTTCTTGTACGTTGTGTCTTAATTCTCATTGGTTTCGAAGAACATCTTTACTTCTGCCTTCATTTCATTGTTTATCCAGTCAACATTCAAGAACAAGTCGTCCATTTCCATATAGTTGTGCAGTTTTGAGTGAGTTTCTTAATCCTGAGTTCTAATCTGATTGCACTGTGTCCTGAGAGACTGTGTGTTATGATTTCTATTCTTTTGCATTTGCTGAGGAGTGATTTACTTCCAATTATGTGGTCAATTTTAGAGAAAGTGTGATGTGGTGCTGAGAAGAATGTATGTTCTGTGGATTTGGGGTGGAGAGTTCTGTAGATGTCTATTAGGTCCACTTGGTCCAGATCTACATTCAAGTCCTGGATATCCTTGTTGATTTTCTGTCTCGTAGATCTGTCTAATATTGACAGTGGGGTGTTAAAGTCTCCCACTATTATTGTGCAGGAGTCTAAGTCTCCTTGTAGCTTGTTAAGAACTTCCTTTATGTATCTGGGTGCTCTTTATTGGGTCCATATATATTTAGGATATTTAGCTCTTCTTGTTGCATTGACCCTTTTCACATAAAAAAGCTTATCCATTACGATCAAGCAGACTTCATCCCAGGGATGCAAGCCTGGTTCAACATACGCAAATCTATAAACATAATCCATCACATAAACAGAACCGAAGACAAAAACCACGATTGTCTCAATAGATGCAGAGGCCTTAACAAAATTCAACAGCGCTTTATGCAAAAAAAAAAAAAAAAAAAAAAAAAAAAACCTCAAAAACCTAGATATTGATGGAACACATCTCAAAATAATAAAAGCTATTTATGACAAACACACAGCCAATATCATACTGAATGGGCAAAAACTGAAAGCATTCCCTTTGAAAACTGGCACTAGACAAGGATTTTCTCTCTCACCACACCTATTCAATATAGTATTGGAAGTTCTAGCCAGAGCAATCAGGCAAGGAAAAGAAATAAAAGATATTCAATTAGGGAAAGTGAAAGTCAAATTGTCTGTATTTGCAGACAACATGATTGTGTATTTAGAAGACCGCATCGTCTCAGCCCAAAATCTCCTTAAGCTGATAAGCAACTTCAGCAAAGTTTAAGGATACAAAATCAATGTGCAGACATCATAAGCATTCTTATACACCAATAACAGAAAAACAGAGAGCCAAATCATGAGCGAACTCCCATTCACAATTGCTACAAAGAGAATAAAATACCTAGGAATACAACTAACAAAGGATGTAAAGGACCTCTTCAAGGAGAACTACAAACCGCTGCTCACCAAAATAAGAGAGGACACAAACAGATGGAAATCATTCCACGCTCCTGGTTAGGAAGAACCAATATCATGAAAATGGTCATACTGCCCAAAGTAATTCATAGATTCAGCACTATCCCCATCAAACTACCATTGACCGTCTTCACAAAACTGGAAAAAACTACTTTAATCTTCATATAGAACCATAAGACAGCCAGCATAGCCAAGACAATCCTAAGCAAAAAGAACAAAGCTGGAAGCATCATGCTACCTGACTTCAAACTATACTACAAGGATACGGTAATCAAAACAGCAGGATGCTGGTACCAAAACAGAGATATAGACCAATGGAACAGAACAGAGGCCTTGGAAGTAATTCCACACATCTACAATCATCTAATATTTGACAAACCTGACTAAAACAAGCAATGGGGAAAGGATTCCCTGTTTAATAAAGGTGTTGGGAAAACTGGCTAGTAGTGTGCAGAAAGCTGAAACCGATCCTTTCCTGACACC
>NW_022437009.1:1345396-1349638 GCF_009761245.1 Sapajus apella | reverse complement strand
GCTCCTGGTTAGGAAGAACCAATATCATGAAAATGGTCATACTGCCCAAAGTAATTCATAGATTCAGCACTATCTCCATCAAACTAACATTGACCTTCTTCACAAAGCTGGAAAAAACTACTTTAATCTTCATATAGAACCATAAGAGAGCCTGCATAGCCAAGACAATCCTAAGCAAAAAGAACAAAGCTGGAAGCATCATGCTACCTGACTTCAAACTATACTACAAGGATACAGTAATCAAAACAGCAGGATGCTGGTACCAGAACAGAGATATAGACCAATGGAACAGAACAGAGGCCTTTGGAAGTAATTCCACACATCTACAATCATCTGATATTTGACAAACCTGACTAAAACAAACAATGGGGAAAGGAGTCCCTGTTTAATAAATGTGTTGGGAAAACTGGATAGCAGTGTGCAGAAAGCTGAAACCGATCCTTTCCTGACACCTTACACTAAAATTAACTCCAGATGGATTAAAGCTGTAAAAATAAGACCTAACGCCATAAAAACCCTGGAAGAATACATAGGCAATACCATTCAGGACATAGGCATAGGCAAGGACTTCATGACTAAAACAACAAAAGCAATGGCAACAAAAGCCAAAATAGACAAATGGGATCTAATTAAACTCCAGAGCTTCTGTACAGCAAAAGAAACAATCATTAGAGTGAACCAGCAACCAACAGAATGGGAAAAAATTTTTGCAATCTACCCATCTGACAAAGAGCTAATATCTGGAATCTACAAAGAACTAAAGCAGATTTACAAGGAAAAAAAAAACAAACCCATTCAAAAGTGGGCAAAGGATATGAACAGACACTTTTCAAATGAAGACATTTCTGAGGCCAACAAACACATGAAAAAATGCTCATCATCACTGGTCATTAGAGAAATTCAAATCAGAACTACATAGAGATACCATCTCACCTGAGTTAGAATGGCGATCATTAAAAAATCTGGAGACAACAGATGCTGGAAAGGATGTGGAGAAATAGGAACACTTTTACACTGTTGGTGGGAGGGTAAATCGGTTCAACCATTGCGGAAGACAGTGAGGAGATTCCTCAAGGACCTAGAAATAGAAATTTCATTTGAGCCAGCAATCCCATTACTGAGTGTATACCCAAAGGATTATAAATCGTTCTATTATAAAGACACATGCACACATATGTTCATTGGGGCACTGTTTACAATAGCAAAGACCTGGAACCAACCCAAATGCCTATCAATGATAGACTTGACAAAGAAAATGTGGCACATATACACCATGGAGTACTATGCAGCCATAAAAAAAAAAAAAAACGAGTTTATGTCCTTTGTAGGGACATGGATGAATTTGGAAACCATCATCCTCAGCAAACTGACACGAGAACAGAAAACCAAACACCACATGTTCTCACTCATAGGCAGGTGTTGAACAATGAGAACACAAGGGCACAGGGATGGAAACCACACATGGGTCTGTTGGGGGATGAGGGGCTAGGGGAGGTACAGCATGGGTCAGGGAGGTTGGAGAGGGATAACACTGGGAGAAATGCCTAATGTAGGTGACGTGGGATGGAGACAGCAAACCAAATGGCACGTGTGTACTTATGCAACAATCCTGCAAGATCTCCGCATGTACCCCAGAACTTAAAGTACAACTCAAAAAAAAAAAAAAAAAAAAAAAGGCTGCGATTGC
Source organism: Sapajus apella (assembly GCF_009761245.1). Taxonomy (NCBI): domain Eukaryota; kingdom Metazoa; phylum Chordata; class Mammalia; order Primates; family Cebidae; genus Sapajus; species Sapajus apella. The sequence continues at coordinate 1,347,951 of NW_022437009.1, read as the reverse complement.
ACTGCTTGAAAACATACAGGAGCTTTCTAGTAAATACTGCCTCAAGCCCAGCCTTCTCTGCTAGCCTTTCTGGATTCCTTATCACCAGTCTTACCTAATTCATCCAATAGTACTTTCCAATAGTTGCCAACATACTTCCTCCAGTGGTAAAAAGTTACTTCTGGGCAACATGCCCTGTTCCTTCTCAGACATGGAGGCTTCATTTTTGACTTCTGCCTCATTTGTCTCCCTTAATGCAGTTTCTCAACTGTTCTGCAAATTTTGTGAATTTCATTCAATTCACTCCAATATACATAGATTCATCCTGGTAAGAAAAATATTCCAGATATAAGGGCAACAGATATAAGGGCAACAGAGGTGGGGAAGACCTCACAGGGTAGCGGCAGAGCAAAATGCTATGATAATAAGCAGGGGGGAGGACGCAAATCATAGTGATTACTGAAGCTGAGAAATGTATGCCAAACTGTTCTCATCTATCGTTTAATTCTGTGCTTTGAATTTTAATTATACATTTATACTTTCATATATGTTTTTTTCACATATTTTTACATAAGCACATGAATGTGATTGTTAACTGAACACACTGAATATTTGTAAGTCTCCTCCCCCATACTTTTTTTTTGGTTGGTTTCTCTTCACCCTTCTTTCCCATTTCTGTCCAAATTATCTTCATGCCCCCCAGGAAGCCCATATTTATAACTAGTTTGGATTCATTTGCCTTTTTTCTAGCATCATATAATCTTATAAGGCATATGCACACATATGCATACACACATGTAAGAAAATATTTTGAACATTGTTTTAACAAAAATGGAATCATACTATCTACATTTTTTCCTATGTCTTGTTTTTTAATCACACAATTCTTTATTTTTTTTATTTTTTATTTTTTTTGGGACGGAGTTTTGCTCTTGTTACCCAGGCTGGAGTGCAATGGCGGGATCTTGGCTCACCGCAACCTCCGCCTCCTGGGTTCAGGCAATTCTCCTGCCACAGCCTCCTGAGTAGCTGGGATTACAGGCACGCACCACCATGCCCAGCTAATTTTTTGTATTTTTAGTAGAGACGGGGTTTCACCATGTTGACCAGGATGGTCTCGATCTCTTGACCTCGTGATCCACCCGCCTCGGCCTCCCAAAGTGCTGGGATTACAGGCTTGAGCCACCACGCCCGGCCTATTTTTTTTTTTTTTTTAAAAAAAAGGCTTTGAGTAAACTGTCATAGCTTTAATTTTTTTCTTTTTGTTATACAGTTTACCAATTTGTGAATACATGACTTATTATGAATACATACCTATAAGAGTGGTCATTTGTTTTATTTCCATATTTTGTTCATATTAACATCACTGCAATAAATATAATCTAACTTGATGGGATAGATTTCTGAAACTGAAATTTCTAAGTAAAAGAGTTCATGTATTTCTATTTCATCTTCTGAAAGAAAGTCATAATGCCTCCACCAGAAAAGACTGTCCTTTTTCATACATCTTTTTTGGCAATTCTTATTCTAGTTTTTTAAAATACTTGCCTATCCAGTGGTCTAATGTAATATCTCATCATTATTGGAATTTGTATTTCTCTGACTACTAGTAAGTTTTGGCATCTTTTCATAGGCTTGTAGAAATTTTGATTTGTTCTTAATTATCAGAATTATAAGGGTGAAATTTGAAACATATAAAAAATACAAAAGTTAATGTAAGAGACATTAATGTACCTACAGTTTAGATTTAATACTTTAACATTTTGTTTTATTTTTCTTACAGTCTTTAAATAAATAAAATGTTGCAAATATGGATGACACTTCCCCCCTCCTACCAATCTTACTATATCTCATGCATTTTTATTCCTTGCAGGAAATAACCAATAACTTGGAGTTGACATGTATTCTTCTTTCACTGTTTGCATAGTTTTTATCACTCTGCTCATCTGGGAATTACACCTTCTATCACTATTCCTTTAGTAGTTACCTTGCACTTTTAACATGTATATTTGGCATAACAAAATTGAAAATCACTATCTCGGTCCCCCAGAAAGATGCAGGACTCTAAAGTCCCTTAACACTGATATCTTCTTCCCATATTTTGCGATTTTTTTTTTTTTTTTTTTAAAAAATTTTTTTTTTTTTTTTTTTTCCCCCTTTTTTTGTGTGTCTCGTATTTTTTTGCTGCACAACTCTTCTATTTTCCCCCCTTTTTTTTTTTTTTTTTTTTTTTTTTTTTTAGGATGGAGTCTTGATCTGTAGCCCAGGCTGGAGTGCAGTGGCACCATCTCGGTTCACTGCAACCTCCACCTCCCGGTCCTGGTTCAAGCAATTCTCCTACCTCAGCCTCCCAAGTAGCTGGGATTACAGGCATGAGCCACCATGCCCAACTAATTTTTGTATTTTTTAGTAGAGACGAGGTTTCACCCTGTTGGCCAGTCTGGTCTTGAACTCCAGACCTCATGATCCGCCCGCCTCGGCCTCCCAAAATGCTGGGATTACAGACTTGAGCCACCGTGCCTGGCCCTTATCTACTTTTTTTTTTTTTTTTTTTTTTTTTTTTTTTTTTTTTTTTT
>NW_022437009.1:1119473-1345296 GCF_009761245.1 Sapajus apella | reverse complement strand
TTTTTTTTTTTTTTTTTTTTTTTTTTTTTTTTTTTTTTTTTTTTTTTCAGAAAGCTGCATATATACCAATGTTTTTGCACTCTCGTTTTTTTTTTAAGTCTTTGCCTTCCCTCTGGGTCCCTTTGTTTCTGAAAAAAATATCTTCAGAGGATTGTTTTAGTGAGATCTGTGAATGCTCAATATTCACTCCTGATTAAGACTAGAATTCTAGGTTGACAATATTTCTTCTTTGGTCTCTTGCTGCATTTAATTTTTGCTTTATTCTTTGTAAGACAGTTTTACTAAAAGGTATGAATATATTTTTCTTGGTGTTGTACAGATCTCACTGTGCTTCTTCAAACAGGAGTGCACATCTGAAATTTTTATTCTGAAAATATCTCAGCTGTGATATAATCTTTAAATATTACCTTTTTCTTAGTCCATTTTCTCTGTTTGTAACTCCTGTTAGATCTATTATCCTTTGAATTCTTTTTTTTTTCCCATTTATTTATTTTATTGCATTTTAGGTTTTGGGGTACATGTGAAGAACATGCAAAATTGTTGCATAGGAACACACGTGGCAGTGTGATTTGCTGCCTTCCTCCCCATCAGCTACATCTGGCATTTCTCCCCCTGCTATCCCTCCCCAGCTCCCTAACCCCCACCGTCCCTCCCCTATTTCCCCCCAACTGACCCCAGTGTGCAGTGCTCCCCTCCCTGTGTCCATGTGTTCTCATCGTTCAACACCCGCCTATGAGTGAGAACATGCGGTGTTTGATCTTCTGCTCCTCTGTCAGTTTGCTGAGAATGATGGTTTCCAGGTTCATCCATGTCCCCACAAAGGACCCAAACTCATCGTTTTTGATGGCTGCATAATATTCCATGGTGTATATGTGCCACATTTTCCCTATCCAGTCTATCGTCGATGGGCATTTGGGTTGGTTCCAGGTCCTTGCTATTGTAAACAGTGCTTCAATGAACATTCGTGTACACGTGTCCTTATAGTAGAATGATTTGTAATCCTTTGGATATATACCCAGCAATGGGATTGCTGGGTCAAATGGAATTTCTATTTCTATGTCCTTGAGGAATCGCCACACTGTCTTCCACAATGGTTGAACTAATTTACACTCCCACCAACAGTGCAAAAGTGTTCCTACTTCTCCACATCCTCTCCAGCATCTGCTGTCTCCAGATTTTTTTAATGTTCGCCATTCTTACTGGCGTGAGATGGTATCTCAATGTAGTTTTGATTTGCATTTCTCTTATGACCAGTGATGATGAGCATTTTTTCATATGTTTGTTGGCCTCACGTATGTCTTCTTTTGTAAAGTGTCTGTTCATATCCTTTGCCCACTTTTGAATGGGCTGGTTAGTTTTTTTCTTGTAAATCTGCTTTAGTTCTTTGTAAATTTTGGATATCAGCCTTTTGTCAGATGGGTAAACTGCAAAAATTTTTTCCCAATCTGTTGGTTGCCGATTCACTCTAATGATTGTTTCTTTTGCTGTACAGAAGCTGTGGAGTTTGATTAGGTCCCATTTGTCTATTTTGGCTTTTGTTGTCAATGCTTTTGGTGTTTTGGTCATGAAGTCCTTACCTACAACTACGTCCTGAATGGTTTTGCCTAGATTTTCTTCTAGGGTTTTTATGGTGTTAGGTCTTATGTTTAAGTCTTTAATCCATCTGGAGTTAATTTTAGTGTAAGGTGTCAGGAAGGGGTCCAGTTTCTGCTTTCTGCACATGGCTAGCCAGCTTTCCCAACACCATTTATTGAACAGGGAATCCTTTCCCCATTGCTTGTTTTTGTCTGGTTTGTCAAAGATCAGATGGTTGTAGATATGTTGTGTTGCCTCCGAGACCTCTGTTCTGTTCCATTGGTCTATATCTCTGTTTTGGTACCAGTACCATGCTGTTTTGATTACTGTAGCCTTGTAGTATAGTTTGAAGTCCGGTAGTGTGATGCCCCCCGCTTTGTTCTTTTTGCTTAGAATTGACTTGGCTATGCGGGTATCCTTTTAATTCTAACCTCCATGATTCTTCATCTCTCATTCATATTTTCTGTCCTGTTACATAATGAGGCTACATCCGGGCATTTTCTTCATCTCTACTCTTCCAGGTACTAGCCTTATGCAGGGGTTTGCATTCTAGCTCCTCCCATTTATATGTGTACAGCTATGATTCCTGTTGCCTTAAAAGTATCCAAACTTTGGCTTCTAGTTTCTTGGGCCTATATCTTAGTCCAATATTCTGCTGCACTACCAAGAAGTTGATGCGTGTCAATATAAACAAGGTTGAGACGTGGGATAGGCTGGACCAGGATGGTGACAAGCCTCAGAATCAGATCACGTGGAGGGTTTGATCATCCAAGAAAAAACCTTTATTTCATTCTCATTCTTGAATAATAACACTTTCACTTGGTAAAAAAAAAAAAAAAAAAAAAAAAAAAATTCTAGGGTTACATTTTCCTCCTCAGAATTTTAAGGAGTTTCACATGGAAAGACAATTTAATGTAGAAAATAAGGTTATCTTCAAAAACCTGAAGTGTTTCCTGAAACTAGGGCTACTACGTGTCTGCTACAAGGAATGGCTTCTGGTTCACACGGAGAATTTTCCAGTATTCAAACCTGCCAAAAATAGTATGGACACTCTCAAGAGGTAATAAGATGTCCACGGTTGGAGAGGTTTTCAAGTTTAAAGAGAACAACTAAGTAGACAGACATTTGGCACAGGTGTTACAGAAGAGGTTTAAGTAGCACAGATTGTTGAAATAATTGGGTTTTTTAGTTTCTTCTAGAACTTGGACTCTCTAGTTCCTTTGCATCACCTACAGAGAACTGCATAGCGGTGGCTACATGCCAACAGTTGTTTAGTGTTTGCTGATTAGGTGAAGATCTCTGTGCTGTTCAGATCTCAAAACCTCAGTGTCTTATAACAACAAACATTTATTTTTTGGCTCACATTACATGAGGGTTGCAGCTTGGCTCTGGTTTTGCCAGGCTATGCTGAGAATACCTCACCATAGGCAGCTCCCTGTCCCTTCTCATTCTGAGGCCTAGGCTGAAGGATGAGCCACTAGCCAGAGTAAGCTGTTTTCAAAGTACACACTTACGACCACGGTCGGGACTGCGGACCTGTCATAACACGATTTGGTCGTAAGTTGAGTAGGCTATATGTACAATTGAAATGGTGCACGCGGAGATGGTAGTGTTGTCGTAAGCCCAGCTGGGCAACGTTTGCACTGCCAGATGCGAAGCAGTCGTGGCTAGGGATTGTGGTCGTAAAGTCGAATGGTCGTAAGTTGCATATGTCGAAAGTCGATCAATACCTGTAGAGGACAGAAGCTCAAAGCAGGTGGGGAGAGCAGAGCCAAACCGTACAAGCAAGCACACTTAAACCTTTGAAGATGGCTGATGTCATCTGCTCATATTTCAATGGCCAAAGCAAGTTATATAGCCAATCCTAAAGTCAGTGGGACAGGGAAGTAGATACCTCCTACAGGAAAGCTTAACTAAGGCAGGAAGGAGATAGTGGTACGCTAGAACCAGCTCATACTGGCTTCCAACAACCTTTGTTTTCCCAACTTTCAGGGATTTGGCCAGCTGATTGTTAGTCCATTAAAATCTTCAAATGGAACTTGATAGAAATTTTCACACCATGGAAGTTGGAAAATGCTACAGATTGAATGTCTCCCCTCTCACCTCTTCCCCAAGGGTGGTGGTTCAACATTTACCAGCACACCACTAGAGGGAACCAATTTGTGTAAACAAATAAAACTGGCTACTATTGTTTTCTTGGCAAGAAGAGCCTCTGGGAGCCAAGCAGTAGCAATGGATGAACAGCACTTAAAAATCCTTCAAAGCTCAAAAAAAAAAAAAAATCCTTCAAGGTGTGTCTCTTTTCTATACCCAGAAGGACATACTGCTGTCTTCACTCGGAGGGAAGAACCAATATCTTTTAGACTCTTGCGTCATCCTCTGGCACTGCAAGTTGAAGCAAAACCAAGGAGGTAAAAATCCATTCGTCTTCCCCTCTCTTTCATCAACTCAGTTTAGGATCTTGTTTCTTTGACAACATACCTGACACTGAAACTACTTCCACTTCCCACGTTTCCCAGCTACTTTGAGTGTATCCCGTAAAACACTTGCTTGCCTTTCTGCTCCCTTGGCACACTCTATTGCTGTCACCCCGTATGAGCACTTGGGATAGTTTCCAGACGAAGCCCCCAACTTTATCGCACAGTTCTCTCCTTAAACTGGGCTCTAATTGAGTCCAACACTTTCTTTCTGCAGTGTGGGCTGAAGTGCTGTCATTTAAGGAGCCACAGGTGCAAAGGCTGGGCTTTCCAAACCCCATGCTGTCACCTGCCCACCTCCCACACTCACCAATCGACCTACACTGCCAAGGTTTCCTAAACTAGTACCTGAAGTCAGGAGTATTTGTGGATTCCCCTTGGAGACTATCCCATCCTAAGAATGATGAAAGGGTTAAGAAGAAACCAACGTGAAACGATACCAATAGGTGTTGGCAGAACTGCCTCCAGAAAACACCAAGGCTGTGTCTCTACACAAAATCCATGGCCATTCTTCTTTGTCCTTCTTCTATTGCTCCCAATTTCCCTCTCTCAGCCTCAACCTCTTTTCCCACTTCCCCGACCCTGGAGAGCTGGTTCCAATTGCAAGACCATTCCTGCAACAATCTCTGGCAACTGGAGTGAAAGGTGCCGACAAAGAGGCCCTCTCCACAGCTCCCTTTTCACAAGAAGCATGTATCCAATTAAAGGATTTTAATTAAAATGCTTTCTGTAGCATCCTGTTTCTACTCATTGTTATAAATTAAACTTGACATTCTCTGATTTAACAGGTGGGTGAGATTATTCTGAAAGCTGCCAGATGAGAGGAAATAGAAGCTGAGCTGAAAGAAGCTGTGTGCCTGGGAGTGTGTGTGTGTGTGTGTGTGTGTGCGTGTGTGCCACACAAGTGCACAACTATATGTGCATGTGTTTGTCTTTGCAATACAGCCAGGGGAACACCGAAAGAAAATAGAACCACGATCCAAAAAATTAGAATTTCATGTGGCAACCTTAAAATCTCAGCCCGCAGTACCCATTTGCACATTTCTCATTAGTGGCATTCCTTTTCGAAGCATCAGCTAAGAAATATTTGCAACCTCCATTTGTTCTTTTACATGAAGTTTCAACTCATATTGCTCACGCAAAGGAATAGATGAGTGTTTCGGCATTGACAATTTAAAGTCTCAGTCATTACGGATTTCACCTCCTCAGTGCTTTAAACAGTCAGTAGCCAACTTAAATGCCCCAAAGAGTTCTCACAGACTGTGCATTACAGCTTTTGGTATAAACTGGCCACTTCAAGGGCTCCTTTTGTTCCAAACAGAGTATTTTACTCACAAATTCTATACTTGAAGGATATTATCTAAATTCCACGCTGTTGCTCATGGAACAGCTTCTCCCTGCCTGAACCTCTTTTTTCCCAAAACTATCTACTCCTTCCAAATTCTGCTCTTTTTTTCTCCCCCGTGACATTATCCACTCCAGCACAAACTTACTGTTTTAAATGCCTACTGTATGGATTCATTTATTCAACAAGATCAAGCAATGTTGTAGGTATTCAAAGTACAGCAGTGAACAATAAGAAAATGAACAAATATAAAGTATTTTTAGTGGCAGATACACACTAAGAAGAAAACTAAAGCAAGTTGAGGTGGACAGAGTGTTGTTTGCATTTTCACTAATTCTATTATTATTTAAAGTTTTGTTACTGATGTTCTATTTCTTCAATTGGTCTGCTATTTCCCTGAGGATGGGAATTATGTCTAATACCTTGGAGTAATGATCAAAATGTTTAATAGCTAGTACATCAGAGGCACCAACCAGTGAGAGTGGAGCTCAGCCATTCTAATGTGTCTCAGTTGGGTATCAGCCCTACTAAACCTCATTTTATCCTCCGGGTTACATTACTCAATATATTTTGATCCAGATATTGATCTGATGATAATAGTTGGTTTCTCATGTTATGTAAATGGTACTCCAGTGCTCTAAAAGAGTAAATGCACTTTCATCAAAGATTCTTACTTATTTTTAGAGAGTAAGCTGGTTAGCTACTCTTCAAACATGACAGTTACCATAAGCCAGTCTAGGTGAATTTTTTTTTTGTCAGTCTTAACAACTCTTTGGATCTCCTATCCACATAGGACAGATTTTCCAGGAAAAGCAGGTTTTTCAAAAGTTTATTTGTCCTGATAAAGTTCTAAAATTACAGATTTACTGTTTTAGCCCTTACAGGAAAATGCTTTACTTTATATTGGAAAGATCATGGATTTTGGGTTTAAACTACAATCTGCCTTAAGAATTTAGTCTGGTTAATTAACTTTTCTTTTCTTTTTTTTTTTTTTTTTTGAGATAGTTTCACTCTGTCACCCAGTCTGGATTGCAGTGGTGCAATCTTGGCTCACTGCAACCTTTGCCTTCCAGGTTCAAGAGATTCTCCTGCCTCAGCCTCCTGAGCAGCTGGGACTACAGACGCCACCACCACACCCAGCTAATTTTTGTGTCTTTAGTAGAGACGGAGTTTCACCATACTGGCCAGGCTGATCTCGAACTCATGACCCTGTGATCCACCGGCCTCAGCCTCCCAAAGTGCTGGGATTATAGGCGTGAACCACCGCACCCAGCCGGTTAATTAACTTTTCTAAGGCTCAGTATCCTTAATTGTAAAATGGAATGGAAAATACCAACCTTGCAGTGTTGTAAAAGACAAAGCAAAGCGAGAAAATTGCATGGTACCTACCTGATACAAAATCAATGCTCTGTGAATGGTAGCTATTATAGTTGCAGTTATCAGCCACCAGTATCTGGTCCAATCACACATGTGTTCAGATTGTAAAGTATATAGACAGACTTGCCTTCCCATGCTGATGGATACCCATTAATGGCTTATATCACAAAATGCTTAGGGCTCTACTCTTATACTGTTTCCACCACTTTATATCCGGGAAATACGAGAGGTATCTACACATCAAATGTAGTAAGCATCTCTACTAAACATCAAGCTTCTTAGGACATGAATCTCTACTTCCTTCTCTTTTGTATCTTCACTTCCTCTCACTCCGTTTCTACATGGGTCCTGATATCTCAGGAGAAGGCAGAAACAACAGCTGTCTAATTTTACCCCTGCGGTCTAAAATGATATCTGTTACATAGTAGATATTAACATTGGGTGGACCAATCACAGTGTCTCAGATAAAAGGCAAGCTCAAATTTGAAAGACAAAGAAAGAGGTGCTTGCACTGGATATTTCTGATGATAATTTCTATTTAGGAAATCCTTCTTTTTTTTTTTTTTTGATAAAATTATTGACAGTTGAATTTTGCTTTCTTTATATCAGTAATTTTTCTTGCTTTGGTTGATACATGAATTGAGAATATATTTAAGAAGATAGAAAGAACAAGATTTATTTTCTGGGCCTAAAACATTCATCTCCACAAATAATCCTCATATTTTATTTTGCCCTCCTTTCTGTGTGTTCAATTTATTTTGCTAGCTTTATGCTTCCTCTTCTCTTGGCTTTTGGTCAAAACGTTATATATGTTTTCTCACCCTAAAATCCTAGTGTTAGTCACCAAAATCCTTCTTGATTCTTCTTAATTCTATCATCATCAAACTATCCTCAGCTTGGAGGTGACACCCCTTCATATTAATCATCATATAAAATCATAGGATCATTCTAAAAGTATTTTAGAATGATAAAAACAAAAGCGTTTGATCTCAAAATGTCCTCTCAAACCACTCTGTACATAGAATGTTACAAATGAAAAATCATCATTATCATAATGGATATTTTATTCATGTCACATGAATAAAACCAATTCCAAATTGTGTTTAGAAAATTGAATCTTGGTTAGATTTGTGATCTTGGCTACACCAAGATCACACCACTGCACCTAAGCTGGAGTGCAGTGATGTGATCTTGGCTTACTGCAACCTAGCCTCCTGGGTTCAGGCAGCTCTCTTGCCTCAGCCTCCCGAGTATCTGAGATTACAGGCATATGCCACCATGCCTGAATAATTTTTGTATTTTTAGTAGAGATGGGGTTTCACCATGTTGATCAGGCTAGTCTCGAACTCCTGACCTCAGGTGATCCACCCTCCTTGCTGTCCCAAAGTGCTAGGATTACAGGTGTGAGCCACCACGCCCAGCCTCTACTTTTAATAGAGGCTCCACCCACAGGAGGAAGCGTAACACGGAGCTGGAGAAATAGAGAAGAGTAATAAAAATAATGGAAGAGGGGGGTAAGGGAACTGGATAGTTGTAAAGACTTAAGATAGAATGAAAGGGGACATGCTAGAAATCTAATGAGTTGTAAGTCCATCCAGGGAACCCACACTTTCATTAGAACACAACTGCCTGAAGTTAGAAAGAGGCAAATTGAAAGGGAATAAATAAATGAGTCATTTGCCATGATAGATTTCATGATTACAGAACCCATTACCCTCAAGATGTGAAATAAACTGAAACTATAAATGACTACACAAATGAGTAAGGAAAAACCCGTGGAGGATGGACCTACCATAGGATTCATTAAAAGAAATTGGAATAGCTGAAGTTCAGTAGTAACCATCAACAAGCATTTACTAATGCTTGAGTTGCGCTAAGTGCAGATGGAGAAGCAAAGACGTAAAGAAAAGGTCCCAGACATGAAGGACCTTAAAAAGCAAGAGAGAAGAGACATTCCCACAAGTGGCCACAAGGAAGTGGAGGGGAGCACTACACACTGGGGTCATTTGGGGGAAATAGGGGAGGGACGGTGGGGGGTGGGGAGCTGGGGAGAGATAGCAAGGGGAGAAATGCCAGATGTAGGTGATGGGGAGGAAGGCAGCAAATCACACTGCCATGTGTGTACCTATGCAACAATTTTGCATGTTCTTCACATGTACCCCAAAACCTAAAATGCAATAGAATAAATAAATGGGAAAAAAAAAAGAAAGAAAAGGAGAGAGAGCTACACCTTCTGTCTGAAGGATCCAAAGAAAATGTAAGCATTTGAGATGCGCACTGAAGAAGGAGTAGAATTTGAGCAGTGAAAATCAATTACAGCTGTGGTCACTGAGAGGGAATATAGGCCCTGGGGCAGAAAGATTGAACTAGGATTGACATGCAATATAATGGGGCCCAAATCCTTTTTACTCCTGGGCCCAACAATTCCTTCCCACCCACCCTATTTGGTAGAAGCAGGGAGGGGAAATAGTAGAATACTTAAGACAAAGATAAGAAAGAGGTAAATACCTGAAAAGTCATGTATCTATCAAATAATAGAGGAAGAAGTGTTGAAGAAGATAACATCTACCATCTCTCCTTGCTCCAAATGTCCCTCAATTTGTTTATACGCTACTCATGCCTGAAAGGAGTTAACACTGTATACAACCACTCCGCCCCACATTATGCTCACATAATACACTCCCGTGTCTATGAGGCTTAAATTTTGGCTCCACAAGCAGGAAGACGCATGCTGTATAACTTGCAAACTGGAGAAGAAAAACCAACATTGTAGAGTCCATAGGCAGACAAAGAGCTAAATGAGAAGTGCACATTAAACATGTCAACACACAAATAATTACATACTTATGATACATGATACATACTCTTCAGAAAGTGATGACATCATGATGCAGTGAGAGACGGGGGATGGGAAACATAAGAAAGAGTTTCCATTCCGCTGCGCGGGAGAGGTAGAAATTTACCTCAAATGCCACATTTGGTTTCTCAAATCATTTTCCAGCACTGTCTCCTACCCGATCCAGATCCAATATGAAAAATATACCTATGTGATGTGAAAGTTCTGACAGTTAAAATGCACACTGAACTATGAGAAAGCCCCAAAGTTAACAGAAAGAAGGTTCGACTTTCACATAGAGCCACATTAAGAAATTGTATTTTATTCCTCAGTAGAAGGAGAAAAACAGGTCCCTTCAGCATAATTTCTCCGGTTCTTTTCTTTGCCCCAGCAGGTTCACCAACACAGGGGTGCCCAAGCATGATATCAACCACTGCTGCCTTTCACACTTAGAATATAAACCTGTTCTTATTCTGGGGTACCTGCTAATAGCATCTCCGGGAAACAGAAAAGAATGATAATATTTCCTCCTGCTGATTCTCTTGCTACAATACAGGTAGGGCAATGAACTTTCCTGGCCCTCGGACTGAGTCTTAGCACTGAGAATCCCACATCCCAAGAAAGCCATTAGTTTCAGGTAAAGCAAGAAAGTTGGTCACCATATCAGAACATACCGCGTGAAGTCCTGAGTTGCCACTGAGCACACACAGCGGGGCTGTGGAGTGGCAAGGAAGTGGTAACTGGAACAACGCAATAAATGAACTACCTACCTCACAGTTTTGTAGAGTTTCAAGTCCTGAAGAAGAGCTTTAATCCATTTTTTGGTTGAGACTAAAAAATATGAAACTTCAAAAATGAGTATAATATCTCTCAAAATTCCTTTATTCTGGATAAATTAGGATGCTTCAAAAAAATAAAAAAATAAAAAATAAATAGATGCTTCAAATTTAAAAAATCTAAAATAAAAGCCAGGCTCTTTTCATTTTAATTGTTTCACATTGAAAACAACTAGCCTTTGTGGTGAAATATTGAAGCTATGGAAAATGTCTTAGGAAAATGTTGACCTGTTAAAAAAAACAGTTTAAAAGTTAAAATATAATTCCTAGTTGAATAAATAGGAAAATGTGAAAGAATGATCCTAACTAAATGCAGACAGCAAAACTCCCAGCTCCTATGGAGCTTCCAGCTCATAATCAAAGAGAACAGTCTGCAAATGGAAGCATAGAACAAGCACTATTAAAAAAGGAAATTTAGTCTCAGAAGAATGAAAAGCAATAAAAGATAATTAATATATCTTATTCTTAAAAAAAAAAAAAAAGTTGCTCTGTAGATTGGCTCCATCAGAATTACTTGGAAAACTTGTAAAGGACCCAGAGTCCCAGTCCCAATTCTAACAGACACTGATTTAGTTCTGCGTAGAGCAGATAATCTTATTTTAACAAGCTTTCTAGGTGATTTTGATAAGCAGCTGGTTTTGGAAATACTGATACAGGCAATTAAAATGGTTTAGGTTGGCAAGTTTACATGGATTATTCTCCAACCTCTTGTCAAGAAGCAATAGGACTTTATGGCCAAGAGATTGAGTTCTCTTAGGATATAACAGATCCTAACAATCTAGAATATAATCTTGGCTCTGTCGCTTGCTAGCTATGTGATCTTGGACAAGCAAATAAACTTTCTCCTTTATTTTCCCCTCTATAATGGAAATGATAATAGTAATCTCCCAGAATTTATTCATAGATAAATACATGTGGTATTCTTAGAAAAGTGCGTGCCAAATAGTAAGTGCTCAATACATGCGACTAGTTTTTATTAATTCTAAAACAAATAACAGAAGAGAGCTCATAACCACTGTCAATGATTCTGCATAATTTAGCATATGTAAAAGGTGGCAGAAGGCTAAAGATAATTATATTAACTACTCTGCAAGAAAGAGCAAAACAATGTTTTCCAGAAACTTCATTGACTTCTAACAAAGTTTTCAAGCACATGTGTGACTGCTTATTGTGAGTACTCAGGGAAATAAATCACTGCAAGAAAGCGAATAATGCATAATGTGTAAACTTTCTTTCAAATATTTAAGTTTCCATTAACAGCAGTTCTTTTTATTTCTTTTTTTTTTCAGGGAGCTTTCCCTAACATCTTTTTTTCCCTAACAAATTGAAGCTTAAGGGAGTGGTATTCAAGATGAACATATTCAGAACAGAACTCTTAAGTCTCCCCACATACCACCTAACCTAACTCTATCCAAGCCTCCTTCATCCCAGAAATGGTGCCGCCAACTATACAGAAACCTGGTATATTAGTCTGTTTTCCTGATGCTGATAAAGGGATACTCTTACAAAAGAAAGAGGTTTAATGGACTTATAGTTCCACATGACTGAGATGGCCTCATGATCATGGCGGAAGGTGAAAGGCATGTCTTACATGGCAGCAGACCAAAGAGAGCTTATGCAGGGAAACTCTCATTTTTTAAAACATCAAATCTCATGAGATTTATTCACTATCATGAGAACAGCATGGGAAAGACCCACCCCTATGTTCAGTTATCTCCCACCGAGTCCCTCCTACAACATGTGTGAATTCAAGATGAGATTTGGGTGGGGACACAGCCAAACCATATCGCCTGGGAACCATCTTGATCCCTAATTCCCACACAGACACACGTGCAAAACACCAAATAAGTCTCATAAATTCTACCTCCAAACTATATCTTGATTTTATCCACTTGCCTTCATCCTGACTGCTACCACCTTGGTACATCCCATGACTCTCTCTCATCTAGAATCTCACAATAGCCACCAAACTGACCTCCTCATTTCCACCCCCAGTCCCTACAAGGTACTCTCCATGCAGAAGCCAGGGTGGGACTTTTAAAATATGTTTCATGTCACTTCCTTGCTTAAAACCCTTCCAGGCCTTCCATGATAGTTAATTTTATGTGTTGACATGACTGGGCCATTGAGTACTCAGATTTTTGGTTAAATATTATTTATTGGTGTATCTGAGGCAAGGGCAGTTTTTCTGGATAAGATTAACATTTGAATGAATAGACTAGGTATCCATTTGAGCTACTGTAACAAAATACCTCAGAGCAGGTAATTTATAAACAGTAGAAATTTAAATTCTATACCACAGCATCACACAATATTACCATGTAACAAACTGCACATACACCTCCATATCTAAAATAAAAGTTGATTTTTTTTTAAAGTGTATTGCTCACAATTCTGGAGACCAGGTAGTCCAGGATCAAGATGCCAGCAGATTGTGTCTGGTGAGGGGCCATTCCTCGTGGATGGTGCCTTCTTGCGGCATCCTCACATAGCAGAAGGGGATAACAAGCTTCCAGGGATCCCTTTATAGGTGCGCTAATTCCATTCATGAGGACAAGTTCTCATGACCAAAAAACTTCCCACCTCTTAATATTATTCCTTTGGAGATTAGGTTTTGATATATGAATTTTGGGGGAACATGAATCAGAATGATGGTTTCCAACTTCATCCGTGTCCCTGCAAAGGACATGAACTCATCCTTTTTTATGGCTGCATAGTATGCCATGGTGTATATGTGCCACATTTTCTTTATCCAGTCTGTCTTTGATGGGCATTTGGGTTGGTTCCAAGTCTTTGCTTTTCAAACAGTGCCACAATAAACATATGGGTGCACGTGTCTTTATAACAGAATGATTTATAATCCTGGACACAGGGAGGGGAACATCACACACTGGGGCCTGTTGGTGGGTGGGGGGATAGGGAAGGGATAGCAGGGGAAAGGGGGTATTGGGAAGGAATAGCCATGGAAAAATACCTAATGTAGATGATGGAGTGATGGATGCAGCAAACCACCATGGCACATGTAGCTATGTAACAAACCTGCATGTTCTGCACATGTACCCCAGAATTTAAAGTATAATAAATAAATGTCTTTTAAAAACCTGAGTAAGAAAGAATTCTTTTGCTCTGGATGGCTGTCTTTGGGTTGGGATATTCACTTTCTCCTGCCTTGAGACTCAGAATAAGACTGGAAATTACATCATTGCCCCTACTGGTTCTCAGATTCAGACTCACACTCATTCATACATCATTGGCTTTCCTGCTGCTCAGACGTTGGAATTTGGATTGAAACTGTACCACTGTCTCCTGGATCTGGACTTCTCAGCCTCCATAATCCTGTGGGTCAATTCCTTATAATTAATCCTCCCCACCCATAGATACAGACACACAGACACACACACAAACACACACACACACTCACATCCTATTGGCTCTGGTCCTCTGGAGAACTCTGATTGATATACCTTCCCATTGCACTTGGAATACTAAGTCTAAATTCCTTATTAAAGCCTGCAAGGCCTGCATAATGTGCCCCCATTCACCCCCATCCCCAGTGACTTCTGCAATCCAGCTTCCTGCCACTCCCCCTTCCTCATGCACACCAGCCACACTGGCCTTCTTTCAGTTCCTCAGCATGTAAGACTTACCCCACAGACTCTGAGCTTACTGTTTGGTCAATCTGGAAAAAAGATTGCTCTTCCCATCTTTTTACATGATGGTTCTCTTTCCATTGCTCGCTTCTCAGTTTAAATTTCTCTTCACAGACAAGTCTTCTCTGACCAGCCCTGCCGTATCTAAAATATGATCCCTCATTATTCTATATAGCTGTACCCTATTTATTAGCTTTGTACTGCCAACAAAACTTCAAACAGCACAGGAACAGAGACCACGACTGTTTTACCCAATAATACATCCCAAGCACTGTATCCAGCTTATGGTGGATGCTCAAGTATTATATAAATGAACATATTAATAAGCAGGTAAACACAAAGCCAAGTAAACAACTATACCCAAAGACTTTCCTAAAGATTCAACATATATAAGGTTTTTTCAGGAAGAAGTGATATGGAATAAAATATTTCATCTTCCTGGTACAATCTCATGAAGCATTAAGGGGCAGCAGCTCATGAGATACCCCTGAAATCTTGGCATAGAAAGTAATCTTTTACTTCTCCAGAGGCCTACCATATGAGCATTATTTAATTTGATTTTTTTCTATCTTCTTTTCTCTTCACTGCACAGTGCTCAGCCAGGTTCACAAATGGTGTGAACTAAATTGCCCACCAGTGAAATGTTTTGAAGCAAAATAAACAACCACGGAGTAGGATGACAGTTAATGCAACCAACACTTAATGATTTGTGGCATCAGTGTCAGCAGTGCTGGGAGTGGGTGAGGCTGATGTTGGTAACTCGGCTGAATAAAACCCCACATATGCCAGGGATCCATTTACTCCTCCCAACAAAAGCTACACAAGGGTTGCTGGCCAGAAGCCAGAGGGGCCGATGGGACTTCCACACCCACTCACTCCTTCCCAAGCCCAGGTCTCTGGCCGAGGTGCTAATGAGCAGTAAAAAGGCCAGAAGGTGAAAAATAGGAGGGGAAAAGAGGGCTTGGATTATCCACGACCTGTGTAATCAGTCCCTGAAGATTTGGTTTAACTAGATTTGCAGAATCCCCTTTCTACCCAAGAGTGTGTGAGAAACTCAGAGGGGATGCTGAAGTACCAGGAATTGAGACATGGCCTTGTTAAGGGTGTGCAAATATTGACACAATTTCCATAAAAAGTGCTTTGTGGGGGCCTGAGGATGGGTATTGAGCGCCGGTCAATAGAGCTCTCTGGCTGAGGAAGTTTTTATAGCTCATTCAGCCACAAAAACTAGTATGACATATTTGGGCAAAGGTTTCTGGAAACCATTTCCCTTCACCGCTCCCATAGCTTTACTCTGTGTCCTTACTCTTCAGAGAAGTAGTTTGGCAAAGGAGAACATGCAAAGTAGTAAAAGCAGGAGAAACATTGCAAAAAGCTTTGAGTTGAACAATCTACAGATTTCCATGATCTAAATACAGGATTTCGAACTACCAGTGTGACATCAGGGAAGGCAGAATTGCAAGGAGATGTGCAGAATCATGGTGGTGAGCTGGTATCGCTGGCTCTGGCGTCCCACAGATGTGCACGTGAATTCTAGGAGTCAAACGTATTCAGCTCCAATCTGCACCTGCCTCTGAGAAGCTATGTTACCTTGGGCAAGTTACTTAACCTCTCCGAGCCTTATGTTTCTCATCTTTTAAATAGGGGTAGTACAGAATAAAAAACTATTAGTAAAAACATAGGTTAAAAGAAAACAGTGCTCATCAAATCGTAGAAGATGGAGATATTACTAATGATGATTAGCTTCAGCTAAACTATCCATAATTATTGTAGGGAATTGATGGGTATCCAAGAATTCCGGTATTAGAAAGACTCACTGAAACTCCAGCAAGCTTAACTGTTTTAGTAGAAGGGCAACAATTCTGAGCATCTTTCCTGAGAAGGAATTGGAGAAAGAAAAAACTATAGCTTCTTCCTAGAAATATACTTTGGATTTTTATAACAAAAATTTATTTATGTTTTAAATGTGTGCTAATTTTTAGTTTTTAAGAAAAGCTATGGAGAGAAAATCCAGAAGCAAGACTTTCAGAGTAGTAGAAATAAGCATTGAGCTTTAAAATTGGCCAAGAACAGAAAATTATTTACAACTCATTTGCTGTGATCCTCTAACAGAGACCAAGATAGAATTCCTGGGAAATTTTTATTGGAAACAGTGGTATATAGCTAAGAGGTAGATTCAGAGGATTCCTAAAGTTAATTTTTACAAATGAATAGGGTGTGCACTTTAATGGAAATTGTAAAAAGTAATAAGAAGAAAAACAAAAATAAAGGAGTAATTACCACAAAACAAATAAACAAAAATTAGCTTGAAAGCTACTCATGGTAGAAAAAGTATCAAGATAGCGCTAAGTGAAATACAATAACCCTCCTATCTGTTGACCTGTTTATATGACAAAAACTCATGAAGATTAGAAAACTGTTATAGTGTTTGTATAGTGTTACAAAATGAAGGAATCAAGAAGGTAGATTATGGTGGGTAACAGCAATGTACTAAAACCACTTACATTACACAATTTCATCGGCCCCAGAATCTATGAACAGACATTTCACAGTGAGGAAGTCAGATTATCCTCACTTGCATGTGAATCGCTGAAGGTTGACAGAGACCACATTCATGTTGCTTGTGATGTGGCACTGTGTAAAATCTCTGGAGTGTCCTGAGACTGGATGAGCCTGAATGCCATCATGATCCAGCTTCTTCATCAATTCCTGAGTTATGGCAGCTCCTTTTGGATCAAGGCAGGAGACACCACCACCACTGTTTGGACACTTTTTTGCTCACCTGCATCTGAGAACAGTGACGTCACTGTCCAAGCCTCAGGTTTCTGTACAGCTCCCAAGACCCTGATCAGAAACCTGGGCAGGAAGCCATAACAGAAACTCTTTGGACCAGACTCAGCAAAGCACTTCAAAGCAGGGTTTTAATGACAAAAGAGCCTACAAGGAACAATAGAAGCCAAGATTCGGCCTGATCCAGGGTGCTGAAATGTGTTTCCATGTGTATGTTGGTGGGGCCACTTTTCTGTAGACTACCGTGTTAGTCCGTTTTCATGATGCTGATAAAAACATATCTGAGACTGGACAACTTACGAAAGGAAAAGATTTAATGGACTTACAGTTCCACGTGGCTGGGGAGGCCTCACAATCATGGCAGAAGGCAAGGAGGAGCAAGTCATGTCTTACGGGAATGGAAGCAGGCAGAGAGAGAGCTTGTGCAGGGAAACATCCCCGTTTAAAACAATCAGATCTTGAGAGACTTATTCACTACCACAAGAACAGCACAGGAAAGGCCTGCCCCCAAAATTCAGTTACCAAACTGGGTCCCTCCCACAACACACCGAAATTCTGGATGATATTTGGGTGGACACACAGCCAAACCATATCAACTATTTTCTCTCCAGGTTTATCGAGGTATACTTGACAAATAAGAATTATACGTACTTCTATACAACCGCTATAATACAATGTTTTAAAATATGTACACATTGTGAAATGATTATCACAATCAAGCTAATTAACATATCTATCACCTCAAATAGTTACACTTTTTGGTGTGGTAAGAACATTTAAGATAAATTCTTTTAGCAAATTTCAAGTATACCATAAAATGTTAGTAACTATAGTCACCATGCTTACATGACGTCTCCAGAACTTACCCTGCAGGACAGAAACTTTTTTTTTTTTTTTTTTTTTTTTTTTTTTCCTTTTCCTTTTTTTCTTTTTCTTTTTTTTTCTTTTTTTTCCCATTTATTTATTTTATTGCATTTTAGGTTTTGGGGTACATGTGAAGAACATGCAAAATTGTTGCATAGGTACACACATGGCAGTGTGATTTACTGCCTTCCTCCCCATCACCTACATCTGGCATTTCTCCCCTTGCTATCTCTCCCCAGCTCCCCACCCCCCACCGTCCCTCCCCTGTTTCCCCCCAACAGACCCCAGTGTGTAGTGCTCCCCTCCCTGTGTCCATGTGCTCTCACTGTTCAACACCCACCTATGAGTGAGAACATGCGGTGTTTGATCTTCTGCTCTTCGAACAGAAACTTTTTACCTTTAACCACCATCTTCCCATTTTCCCCAATCCCCACAGTCCCTGGGAACCACTGATCTACTTTCTGCTTTTACAAATTTGATTTTTTTAGATTTCATATATAAAAGTGAGATCATGCAGTATGTGTCTTTCTGTGCCTGGCTTATTTAACTTAGCATAATACTGGTGGGGCCACTTTTTAGGAAAAGCCAAGATATGGAAATCTAAATTGATTTACAAGATAAACCAGGATCCAATTATTCTCATCACAAGTGGGATCTTTCTTTATTAAATGATTCAGAATAATGTTATTTTATGTATTCCATTATCTGCTACTGTTAAAATATGCGTAGGTCTCAAAACTAGGTCCATTCACCTTTCATCGAACATACTATTTGCATAAAATACAGTGTCACTCTATTTAAATGATTAAATACTTATATTTAAATGAATTTAAATAGAGGAAACATGAGTTTTGTTAATGGTCTCTTTGGATAATATTTTAACCTAGGGGCTCAGTAGTTTTTATAAATGTAGAGGTCAGTTCTAGTTCAAACTGATTCATAGGAATATTTTCATTTATTTGGTGTGCATGTGTGTGTTTAGAGTTTTTATTATCATTATTATCGTAGGAGAGGTTTTAATTGAAGGTTCAAAAAATATTCATAGGTGGTTTCTGTTTGAGTTCAGTAAATCATCCAGGGACTCCTGATTTACTTCAGTTGAAGCTCTGTGTATCTGTGTCTATTGCTTATATGGACATGTCTGTACCAAATATGTGCATAGGCATAGACATCCATCTTGATTTTTGTCCAAGCCCACCTCACCTTCTGTCTTAAGCATTCAGCTCCTGATTGTTGAAAGAGACCTCTGGGTGCACAGGAAAGTCTAAACTTCATAGAGAGAGAAGCAGCTTCCCATGGCTGAGTGGGAAGGCCCGCAGGAGCAGCCTCCTAAAATGAAGAGCCTCCCATGGCCAGCTCTCTCCTGGGCCAGCACTTTCCCACATGCTCCTCAACCAGTTTATGACTAGCTGCTGCCTATCCCTGCACCACACCGCTTCCTGGGTGATTTCAATAGGTATGTGAGTACCTATTATAAACCAGGCTCTATTCTGTGAGCCAAGACTCAACACTGAGCAAGAGATACATGTTTCCTGCTCTAGCCACACATCACAGCATTCTTCTCTGAGATACCTACCTCTTGAGTTATAATAATTTTCAAGAATCAAACAGGATAGATAATAGATATTTATTTACATTTTTGACTGATAAGATTTGCCACATTACCTGATATTCATTATTAAATAAGATAAACCCAAGAAAGAAAGACTGTGAAATGCACGTGAATTGCAGGTGATCTTTGGGAGGTGTTTTGATCTATACCATGTTTATATCAAGTATAAGTATAAGATTTACATTTACCTGCAAGAATTATGGCATGTTTAAAGAGCCTGTGTGAATAAACATGTAGCAGATTTGGAGAAAAAAGTGAGTTTTGCTTTATTGTAAATCTATTCTTCTTCATTCCATTATTCGAAAAATATTTATTAACCTGTTACTATGAGCCAAGCATTTGTTCAGATAAATGGTTAAGTATTGTATGTCTCAGGCTTTAATACAAATGTTTTCATATTCATTACCTGAAATGGTCCACAGAAGTATCCTGTGCTGAAGACAAAGCAAAAATATTATTATTATCACTACGACTTCAATCATGGTCCTGAGCACCCGGAGCCAAAGGTTCAAAATGTCCTTCTCAATATTGCATAGTTGAGGAGCCGCGTTGTTACTAGGCAGAGGTTAAGAACACTGAGACTGGAGATCTACTACTGGGTTCAAGCTCTGCCTCTGCTGTGTGACTTTAGGCAAGTGCTAACATCTCTGTGCCTTAGTTTCCTCATTAGTAAACAGGAAGAATAATAGTTCCTACCTCGTTGGGCTGTTATGAGAATTAAATAAAATGATGCCAGTTAGACACTTCGTGTCTGGCAGCTGGTGGGTGCTTAATAAGCCTTCACCATTATCATCAAACTCAGTTTTCTAGTGCCAAAGCCTCCCTCTGCTGCCTGTGTCCGTAACTCCTGTCTGACTTCACTTTGTTCAGGGATTTTCCTCTCTCAGATCAAAGGCATTAATATTTCAAACTCCCAAATTCCACTGGAAATTCTGACTAGGCTCATCAAAACTATTATGACAAAGGCCTTAACACTGGTGGCCACGAACCAATACGGTCACCAGGTTTTCACTTTCCATAGGAAAAGCAGTTATATTTTCCAAGTCCAGCCAGTTTTCCTCATGGAAATTAAACCACCGTGGATTCTGGTAAGCATGATATTCTTTTTATTAAAGCACTAAATTTTTCTTTATGTAATAGAGGGAGAATTTGCCTTCAAGAACTAATACATGTTTTGATATCCATACAGATAATAATTCCTTAAGAATATTTTTAAAGTTAGTTTAGTTTGGTTGAGGAGAACTTCTATGATTTTTGTTTTCACACACTGACTCCTTAGACAGCAGTTAGTCAATCAACACATTTCCTGAGCATTTATCTTATGCTGAACCCCAAAATAAATACTGGAGATTCAAAGATAAGTAAGAAGTGGTTCCTGACATCATGGGTCAGGGGAAGCTGGACAGGCAGCTGCCCTCTGAATGAGTATCCATATGTTCTTATGGGTTACCTTGTTTGAAGAAATCTTATTTGGAAATGAACATTTTAAAAATTGCATGCTGAGCTCACCTACTTCCATACTTTATGCAAGTTAAAGGTGCCAAGAAGCTGATCAATCTCATACAAGCCATGAAGATAGAGAAAACTGGGTCTGTTCTATCAATAAAGTCGCAGAACTGTGAGAAACTCTGAAGTCTCCAATCCAGAACGGGGAGATACTTTGGCCAGGTTGGAAGCCCATGAGGTTGGCAGGATGTCCAGTAGTAGAGCTCTCAGGCCCAAGATTCGTGCTCTTTTGGCAAAACAGCAACTTCCTGCTTCAGAGTAAATAGGCTTAAGAGGCTGATGGAAATGGTTCTGAGGAATGGATCCCTATCCAAACGCTCTTGCAAAAGGTTTCAGTAAGTTAAGTGTAAAAGAATCAGAAACAGATGGATTAAGTTTCTCACAGAATACCCAGGGCTGAACAATTAACAACAACAAAAACAAGTTTTAAAAAGGGAACCAGGTATGGCCATTGTCCAAGTCTGAACCCTTGAATGAGGGTTTGGAGTGTTCCACCAGACACCTAACTCTGTGGGGTCCTTTACTATCTACCACACTAAAACTATGAGTCCTTAAAGTTAGGTTTGTATACTGCTGCAGCCTTCTCTAGAATATGAACCACTGGAAATGCAGCCAGACGTCCCTTTGTTATGCAGAACTCTTTCCCAGTATATACTCCACAGATCACTTGTTCTGTGATGTACAAGCCCCCATACCATTGTTCAGGATCTCCTCTGCCAAGGAGAATCTCTGCTGAATTAACCCCTCATGTCCCTCAAGGCTTACCTCCAATGCCAGCTCCTTGGAGACATTTTCTTTGTCCCTCTCTCAGCCAGCTCCTCCACCCAACCTGACAACGGCCCCTCCTGTTGGGTGACTCCAGACAGCTGCACCAAAGCAAAGACCTATTTGTCCACAACCCAAAGAATGAGCAAAAGCCAGTTAGCACCTTTGAGAACTAAGTCTTACTCCAGGAGCACACCACTGCACAACTTCAGGGGACATTGCTAATTCTGTATTTTATGTGAATAGCAGCCTTCCTAGCAAAAAACAATGTGCATAACAGTGACTTCTGGGGATGGGAAAAAAGGTAACCCTGCCGTGCTCATCTGTGGCCCTGCCTCTCCACACTTACCCATGTGTGCCAATGGCCACGCTACCCAGCACACTGCAAAGGCATACACATACACTAGAGTTTGAAGTGGAGAGAAATGTGGAACCCTGCGGTGTCCATGGAAGAAACCAACATGTGTGATGGTCTATATGGGCTAGATTTAATTTCCCAAAGTGTATTCTGTGGATTGTTTGAGGTGTTAGACAAAAATAAGATTACCTGGTCAAATTAATTTGGAATCTCCTCTGAATATCTTAAAAGCATGCACTATGTTGCTTTGTATCATTAACTTCCAAAGTGGGTGTGAAGAGAGAATAGCCGAGATCAGCGGTTCCCAAACTCGTTTGATCCAAGAACCTGTCTTCATAAAGCAGCATTGTGGCTTTCTGAGAAACATGTAAAACAAGAAAAAGATACGGTTTTCTGCCCTTTTTAAACAAATGGCACAGTGTCCCACCTCAATCTTACGGCCTTACTTGGAGCCCATAATAGTTTTTCTGTACCAATTGTCCTGAATGTGAGAGATCTGTGGATGGGTCCCAGAAGGTTTGTGAATGCCCTGAAATTGCATGCAAAATTATATTCACCTGTATGTTCTTGGGAAATGGGCCTTCAGATCTGGGGAGGAAATCAAGACTCCAAACTAAGGCAGATTCTCTACCAAATCCTTCTTCATTACTTTGGAACAACGTGGGGCAAGGAGAAAGGGAATTATTTTTATGCCCAAGTAAATGGGGGCACAGAAACAAATTCAAGAACAGGAATGTTTATCTAATAAACATTTATTAATTAAACATCCCCAGAGTAGTCACAATGTGGGTGATGTTCCTAATTTGGTCTAGAGTCTTTTTCTAGGCAGACTTTGAAAGACTCACTTTGTGAAGACTGGTTTGGCATCTAGCATGGCGATGAGAATTCTAGTTTCCAAGGCTCTCGCCCTCCACCACTCCTACACCATTCCACCTGGCTGGCAAGGGCATAGATGGCAAATCCATTGCAGGGGCTCCAGATGCCTCCAGGCATCACAGAAGTGGGTTTCATTGTACAGAAAAAGGATCCAAGATAAAACGAACAAGTTCAAAAGATCAAGATGCATTTTCATTGATCTTGGACTCGTAAGAGCAGTGCCATCAATCACAGTCATTTAAAAATTCCTATTAATGGCCCAGAGTGCTGGGGTTTCCATATGGTTTGTCTTTATAACATTTGGTCTTGGGCACCTCTTTAGAATCGGCATGAGAATCTGTCAGTGTCAGATTCAGACCCTCGCCTGTTTCCTCACTCCTGGCAGTAGTGTAAGGAAAGAAAGAAAGCACATGTGCTTAAGTATGTGCTTTGGGACAATGGAAATTGGGGTTGAGCTATGGAGCCAGAGGACTGACCTTGCCCCTGAGAGAAACCAGAGGGCTAAAACAAGATTAACCCAAGTCAATGAGAAGGTCCTAGGATAGGACCTGGAACCATGGTGAGGAAGCAGCAAGTCTGGAAAGAAATTCTGCCCCAGCTCCACCATGCAAGATATTCTGGTGGCACCAAGGGCAGGACTGAGCCTGATGTCTCCCAGTGGAGAAGGAGTGGGTATTTGAGGGACTGTGTATTTAGGACAAATTAACAGGGACTGAGAAAGTGCCGGGAGGCATGGTTGTAGGGGAAAAGCCCTTCCTTCTTCCTCCCTCATCTACCTTCAGTGAAGCAATGCAATACACACTAGCAAGAGGAAAACCCAGCCTTGGCCAGGTGCAGTGGCTCACATCTGTTATCCTAGCACTTTGGGAGGCCAAGGCGGGTGGATCACGGGGTCAGGAGTTCGAGACCAGCCTGGCCAACATGGTGAAACCCCATCTCAACTAATAATGCAAAAATTAGCCAGATGTGGTGCCACACACCTCTAATCCCAGCTACTCAGGAGGCTGAGGCAGGAGAATCACTTGAACCTGGGAGGCGAAGGTTGCAGTGAGCCAAGATTGTGCCACTGCACTCCAGCCTGGGCAACAGAGTGAGACTCCATCTCAAAAAAAAAAAAAAAAAAGAAAAGAAAAGAAAATTCAGCCTTGCACTATCCAACATGGAAGCCACTAGTTACATGTGGCAGTTGAGGACATGAAATAGTATGGATTTGAAATGTGCTATATGTGTGAAACACATATAAGATTCAAAGACTTGGTGTAAAAAAAATAGTAAAATATACCATTAATAATTTTATACGGATTGTTAAAATGACTTAAATTTTTAGTTGACAAATAATTGTATATATTGATGAGGTAGAATGTGATGTTAGGGTTTATGTATACCATGTGGAATGATTAAATTAGATTGATTAACATATCAATCACCTCACATACTTATTATTACTTTGTAATATATTTTCATATTGGGTCAAATTAAATGTATTGCTAAATTAACTTATTCTTTTTTTACTTTTTAAATGCAGCTCTTAGAATATTCAAGATCACATATGTGAGTCACAGTATATTTCTGTTGGATAGCCCCGTTCCAAAGCATGGCTATATTCGTCTCCCAGGGCTACCCTAACAAAGCACCACAAGTCAGAAGCCCTAAAACAACAGAACTAGATGCCCTAAAACAACAGAAATGTATTCTCTCACAGTTCTGGAGGCCACAGGTTTGAGATCAAGATGTTGGCAAGGTGGTCCCTCTGGAGGGCTCTGCAGAAGCGTGTGCTCCAGGCCTCTCTCCCAGCCTTCAGTGGTTGTTGGCAATCCGTGGGGTTTTTTATTTGTAAATGCATCAATCCAGTCCCTGCCTCCATTGTTAAATGCTATTCTTCCCAGTGTGTCTCTGTGTTTCTGCCTCTTCTTCTCTTTGTATAAGGGCACCCATCATGTCAGAGTTAAGACCCACTCTCCTCCAATATGACCTCATCTTAACTAATTGCATCTGCAAAGACCCTACTTTCAAACAAGCCTACATTCTAAGGTTCTAAGAAAGATATTGATTTACACAACAGTATTCAAGCCAGCACAATAGCTAAACCTGTCCTTTTCAGGAAATAGGAGTTCAAGCCTCCCCTCCATGGAGAAGACACATTTTCTCAGCATTGAGTGGTGAGATATGTTTGCCATGTCCCCTCACAGACTCACCATACATACCCTGAACCCCAAAAGAACTGCTGCCTAGTGAGGAGCTTGCCAAGGTAAAGCACATTCAGGACTGAAATTAGGAAATAGCTTCTGTCCTGGATCCCTCATTAACCACCACAGTGGCCTTCCGCAGAAATACTAAACCACTCTGAACCTCAGAGTTTCTTGTTTCTGCAGTGGAAATACATACCCCTGCACTTCCAAATTCACAAAATAGCTGTGAGGATTACATGGGATCATTGCAAAAGTGCTTTTGAAGGTACTAACAGTCCATATAAAATATAACCCTTTGTTACAGGCTGCTGCCAACTCCTGTCCTTTTGCCATACCAGATTCTCCAAACAGGAGAATCACTTCAAAGGATGGAGGATCTGAAATCTCTCAGCTTCTAGCACAGTTGGAGATGGACACTTACAAAATCCTCCCTGAGGAACTCCCTGCCCTCAAATTGTTCCTTTCAATCCAGTCTTCTCACTGTGAACAGAGGATTATTTACACATTTTTGAAATCTAATCATATCATTTACTCTCTGCTTAAAAACTCTTACCAAAAAAAAAATATATTTATAAATATATATAAAAATATATATATATATTTATTATTTAAATATATATATGTATATTTAAATAATAAATGATACAGACCTTGCTATTTTTGATCGGGGAGAGAAGAATGTTGGGGTGATCTTCTGGTAGTCTTCCACTGGTTGAGGCCCCAGGATTAGGAGTCAGGCAAAATAAACAGATCTTAGTGATGGAAGAGTTGTGATGTACAGAGCAGGATTTGGACATTATGCTATTGGAATACATGCAGCCATTCAGAGGAAGCCCAGGACACCTCAGCCACCTGTGAGGCAGGCTCAATCAGCTGGGCAAAAAGCAGCAACTTTGGCAAGACCAGGTTCCAACGGGCCATCAAGGGACGAGGCCCAGAGGAAGCCTGAATTAGAAACACTTGCCGTTTCTCATTAGGCCCAAGAAAGTTATTTATTTTGTTTTTTCTAGACTGTTTTATTTGGCATAATCTTGAGTGAAATGTCATTCTCTTTTCCCAGGGTGCTTGAAGCTGCTTGTTTGTTTTTGCAATTGGCCATTTTACAAGTAGGGGTCATGGGCACTCACACTGAGACCTGATGCCACCGGTGAGCACGTTATTCCACTAAAATACAGGACTTGGGTAAGGTCAGCTGCATGGCGGATAGGCCCTGCTTGAGGATGGCTATGCATTTTCTGATGCTATTACTAATGGTTACTGTTTGTAGCTCTGCCAAGGAACCTTCCAAAGTCGTCCTCCTTTGCTGTGAATGAGGATCCCTAAGTCAACTGTGAATTTGTTATTGATGCCTCCTGCATTCCCAACAATAGCCTCCATCAATACCACCTTCCCCTTAAAAATCCCAGGTCTCCGAGTCTCCCATCTAGTTAGCTCTGAAAGAACCTAAGCCTGTATCTTCTAAGTAGGGTGAGCAGATCTTCAGTTTACACTGCACAGTCCTAGCCTCACTTGCACTGATAATGACAGTGCCCCTTTTTCTCTCAAAATTGTCCTGGTTTGGATGACAAATTGTAAGGATGCCCTATTTTCAAACTATGTTTTCTAAAGAGAGTTCTTTTTGAATCAGAAGATGCCAGAGCAATATGTTTTCTTAGGCAATAAGTTTGGAAAACATTGTTCATTTTGTCTTAAAAGAATCACAATTTATATTAGCAAATTAAGAACTCTGAGAAGTCCCTGCATAAATATATCTGCTTAACTCTGTTAAACCCAATGTTCCCAATATTTATTAAACCACAGCCCTTGATTTTTGACAACCGCATGTCAATAGTTCCTTGGAAAACAGTTTGGAAAGCACTTCTCTGAAGTGTAAGAGATTCAATGTGCTTCTCCCAGAATTTCAAAAAAATCCTTCAGGGAGAAGCATATAATCATCTGAAGGGCGGATGATACCCTCTGCAAATCCTCCACGTTGGTCATAACCATATTTTTGAATTAAAAATCACACAACATGATCTGACCCATCAATCTGACATGGTCTAAAAATGAGACAAGATCTTTGAAATCAGGGCAGACCTAAACAAATCTGAGATGCCTATAGATGGTCCTGCCTACATTCCTTTCACTGTCGACCTCAGGACAGACTTTTTAAACCCTCAGAGGAAGCTCATTACCACTAATATGTCCAGGCTTATCTCTGAAATCCTTTTGGAAGTTATGTGACACTGTTACTTCGCCACCTTGCCTGCTCCACCTCGCAGCAGTCAGCCACTAAGGCACACAGGTAGGCGACCTTCCATGGGATGGTGGAGTAGAGGCTACCTTCCATGGGGCCATGGCAGCCACCTCTCTGATTCATGGGGTAAAGATACGACTTCCTGGATCTCACCCACCCTCCTCTCATCTTTGCCATGAAAACAAACCACAGCTTGTGTATTTCTGGCACATTTGAATTTCTAAAAGAGTTAGTCTTACCCTGTCGTGCAGTGCCCAGGATATAGGAGACAGCTTCAAACATCACAGGCTGAAAACTCTTGCATGCCTAGAGAAATGGACATCTGTTTTCTTCACCATAAACCTAGATGTTTTTCTGTCCTATCTTTTATTTCTCCACTTAAAAGATCAATGCTAACAAAGTGTTTTTGGTTTGGAAAAATGTTTCCAATTTGTTACAGGCTTGGTCATGGTCTTACAAATCATCTTTAATGTTTCTCCAAAATCTGAAATTATACTTAAGTAATGTGCCAGTATCTGCCTGTTATAAAATAATGGTCCTATGACTCTCAGCAGGAAAGGTGAAATATAATTGATTCTGAACACTTCCAGGTATAAATAGTGGATGATGTAAGTCCTTTAATCCAGGAGTGAGCCTCTGACAATCCTTAAACTAATGTGTGAAATTATTTGATGACATGGATTTACCTCATCCTGAGTTCGAAGACATAGATCCCCTTTGATTTTGGGGGAAAAGTTTTCTTCTCACCCAAACTGGAGACTCAATCAAACACCACCCAGTAGTGACTTTATAGAGCTGGATGGTCCATTAAGCCATGCTGACTATATTCTGGCTTTCTGAATATTATCAAAGACTAAACTGGTAGAATAAACGCTGTTATTGGTATGACTCATTCCTGCAGAAATTTCTGGAAAGAGCATTTAACGTAGCTGACAGTCAAAAAAATATATTTTTTTAAAGAATGCCTGTATAACTTTACAAAAGAAGCAAGTATTGTTTCTCTGTGAAAGGTGAAGACTGAGTATGGTCCCCAGTTTGTTATATAAAGACAATGTGTACATTTCCACTGAGGTTAGACTAAAAGAAAGTGGACTAGGAAACTATTTGGTTCTATGGAAAGAGATAGTCTAGATACGGGATGATTCATTCATTCACTTCCATTCACCAATCATTAATGAAAATCTACTATGGTTTACACACCACAGTCCCCAGGTTCCTGGAGACCAGGGAGGGCAATTCCAGGTCTTCAAGCTCACAACAACTAGTAGGAAAGACACATGCAGTGGATAATGGCTATGTGTGAGTTAGTCCTGAGAGAGGAATGAGGCCCTGAGCAAGCTATTGACATTTCTCAGCAGCATTTTTAAAAAATAAGAGTTCCTTACATGAACAAGATAGGCAGGGTATTTCAGGCCAATTAAAGGACTCCACAAAAGTGAACACATGTAAAAACCGTATGACATTAACACAAAGAACAAATGAGGAAGTGGTAAGAGATGAGGCTGGTGCTAGATTGCCCGAAGGCATGAGGGTGGACACTGAGGTCCCTACCACTCAATAACTCTGAGTCAAGATCATTTTCCTCCAGGCTGTCACCAGCTTATGTGCCATGAAATGATAAACTAGCTCTTATTAACCATGTCAAAAGCTCAAAGTGGAAGGTCAAACCCAGGCAGGAATGAGGACAATGCTGATGGATTTCCCTGCCTAGTTTAAAAGGATCCGTATGCTCACTGGGAACTAGTTGCACCAAGGGCCAGCATAATGTGCATGTACACCTCACACTTCCTTACAGAGAGTCTCATCTGGGTTTTCCCAGATGAATAGATATTTGACATGACAGAAGATGTCCCCAGCCCAAGAGGAATCTTACTGGTTTTTTGCCTGGCACCCTTAATGAGTCAGTTTGGATCTGAGGCCTCCACAGAACCCTGTTGCCACCCATCTGGTTAAGTGAAGTGAGTATGGGTTTCTGGTGGTCCACGATGAACGTGTGCCCCATACCTGAAGACAGCAGCACTGCCCTCAAGAGAGCAGGCTGCCCCAAAAACTGAGCCCAGAACTAATTCAGTAAGCATGGCTTTATATAGCTGAACAGAAAAGGCAGCAGGGCCCGTACTTTTCTATGATGTAAGGTTTGGAGCCATTAAACTCCTTAATGTCTTTAGATGAAGCCTGGGCATCCAGCACCAGAAACACAGGACCTGGGAGGGAACTGCTACAGGCACATCCTGCCCTTTGCCCCTTGCTTTCCCATAAACATTATTGGATCTCTTGGGCCCAGAAATCTCTGGTTTTGTTTAACATGCATGGTGGACTTCTCCTAAAGATAGCCAAAGGTCATTTCTACTGCACTGAGAGCGTCTGAAAGCTAGGGCTTTCTTTTCTACATTTTCTTGCTGAACTATCAAGTTTTCAAATGTTTTCTTCTAGAAAATGTCCCACAAGCTCAGTTTGATTGTTCCGTATTGACAATTCTGTGACCAGGGCTAGCTTCATGAGTTTAACACTCGGAAAGTCCCGTAGTTCAGTGTTCTGCCATTGCCATGTTGAAATGCTCAATAAATCTGAACAAGGAGACCCACATTTTCACTTTGCACTATCCTGCATATGATGCAATGATCCTGACTGCAACCAGTAGAAATATACCTCTGGCTTTGGAGTAACACTTTCTTTTTTACATTTTTAAAGGGCGTTCACACTTGCTATCTCACTTGATCCTCACAATAAAGCATCCAGAAAAGGAGAAAAAGTGGAAGAAAACATAAAACCATGAAGTTAGAAGAAACCTGGGTTCCGATCCAGGCTCTGCAATTATTACTTATGTAAACTTGAGCTAGTTATTTAATTTCTCTGAACACGGGCTTCCTCTTTCTAAGACAGCACAACTACTTAGCACATTAAAACTGGTGAGATAATTATGTGAATAGTGTGAGAAAGCACTGCACGTGGTAGACTCTTACAATCATGAAGATGTAACTGAATAAACCTCGTTTCCCCTTTGATCTTCTAGCTTCTCTTTCTGTCCCCCATTTCTCCCAGTTTGCAAGACATAAAAGGTGAAGCTGAGTGATTCAGATGATCTGCCAATTGTGTTATTCTGGATCCTATAAAAAGCAGGAGTCAAGCTGGGATTAAATGTGCAAAGATTTTTATTAGAGGAAAAGGCTCTGTGAGAGAAAAGGGAGAAGATGGGAGACTCATCAGATCAGGAAGCAAGTCTGGCCCCAGTGAAGAAGAGAATGAGAGCCGGTTGGGTGGAAGTGCCCTAGACTGCTGTGCCATCTAAGAGAGAGTTTCGAGGCAGCCGTGGGACGACCTCGGGCAGGCCAGTCAACTCTCAGCTCCTCCATCTCCCAGGAACGATCCCAGCCGCGCCCACTCATTGGCTGCAGAGCTGATGGGAGGCGTGGCCTTGGCGCAAAGGAGGCTGTGCATTTCAGGAGCAGCATGCAGGCAGTGCTCAGTCATTTCCCCTGTATTTGCAAGTCTTTAGGGTGCATTTTCATGGTCACCACATTGAACTTCACATTGAGTTAATGACGAAACCAGATCCACCCTTGACTCAATTATCCCACCCTCTTCCTGTGTGACGGAAGGTGTTCTTTAACCGTTTTTTCCCCCAAAAGCAGAACAATGTTTTGCTGGAACTGGCAATTCTGCCTGGCCCTGGACACAGGGTCTATCTGCTGAAGATCCCTCTGTCCTGTCTCTTTGAGGAAGTGAAGCGTTTTCCCCCAGAACGCTTCCTTCGCGGCTCAACTCAGCAATACTGGGTTTTCGGAGCCCCGGAGAGGAGACTCATTCATTCAGCCCTTTCCACAACCTGCTTCCTGTAACATGTTAAGGGTGATTAGAGAAAATTGCCCAAAAGATAGGCATCTTTTGGCTGTTGTAGTCCATGAAGTAATTTTTTAAATGAAAAAAGAAAAAGGGAGGTGGAGGTGAAGGAAAAAGCACTTTCACATCCATTGCAATATTGACACATTACTCTGAAAAGTGGATGAAGCTAGGGCAGGTCACATTATTATTCTGATGTTTTAAATGTGGAAACCGAAGTTTGGAACGTTTAAAACACTCGCCGCAGATTTCATAGCTCATGGAAGAGAGAGCTGGAACTCTTGCCCACGCCTTCCGCCCTCCTCCGGTAGGACTGAGTCTACACAACACCAGTTAAGTCCTTCATTTGAATCATAGAAAATGTTAGTCAGTTCAGCAAATTGTTATTTTAGCAGTTCCACGCACCGCCCCTCCAACCACTTCCTCTCAAGGTCTCTTGGGCTCTAGAACCCAGGATACCTAACCACTGCCAACATTTGTGGGAGGGAGCTTTAAAAAAAAAAAAAAATCACACAAACTTAAAAAATCACAAACTTAATCAACAGTAAGCAAGGGGAAAGAAGAAGGGAATAAGAACTCCAGTCTAATAAAAATTTATCTAAATAAAGGAATGTTTTAAAACTAAATAAAGTTGTACTATGTCGTTTTCATGTAAGTGAGGTATTCGTAGAAACTCCTCAAAGATCTGCCTTAAGGAACAAAATGATTTATAATATATTTTTCTCATTTATTATAATGTCCCTAACTTAGTTTTTAATCCTTAGAACCATGTCTGAAAGTTAGTTTGCATTTGTAATGCAATATTAAGAAGGATGGACTAAACCAATTAGGGGGGGAAATAAGAATATGTGGAAATTTGCTTTTAACCTTCTTGAATGAAAAACAACGACCATTGACCATATTTAAAAGCACTGATTTATTTGCCAGAAAAGCACACACATACTGTCAGGCTTGGTCACTAAAAATAGATCCAAAAAGGAGGTGATATTAATCTAGTGGAAAATAATAGAATAAAACCGAATTTATTTTTTAAAATAGTATTTTATTCATTCTTAATACCTAACTCAGGCCAGCTCGTTTATATCCTACTTCCCCTTTACCACCGCTCCCACATCTTCACACGTACACACCCTGCCCAGTTAATCTAAATTGAAGAAATTTTACTGTGTTCACATGGTAAATTTGTAGAAGACTGTTTCCATCCATAATGCCAAGTAAGAAAGTAGAGCCCCATGGCAAAAGTTTAAAGTACAGATAGTGTCTTTTTAATCCCACAAAATCGTAGGACTGATGCTTCTACCCAGTTTGAGAGTTCCTTCAACAATATCCATAAGGTACTCCTTTTGCCTCCATAGGAACTTTTTTTTTCTTTCCAAGTTTTATTTAACATTAGAGGGTTTATGTGCAGGTTTGCTATCTGAGTAAACTGCGTGTCACAGGGGTTTGGCATACAGATAATTTTGTCACCCAGGTAATCAGTATAATACCTGATAGGTAGTTTTTCAATTCTCTTGCCCTGCTAACCCTACACCCTCAAATACATCTCAGTGTCCATGTGTACTCAGTGTTTAGCTCCCACTTATAAGTGAGAATGTGCAATATTTTGTTTCCTGTTACTGCATTAATTCACTTAGGATAATGGCCTCCAGTTCCATCCACATTGCTTCAAAGGACATGATCTCATTTTTCATAGTTGCATAGTATTCCATAGTGTATGTGTATCACATTTCTGGATTTTATCCAGTCCACTACTGATGGGCATCTAGGTTGATTTAAAGAGTACTTACCGATCCCAGGAATCATGGCTCTTAACAGAATGCCGCTAGCTTCTAGAAAACAATTTCACATCAAGTTGAAATCAACTCATCAACTATTTGAAAGATATTTATCATAGCATCCATGTCATCTTATTCTTTTTGGGTTATGCATAAACAGATCTCTCCAACTTTTACTATAAAGGTCCTATTTCATGTATAGCATTCCCATGGAACACCTATAAAGATCCTATTGCTTTGAAACACATAACTTGCCATTATTTTTCTTTAAGTATAATACGTAGCTCTGGACTATGCCACCATTGAACCTGTATTTTTCCTTCTTCAAACTGGGGTTAGTAGTATTTTCTACCTCATAGGTATCTGTTGAATATTAAAATAAATAGTACCTACAGTTATTTTTTACCAGCATCTGTGCTCTGCTTATCCTCTTGGGCACATTGGAGTCCATTTTCCAGACTCCCTTGTAGTTAGGAGAGACCGCATGACTGACTTCTAGGAAGGGAAGGTGGGCCTAAAGATATATGCCACTTTCAGACTAAGCCTGATGTGTGTGTGTGTGCTTTTCCAGCAAATAAATCAGTGCTTGTAAATGGAGTAAATGGTGGTTGTTTTTCATTCAAGAAGATTAAAAGCAAATTTCCACATATTCTTATTTCTCCCCCGCTAAATTGGTTTAGTTCATCTTTCTTGTGTGTGATCCTCCCTCGTTTTCTCCTTCTGTCTACTGAATGGAAACAGCGCCAAAGACCTACAGGAGGGTGGAGCTATGGGATTTAAAAAACCTGGCCAGGCGCAATGGCTCATGCCTATAATCCCAGCACTTTGAGAGGCCGAGGCTGGTGGATCACGAGGTCAAGAGATCGAGACCATCCTGGTCAACATGGTGAAACCCCATCTCTACTAAAAATACAAAAATTAGCCGGGCGTTTGGCACGCACCTGTAGTCCCAGCTACTTGGGAGGCTGAAGTGGAAGAATCGCTTGAACCCGGGAGGCAGAGGTTGCAGTGAGCTGATATTGCACCACTGCGCTCCA
This sequence comes from Sapajus apella, assembly GCF_009761245.1. Lineage (NCBI taxonomy): Eukaryota > Metazoa > Chordata > Mammalia > Primates > Cebidae > Sapajus > Sapajus apella. Next base: position 1,311,352 of record NW_022437009.1, on the reverse strand, counting down.
GCCTGGCAACAGAGCAAGACTCCGTCTCAAAAAAACAAAGCAGAACAAAACAAAACCTGAGTCTCTGTATGAATGCATTTCTTCATCCCCATCTCTCCCTTGACCCATACTGGTATGCAACAGAGGCAAGCATAAAATTTTACTATGTTAAGTCACTGAGATTTTAAAGTTGTTTCAGCTCTTAGTCTACTGATGCTATGTATATTAGGTGAATACTTCCACGGAAAAACAGTGTCAGATAGAGAAATGCTCAATAAATATTAGCTACCATTACCACTACTATACACATAGTCTGATGGGAGTTCAGTGTATTCTCTCACTTAATCTAGTCACTTCAGCCTAGAACTGAACCTGCTGTTTTAAGAATTACAACATACTTTGACTTGTATTGAAATTCCAGTCAACAACTCCACAATGAAAGAGAAAAACAGATGTTTTCACATATGCTTTTCAACAAGTTCTCCCCTTTTCTGTACGTTCTAAACATTTTGAAATGTAAAAGTAAGAAAAAATACACACCTCTGTTAAGTTTGCTAATTTTAATTACTGACCCATTTTGAAGACCGTTAATATATTTTTGAATCCTGATTCCTTCGTTCAGTGTCTTATTTTCTTCTCTCAGTGATAATATGTGACAAATTTTTCTGACATGCAATTTATTTTCTTCTAAATTGCTAACCAAGATTTTGGTGAAGATAAGACTAAGTACAAAACCCACTACAGTGTAGCCCTAGGGGCTCCCTCAAGAATTGGAGTGGCCAACTCTTTCACAGTATTTCAGTTCCACAAGCTTGGATTGTATTGTCATTCAATTCATGTCTCACTCTCTTGTCCTCAAAATATCTTAAAATCTTTGTCAAATGTCCCATTCATAGTGTGATTTGCTTTGTGATAGCATTCTCCTAATCAATTAGCTCAGTAATTCTGACATAAAGATAAAATGGGATTCGCTTGAAATAATTGTTTCTTAATGATCCTGGGCTGACTCCTTGATGTCACTGCTGTCTTTTCCAAGCACTCTCAAGTCATCTGCTCACGAATACATTGCAGAATACTGCCTGGGTTTCGCATTAAGTCCATAGCATAAACTTTCTTCCTCCCAACTTCTCTTTCAAAATAATGATGTTTTCCCTTCTCCAATTTTTTGGGACCTCTCTCAATATCCACGTTCTTACCCATTACCAACCATTTCCTCTTCTCGTCTATTCATTTCTCTAGTGCTCATATATTTAGATTTATTTGGGCTGAAACATTGAACTTAACGAAATCTGGAGCCCCACTCCCCAAGGCACAGAAAGCACTTGCAGCTACCAGATACTGTAACCATGACTACAAATCATCCCAGCAACAGGTTGGGAAACTTTATCTTCTTTATGGAGCATCTCCAATCTGGAAAGCCTGCACGTCCGCTCAGCTTTGTGCTGAGGGTCTGCTATGTGCCAGGAATTTAATACATGCAGCACATTTAATCCTAACCACAATGCTGGGAAAACTGAGGTTCACAGAAAAAGCTGACCAAGTTTACACAGCTAGAGTCAGGTTGAGCCCAGAGTCAACCACGTCTTTCCAAATCTCAAATGCAGATTCTCTGCGCTGCATCACAACTGCCTTTTTACTAGGGCTCTCATACTCTCTTTCCACCTAGCAGGGGTTTCCATTCCTTTTGTTTATGTCTGCTCCACACTTTTCAGCATTGAGACACTTCTTGGTGAAGGAAATGGGGATTTGTCAGAAACTCAGGCTGCTTTACTTCTCCCCTCTCCTGTCTGTCATACATTGTAGACACTTTCCCAAGTGACTGAGCATATTCTAGAAAAAGGAGCTTTCTTATTTTTTTCATAAGCTTCAACCTATTTTGACTCCAACTTTGCCCTCCGCATGTAGCCTAAAATCCCCTTGGTCATGTTGGTTAGCCTTGTTTTCCCTGAGTCCTCAGGATGTGCATTCTGCTCTTTATCCTAAGGCTCTCTTTTTTCTGTCAGCACTTTAATTCCATTTTCCTAAACATCAGTGTCCTTCCTATGCCCTCTGTGCAGTCCTGATCCTTAACTAGAAGATTCTTTTCAGTGCCCTTCCCACCCTCCTTCGGGGCATTCTATGCCTTAGCATACCCATAAGCTGAAGACATGGCTGTTAACTGACTATCCTTTGGTCTCAGCTGATGAACACTCCAGCTTTCCCTCCCTGGAGGCATTTTTCTTCTTTGGAAGGGACTACAGAAATGAGATCCATTGATTCCAAGTACAATTTCTGGAGAGACACTGTCTGGTACTGACTGTACACCTCAGTGAACTTGGGTTATGTACTTACCCTCTCTGGGACTCAGTTTATTTATCTGTAGCATGGCGATAATAATTCTGGTAGGACAGATGTTGGCTATTACTTATCATCAAATCAATCTTAATGTTGGCATTTTGTCTTCTGGTAAATAAAAGATGAAATAACTGAGGATTGAGAACTTTGAAGTTTGCCACTAAATTTACATCACATGAGTGGTTACCTCTTCCACTTAGCAATAAGCAGCAACAGAATTTTTGAGTAGTAATTATCGTTATATCCAAGCCAAAAGTTGCAAACTCAAATGCCAGTGGAGCAGACTAGATGAAGACCGTGGAACTGGATAACTCACGATGCTTCTCAAGAGGACAGCCCTACTCAGTATCCACATGAAACTGTGACCTCAAAATTACCAAATCTTCCTTTGTGCTTTTCCCAAGAGACACCAGAAATCCAGGCTTTTATGTAAAATTTCCCAATTTTTACATTTTGCCAAGTTATTTTTTTCCCTATCTGGCATTTACATGCCTACCACCAGCATACCACCTGTTGGCAACCTCTAGCTCGCAGCCTGAAGTCTGAAGCCCCACGCCCCTTAGCCACAGAACAGCCTTGTAGCTACCACATGCTGTTACCATGACTACAAATAATCCCAGAGATAGGTCAGGAAACTTTATCTTATTTATGGAGCACCTCCAGGCTGGGAAACCTGCGTGTCCACTCAGCTATGTGCTAGAGTCACCCTTTTCTTGCCACAGATATTAGTTTACCACAAGACTACTCTTGTCAGATCCCCCAGAACGTCTAGGTCAAATTCTCAGCCCATCCCAAGATTCCAGCCACTCACCGGTGATATTATTTATGGTATCAATTACTAATGCTCCTGAGATTAAGAACCCGGTAAATCAGATGCCAGAGAAGCTGTTGCTAAAATTGTCTATGTATGGTTAGAAGCAAGGAGAACCCTGCCCTTGCCCCGCACATTTGTGGAAAAGAGGGGGAGGTTACCGGGGCCAGCATCCAATGTGTTTGCAGTCAAGTCTGCTGAAGCCTGCGAGATGACCCATTTGAGGAAACCAGGGCTGGTAGCAGCTGTTGAGCAAGGCTTGCTCATTTTAGGATTATGGGAGAGCTGAGGAAGCCTTGATAAGCTGCTAAGAGCAAAGTCTATCTTTGGAATCCTGCATAATTTTCCTGCCGACTTGATCCATAGTGAGCTAGAGCTAGGATTAGTTAAAATTTAATGCCTATAGATAGTCAAAATACATTTTAAAATTTTATTTCATCATTTTTTGGCTTTTTTTTTTCTTTTTTGTGAAGAACAAGCCCTCGCTATGTTGCCCAGGTAGGTCTCGAACTCCTGGTCTTAGGCTGTCCTCTTGCCTGGGCCTCCCTAAGTGCTGGGATTACAGGCATGAGCCACCACCCCAGGCCTATTGCATAATTATTTATATTGGCAATAAATAAATAATAAGAGCAACCTAAATGATTATCTGCAGTGAACTGCATAAAAATTACGGCACATCAATACCATGGAACAGTTTGCAGCCAGCAATGGGATAAATGAATTTTTCTAAGGCTATGTACAGAATAATATGTATAATTACCCCTTTTTGGTTAAAGCAAGTAAAGAAAAGAAGGAAGGAAATAAAAACCTACATGTATATATGTGTCAGAATAAATATATATGTGAGTATGTAGAATGAATAGGTTTAGAGCAAAAAGTCTGGAGAGCTACATACCAAACCATTAACAATATAACAATAGTGGGGACAATTTTTATTTTTGTTGAATATACTTTGGCATTTCATTTTGTTACAAGAAGAAGTCATTTGGTAAATTTTAATAGTGAATATATAAAGAAAATATTTAGTCTTTTTCTGATCCACTCATTAATTCATCAACTCATTAACTTAGCACCTATTGTGACTCCACAACTGTACTATATGCCATCAAAAATATAAAAGAAAAAACTTCTGTCCTTAGGCATCATAATCCAGAAGAGCCTATATATATATATATGTAGATAGTTTACAAATATTTTTCAAAGTCAAGTAAACAAGTCCTTTCTTTTTCATAAGTAAAAAACAACTGTCATTATTCTTATTTTATAGATGAAGGAAGCTGACATGCAGAGAAACTGATGTCAGCAAGTGAAAGAACTGGGCTGTGATTCCAAATCCAGGAGTTTCTCTACCGATTGATGATAAGTAAGTGTCTTCTTTCAGGTTTTCTGCTTCTCAGAGTGCCATGGCTATGAAGGGAAAATACAGTGCAATAAAAACTAGGTATTAAGAAGCACTTACAAGCGCCTGGGCAGAGATGACATACCCAAGTTTCATAGCTTAATTTTCGATTCAAATGAGATTTGTCAGCTTATCATTACTCATCTTTCTTCTTATCCGTTTCTTTAAACAGAATCTACTCCAAAGATTGACCAAAAATCATGGACAAGAGCTGGGTATCTTTCATGGAGCATTAGAGATGGCAAAGACCTTAAAAATCACCTCGTTTGACATCTCTATTTTAAAGACAGGAAACGGAAGCCCAGAAAGGTCTGAAGGCAGTCATAACTGGTGATCACTGGCAGAGCTGGGACTTGAATCTACTACTCTTTCAGCCATCCATGCCATGCTCATCGTTATGAATGACCCAGTGAAACATCAAACTAGCATTCCTGAGTGCCCCCATTTACCAGGAAGGTGCTCTCATCAATTACAATCTGATCTAAGCAAAATTCTCACTGGTTTGGTGGTTCCCCAGATTGGCATTAATGAAATAGGCAGTCATGCTAGTCTAATCACATCTTTCTTTAAACAGCTTGGGTTGACATGCTGTTTTCTGTCCAGAAGACAGATGGGCAAACACCAGAACACCTAGCATTTATCAAGTATCTATTATAGGGCCCTCAATGAGATTAGGAGTTTGGGTTGCATTATTTTAACATTGTCTTTAATGGTCTAGGAGATATTGATGTCTGTCTTATAGCTAATAAATAATAAAACCAGAACCTCAAATCCAGGCCTTTTTTTAAAAACTAGGTCTAGGGCTCTTTCTCTGTGTTTTGCCTTCCATCGTATAGCAGAAAAACCACTGAATTTATCCCAAAGATTGAAGCTTCTTTAGAAGAAAAACATCCTAATAAAAATCTCAGTTTCCAGACGGAAGTCAATGGAAATCAAGTAAGAGTGTATTTCATTCTGTCATCTCCTGACCTACAAAACTAAGTTAGAAGCCCAGACTCCTGGAGAGTTGCTGCCTTTAGACCTTACAGGAGTCTCCGCTCACTTCTCATTGTTCCAGATTTTTGAATCTTGTCTTCAGGACAGCTTCTTGATCTCCTCTCATCACAGCAGCATCCCATCCTCTCCAAGCACAGGAAATCTGTGTTCTCTGGGACAGATGACAGAACACAAACTTTAAAATCCCATAAACCACTGAGATTTTGTGGTGAGCATTTAGAAGTGCTAAAGCCAAAAATAGATGCTCATCGAAGTCTAAGCGTTTCTCTACCATCCTCCTGCCTTCGTCTTAATGTCACCTAGTTCTAATGAGGGTCTCCTGCTTAATGCAGCAGGAGAAAAGGATGTTTTGTTTACAACACCAGGTCCCATTGTGACTGTGTTCTTGTAGTACAACTCTTTCAAAGCAACGTTTTCCCTGAGATAGTGAACCAAAACAAATAGATAACCTCTACAGCTGATACTTCTTTAATTTTTTCTCTAAACGGAAAGGACCATGTCATTGAAGGCATAAAATGCACCTAAAAAAATATTCTTCAGTAAAGCCCAATAGAATCAAGGTGTGACATCCCCAAGAACAGCCAAGTCACAAAAGAGCTAGTTATGTTGAAGGCCAAGTTAAATAACTCATAATTTTGGATCTCTGGGTCCCGCTAGCACCCTTGAGTGTGGGCTTATAAAATTCCAAACAGGCAAGACAGCCCCTGTTGAATCTTGCTTGACTGGGCCCCTTCATGGGTCACTCTTCTGTGATTTGGCTTTCCCCACACATCTCACACCTTCCCACAAGTGACCTTTTCACTCTGTGCTTGGCTTTTCCGTGGGGGTTAAGTGTCTGCACACATTCACGTCATCAGGTTCCTGGTGTGAAAATGACGTGGTCATATGTGCTATTGCTCTCCAAATATGCAAAGGACATTGAAGCTCCACTCAGGCTCCTGCAATCTTTTCTGGGATAATTATGGATATAAGGATATGGCAAGATGATGAACGCCCCACATATATCCATTGTTCCGATTTGTGTAGCCCCTTAAGCTGCACAGCAGTTTTTATGAAAGTGAGGTTTCACATATCTAATAGTGCTTAGTCCCTTAGGACATGTGTTGTGATTTCATAGCATCCCACAGCCATTTTCTCTTATATAAGATTTCCAGAATTCCACAGGCATACTACATCATGTGGCATGGGCTGCTGCATTTCCTTGGAGCATTATGACAGGCCACCCTGATTATAATCACTGGTCCTCAGCTTGTCATCCCTCTGTTAGCAGTCTCACTTTCAACTACTCATTGTCATCTCCAGAAAGCCTCCCCTGAACTTTGGACTGACTCAACTCTCCTACTGCATCCGTATTTACGTCTAGCATAGCATTTCCTCACTACAGTAATTGCTTCTGTTTCTGGTCTCTCACCACACTGGACACATTAGAGCTCCTAAGTTGTATAGACCAGCTCTCCCTTATCTGCGTATCACCAACACTTAGCACTATGTCCTGCACAAAATAGACATTTCATGCGTATCGACGAGCCATTGCTGAAGGTTTAGTTGAATGGGTTAAGGTGGAAATTATTTCCAGGCCTGTGAATTAATTTTATTCCAGAAACTCTGTTGCCAATATTACTGTCATGAGATATTAAGTATGACTTGTGTTGACACTCAGATAGAAGGACATACAGGCCGCTAGAGTTGTCACTGCAGAAAGGATAATTAGTTTAACTCTCAAAGGGTAACTTTATTAACCATGTCTGGAGGGGAGGTGTTGAAGGATGACTGACTTCCCCATGCTTTCACTTTGTAGGAGACAAGGAATTTTGCAGCCACCTGGATTGGCCTTTAGTTATGTCTATAGCTCAATATCCTTCTGCGGTATCTTCCTTAAACCTTCCCAAAAGTCTGTATAAGGCTTCATGACATTACCAGACTAAACTGCCTAAAACGACACATGGACCCCTCAACCTCTGTTTCAACTTTTTATCCATGGTCTTCCCACCCTCCACCGACAAGCAAGCATACCTTTGTCTCAGATATAGACTGCGAACCCTGGAAATAATCTTTACCAGTCTCAGCATCTTCAGTTTTCTCTGTTCAGCTACATGATGAAGATGTCCCTGAGAGATGAAGTCTGGTGGATTTTGTATCCCAGAGGTTTGACTAGAAAACTGAGATTTTCCAACTCTGGATCCTTTAGGCTTTGCACTGATTGTCATCTACTAGGGTCTTAATCTTCTGTAATTCTGAGCAGTTCAAAAAGTCATTCTCTTGCCATGGTTGAGAAGAATGAGCCCTCGTGAGGATGAGATTTAGAGAGCCTTAATGAGAAGGTGTACATAAGTCTATGTGGCAAAGAGAATACAGGAAAAGGGCTCTGTTGATGAAGCCAAAACCCTCCTGAGAGCAGCTGATTCCAGAAATGGAAAATGAAACCAGTGGCATTTTGCCTATTTGTTCTGGGCATCATTCTGGGTGAAGAGATGGCTAATTTTTCTCTGAAAAGACTAATCAGTGACAGGACCCAAGATAGTTATTGTTGCTGTAGAGGGTGCTTCACTCTGTGACCTTCCTTTCTGAGGACCATCACCAGCAACATCCTTAGGTCAAAGGCCTGAGCATCGTCACAGGGCTAGATAAAGCCTAATTCCAGAAGCTTAGTATAGAAGCCATATATGAATGTGGTTCCCAAACGGACTGAAGCTTTGGGGACTGCAAATAACATCACATGGTTGGGCCTTCCATGCTCCCGCCTTGACATTTTCTATGTTATGCAAGGACCTTCAAAACCTACAGGCTGGTTGTATTGTGATCCTGATATTCTAGAGATGAATTCCATATGCAAGTCATGCTTGAGCTCTTCCTGTATGAAACCAAAGAGGTGATTCCTATTCTACCATAAGCTTATTTAAACCAGGGAACAGGGCTTGGCTAGCATTCTCAGAATTTTGCCCAAGAAAAGAAATATTTTCTAAGTCTGCCTTATCAAATATTAACTAATAGTGCAAGCTCTAACGTCAGACTGCCTGAGTGTAACCTCTGGTAAGATTTATAGTCTTTCTGCATTTTTCTCTCACCTATAATGTGGGTATAATAATCATAATATCAGCTTCATAAAGCTGTTGGGAATTAAGTACTGTCTGTACTATCTAAAGCACTTAAGCCGACATGAATAAACATTTGATAAATGTTTCTTGTTTTATACTTAGCACTTGAGAAAAGCTCACTCTGCATTTTCTAAATCCTTAAGATGTTTTAGGAGAATGGGAAGGAATCCTACTAAAAGATATATCTCACAGATAAACTGAACTCCAGTGGGGCAAAGCTAACTTCCAGATTGCTTTGCAAAGCATCTGCGAAGCTGGGACTAGAAATTAGCCCTAACTTTGCCTGCTGGGCTTATAAGAAAAGCAGATTGAGACTGGCTCAGGCTAGGTTGGCTCAGGGGCTGCCAGAAACTCTCTAATGCCTAACAAATCTGTTTCCTCTTCTTTCTATGCACTCAGCTAGACTATGTTGCCTGATTTCTCTTGCAATTAGGTGTGCTCATTTGAGTTCTAACCATTAGAATAAAGAGGAAGTCATGCACCAATTCTAGACTTGGCTCATGAGTATTTCCCACGTTTGAGTTTTTATTCTTTCTCCATCTGCTAGATGAATGGAGAAACACAGAGCTAACTGCTGAAGATATTAGAACCATTAAGTGGAAGAAGATTCTTTCTGAAGAAGAGCCACTCAGTGAGAAACTCCATATTGGGTTGTGAGATGAGTGAGAATTCTGGCTTGAGTATGGTAGAATTTGGAGGTTTACCTGTTACCTCATCTAGGGACAGCCTGAGAGGGGCTCTACCTGCCCATGAGTGGAGGAAGGGTGCATGGTGTGGCAAGATAGGAGAACACCAAGAATCTTCTTCGTGGAGTTCAAAAGCTTCTCTGAGAAGGAGGGCTGCCGGAGGTTGACTTGGCAACCCTTTGGCAGCCCCCTTTGTCCACTTTGGCTTCACAAGGTGAAAAATACTAAAAATGACTCAAAACCCCTTTGGTTTTCTGTGCCTCTGCAGGGCCTGCAGTAAAGTGTAATAAAAGCAGAAACTGTGAGTAGGAAGCATCTGAAGTGGGCAATGCCGTTAGGCTGGCCCGTAAAAGATGAGTGCTATGAGCAGTAAAATGAGCTAAGAAGGAAAACATGATGAATTTTTCTCGGCTTTAAGCAGCAAGATCCCATTTCACCATCCCACATGGCACTGTGTGCCTGGCTGGGAAAAGCAAGAGCCTCTGTGCAAAGCCTGACTCAGGGAGGGTGGCAGTTGAGCCTATCCCTGGGGCCGCAGCTGGGGGAATGGAGTGGGGTGGAGGTGCTGGGGGATGGGAGGGTGCAGCTTGATTTCTTCACCACCTCCCAGGCCCTACTGACACTCGCCAGGTTGAAGGTTCCCACTGAGACACTGGAGGAAATCCTGAATTGCCCAAGTTACACACCAAGGACACCTCACATAGGGAAAAGGAACCCAGAGGTCACGGTGCCAGGAACAGCAGTGAGAACTTTATGAGATTTGACTCAAGCAAATGAATATCCTCTGCTTCAACTCCACTGCCATAGCTCATTATACCACACAGAGAACATGCGTCTTTACTGTGCTGGCCCCACCCTCGCACCAGACACCTTCCTCCTCTTCAGTTTACGCAGTTTCCTTGAATTCTTCGAAGTACAATTCAAGTTCAACTTTCTCCGTGAACCCACCTCTTTTTATTATAGTCCCTATAAATCTCATTTTTGGAAAAATATAGTAGTGGAGAGGCCTGAGTTGGAGCTTTGCCTTTGTTACTTGCAAGCTCTCTGATGCTGTGCACATTACTAATCTCTGTAAGTTTCAGTTTCCCCATCTATGAAATAGGGATTGAAATATAAATCCTATAGGGTGGCTGCAAGGATTACAGGATATTACCTTGCATAATGTGTTAGGTGTAATAAACACTCAATAAAAATTAGTTTTCTTCTGAAATTTTGCAGCATGTATGGTCTTTGCCACCAATTTAATACTTTGATTGTTCACTGTTTCATATGCATGTGGTTTGACTCCTCAACCAGGGTAAAATCTCCTTCTAGAACAGAATGTCTCAGATCGTTATAGACTACCAAGCCATATTTAATATTTTTGCTTATTAATTACTCTTCATCATTAATCTGATTGATATCAACTGGTTGGTTGATCATTAGTTTTAACCTTTTACAAAGTTAGATAAGAAAGTGCCTCTCATCCTCTAAGAAGGTCATGAAAATATGACTTTACTTGGGCTGTATAAAAGAAAGATTCATATTTTTAAGAGTCTCTAAATGACTCCAGTCCCAAGAGTACTTAAAAAAATTAGTATCAATGCTGCAAAGCTATTATAAAGACAAAAATGCGTGGCCTCCACTGACACAAGACCTCTAAGAAAATGTCTGTATTTGTACTAGCTCAAATGTCACCGTCTGAGAGAAGCCCTCTTAGAAAATCCTATCCAAATGAGCCTTCATTCTCGTTGGCCAGTCATTCTCTATCATTCTATTAATTTTAATTTCCCCAAAGTCATCATTGCAATCTGAAATCATTCATTTACCTGCTAGTGTATTCAATATCAGTCTCCCATCAGACCATGAGCTTCTTAAAGACAAGAACATGGCTGGTGGTTCATTGCTACATTCTCAGTGCCTAGAGCAATGCTTGATAATGAGCATTGAATAATATTTATTGAATTGAACCGGATGAAGCTTAATATAGGTGTAGGGAATGAAGCTACTGTTGTTGATCATAACAAAAAAGCTTTTGTGAAATGCATATTTGTGGCTGGGTTCCCTTGGGAAGACAACTACTCTCCTTTAGCTTGCTGAATGCAAATTGGTGCAACAGAGCTTCTCTGAAATCCTCAAAGTACTAAGCAATGAATTAAACACTTAGCATCAACCAAACAGCTCTGCTCTTGGATCTCAACTCTCAAAAATCCCACTAATGAAAAACTTTTCTATAGAAAAAGATATTAATCTATAGGCTGTAAGAAAGTTCTGAATGTCTCCATATTTATTAAATTGCTACTTGAATTGAAATGCTATCATTTTTCCTCCAACACTTATTCATTTTATGTTTTGAAATATTATTTTGTTCTTAACCCGCTATTTCTTACTTCTATAAAAATTCTGAGCATCCTTCAAAGCTCAATTGAAGTTCTGCCTCACCAATGATAACAACCTCTCCTTCTTACTGTAAGCATCTTCTTTGAATTTCCAGAGCATTTTATATCATTGACCTCATTGTGAATGGCTGCCTAAAAAGTGAGCCCTTTCAAGAAAGAAATCATGGTGTGTATTTTTTTATCCTCCATTATGTATAATGGATGCTTGCTAGCTACTATTTAAATTTACATTGATCTATCACAGAATGCCATATGAAGAACAATAAATCTTTGTTAATTTAGGGGTAGCTTTAACTTGTAGTAAATAATATTATCTAGCCATGCAACCCTTCTGCACCATCCTTAAAAAATGGCTTTGGTCAACAAATTATACAATAAGTATGTGTTGAGATTCTATAATAGATCAGGAACTATCCTAGATATTGACGATGCAAAGATGAACAAGATAGCCTTTCCCACTACAAAAATGAGCAATTATGGAGCATCTTAGACTATGGAAGAATAATCCTTCTAATAAATAGCCCTTTGTGTATAATTATTGTGTAATCATTATGGAAATTACAATAAATTCTCACTTTTGTGAACGAGAATTGCATAGAGCATATTCTTCACAATTCTTTATCCAGTTTGTGTTTTCAAAAAATCATTTTTATTACTTTTTCAGGTATACATGGAAACATACGCCATAATTCAGATGTAACTAACTTGGATTGTTCTAATTAACCCAAATTACAAAAATGTTTTGTACTTAAAATTCTAAATGATTATTAAAATTATTATTCTTACTATTGGGTGAAAACATGGAGATTTCTATGTCAAGTTTTCTGATGGGTGTACTGTGATTATCTACTATCCCAGATCTCAAAGGGTGTTGGACCAGTAAACAATGTTGGTATGCTGCTAAATAAAAAACAATAATAACAACCACAAGCTTCACATGTAGTTGTTTTTGTTATACCATTATGAAGCCAAGGGGTGATGCAAGATTTCCAAATAGGAGTGGTTTTCTAAGTTTTGAGGCATGCCATGCACAGAGAGCCGAAACACCATGGAGATACTCAGTCGGTCATTGTCCAGCTATTTTGATCTGATGGCTAATAGAATTAACTAGCATGCCACCCTCTGGAGTTATTTATAAAACTAAAGCAATGATTAAGTTTTGGTTTGCTCTCCCAAACCAAACTCCATTTCCAGTGAATGGCTGTGGTGGTTGGCAACCTGAGCCCCCCAAATCAAACCCTGGTTAAATGGGTCAGTGAGCAACCAGTGTAACTGTCCACCAGCAAAAAGTCTGGGATAGAAGCAAAGGCAAGAGGTTTCAAGTCCTGGCTCTGCTGTTTCCCAGCCATCTAGAAACGGGCAGGTAGGTCACAAACTTTATCATTTACTTCTCCATTTGCAAATCAATACTTCCTGGCCTGTCCACCTTTCATGGTTATTGTGAGGCTCCAGTGGGATAATATATGAAAGTGCTTGTAAATGGCATGGTCCTAGCCTCTTTACCATTCTCCCCATGCTGCAGTGATGCATTCAAGGAGGAAAGTGTATACTTATGGTTCAACACACCAAGCAAAATCCAGCCTCAGAGGCACTCTCACCTCAATCCCTTAAGATACGTCTTCTTTCCTGATTGTCCAAGTGCCTGTGGTGCTGCTGAATGACAGGGCTAATTGCACAGACCCTAAGGTCAGATTGTCAGCTTCATCACTTGGTTGAATATTTAACATTTTATAAGCTCATTTCTAGATCGATAAAATGATGATTCAAATATTATCTATCTCACAGCATTGTGGGAGGGTGAGATCATCACGTAAAATACACGGTATAGTATCGGGGGCACGCGATCACAATGACAATTACTATCGGCCTCACACAGGTTTCTGCAGCTAATACGAAGGCAAAAATCACACTAGAGTCAGAAGATCTGGTTTCAAGTCCTCATACCCTCTGTGACAGGCTGGATGATGCTGCAAAAGTCATCTAATCTCTCTGGAAAACAGTTACTACTTAGAAAAGGATGCTTATATTCACTTCATGGGGCCTATATAAAGATCACATAGAGTAATGTATATAAAACTTCTATACTCATTGTAAAGCATGAGGAAAATGCGCAAGGCTGTTATGTGACTTTTCTGTATGAACAAACATGCAGAAAACAATTGCAAAGATTTTATTTAGCGGCTTTCTGTGCTTGGCACTTAGAAACAGAGTTCCGTGCATAAGGGCAAATTTTTATACACCTTTCCTTCATACATATTTTACATACCCTTTTATTGCCCCCTTTTTCATATTCATAATATTGGATTCCCCACTAGGCACATAAATACATATATCTACAACACCTCAAAACCAAAAATCTTAATAATATCTGTATTATTTTACTTGGTATTATTTGCATTTCCACACCATTTTAAAATTTTAGCTTGCACTAAGCTTCACTTGTTTTCTTATCATTAAGAGATTTGAAGGGAAAGGGAACAATGAAGGAAAAAACCCAAAACTTCAAAATGCAATGAACTATTTGATAAAAATGGAGATCTAAGGACAGGTAGAAGGGTATAGAAGACTCATCTGCAATTCCCTGGGACATGAGGGGACTTTTCCTGCCACAGGGGCTAGCGGGCAGGCATGCTAGGTCAGGTGTTTGGACCCAGCACGTGGAGGCCAGGCCTCTCTCTGTGGCCTCTGCTCTTGGTATCATCTTCCGAGATTATAAAACTCTTCCATCTTCACACCCTCCTATTTCCCTTCCCCTGCCAGGCTGTGAGCTGTGGAATCAGCACTTCCCACATGGTGCACCTCTCTTCTGGATCACAGTGGTCAGAGCTGTGGGATCAGCACTTCCCACATGGTGCACCTCTCTTCTGGATCACAGCGGTCAGAGCTGTGGGATCAGCACTTCCCACATGGTGCACCTCTCTTCTGGATCACAGTGGTCAGAGCTGTGGGATCAGCACTTCCCACATGGTGCACCTCTCTTCTGGATCACAGTGGTCAGAGCTGTGGCATCAGAATGCATCCCTTGCTCTGTCCCTCTCACCCATGCCCTGACCATGCTCAGTGTCCCAGAGAAGTTTACTCCTCAGTAACGCCATGATTCTTCCTATAACCTGCAGTGGGGTGGGTGGGGTTTGGGAGGACAAACCAAAAACACATCTCCTTGGTGAATTAAAACTCTCATCACTGCTCACACTCTCTCTCAGTCTTGCTCTCCACCTAACACTTGCTCTCTATTCTTTCTGTCCCTCTTGTCTTCAGCTGCTCTTACTCCCTCTTTCCACAGGCACCACTGGGAATATCAATGATAGCATACAAGTGAAGACAGCCAAAGTTCAAAAGTAATCTTTTTCCAGAAGCCAAGTCCAGATGTCGTACTGATCTCTTTCTACTCTCATCCACGGGGAGGGTCTCCAAGATACACGGTTCATTCGAGAAGCAGAGGAAGTTGCAGGAGAGAATGGCTGGCAGCTACTGCTGGCCCACTCCAACTAGAGTTGTACATAGACAAATTCTTGGTGAAAGTACCCATTCTGGACCTCCCTCCACAGAGTCTGCCCAGTTCAGAGTCAGTGTGCATGTATGTTTGCGTGTGTATGAATTGTGTATGAATATATATGTGTGTGTGCATGTATGCATAGGTAGGTCTGTCCGTCTGTGGGTGTGTAACTTTTCATGGCTGCCACACACTAGCATCTCCCTTATCATTATGACGAAGTGATTATGCGGTCTCTTCAAAGGCCACTCTGGAACAGACAATGCTTTATAAAACTAAGGTCTGGGAAAGCAGGAGAATGGCCACTGAGTTGTGGATGATTCTACCGCAAGTATCCTTCAGTGGCTTAAAGGTGTCCCTTGTTCTTGGGTATACGTTTTCCTCCAGGAAAAAAAAAAAAAAATACACAGTTCCTGTTTTCCAAAGGCACTGGACGCCCAAAGAGGAGGATCTGCCCACGGAGACTCTGGGGCCTTGATTGTCATATGCTCCGTGGTATTTGGACTGGCCTTTAAACCATGTGCACGGACATCTGGGAGGAGGAGCCTGGAACTGCCCCGTACTGCCGGCCATCACAAGCGTTGGTTGCCTGCTGGTTATTGGGTGAAGGACTAATCATGTGCATGCTGTGCTCCATCCCTGAGGGCAGGTACTGCCTCTCTCCAAAGGCCCCATTGGAAGGAGAAGAACAGAGTAAAGTGCTTTGAGAGGCGCTCAGTTTTTCTGGGCTTGCGGCTAGCCTAGGGGAGGTGGGGAAATTGTATCCATACAGGTTGTAAGGGTTGTGAAGGGAGAAGGCATTGTAGGAGCTCTGCTGCATGTGACTGCCCCCGAACATGTGTGGTGATGAGGAGCTGGAGGCAGCATTGCCTGCCTGCATGACATACTGAAACTGGGAAGTGGGGAAGGACCCCAGCTGGCCACCGTAGGCTTCCATCTTGCTGTTGCCAGGCAACGAGGGAGGAGTTGGTATTCCTGAGATCAGGGATGGAGTCCTCTGAGGCATGAAGGTTTCAGAGGGCTGAGCGGCTGAAGAGGTGCCACTCTGGAGCCTGTTGTAGCCACTGTCACTCAGCCCTGGGTAGCTCTGCAAGGCAGCCATGTTGCTTCGGGCACATGGTGGATAATCAGAGAGGTTTAGATTACACAGCTGGCTCTCTCGGCAGCCCACATTGAAAGTATTGGGGGCCAGGTGAAAAGTTGGAGGAGAACAGGATGGAGATAAAAGATGAGAAGAAGCCGAAGGGGATGGTGTCCCAGTGCTGGAGGTTGTTGGGGAAGTGCCTGTGCTGCCTCCTGAAAAATAAAATGTGAATACTAGTGAGACAGAGGCCTTTTAAGATGAGTGAGTCTAAGTCAAATCCAAGCCACACAGAAGGTGCCTTCAAATGTCCAAGATAAGGCTGACTCTTACAGAACCATTTTTCCTCTTAACTCTGCAGACCTATGCTAAGTGATTCCACCTGTGGACACATACACAGTCATACAGGCATATACATACACATACATACACATTCCAGAAGATGATGACTAAAAGCAACACTATTTTTTTTAATTTCTCTCTGTAATAGCCTTAGTAAGTCCTTTGTATAAAAATAACAACAAACCTTCCAAGATTCATGTTGCCATTTCTCACCATCAAATTCCCTTTCTAATAAGACCTCTGGGAATCACCCGTGGGGGCTGCAGAACAGCAAAGATTGCTGCCTGTTCCTTTCCTCTGGTAGCTTCGTCCCAAAATGATGCCTACCAGATCCCATCTGACAAAGGGCTAATACCCAGAATCTATAAAGAACTGAAACAGATTTACAAGAAACAAACAAACAACCCCATCCAAAAGTGGGCAAAGGATATGAACACTTTTCAAAAGAACACATATATGAGGCCAACAAACATATGAAAAAAAATGTTCATCATCACTGATTATTAGGGAAATGCAAATCAAAACCACATTGAGATACCACCTCACACCAGTTAGAATGGCGATCATTAAAAAATCTGGAGAAATTTAATGGCAATCATTAAAAGATGCTGGAGAGGATGTGGAGAAATAGGAACACTTTTACCCTGTTGGTGGGAGTATAAATTAGTTCAACCATTGTGGAAGACAGTGTGGTGCTTCCTCAAGGACCTAGAAATAGAAATTCCATTTGACCCAGCAATCCCATTACTGGGTATATACCCAAAGGATTATAAATCATTCTGTTATAAAGACACATGCACACATATGTTCATTGTGGCACTGTTTACAATAGCAAAGACCTGGAACCAACCCAAATGCCCATCAATGATAGACTGGACAAGGAAAATGTGGCACATATACACCATGGAATACTATGCAGCCATAAAAAAACGATGAGTCTGTGTTCTTTGTAGGGACATGGATGAATCTGGAAACCATCATTCTCAGCAAACTGACACAAGAACAGAAAATCAAACAGCGCACGTTCTCACTCATAGGCGGGTGTTGAACAATGAGAACACATGGACACAGGGAGGGAAGCATCACACACTGGGGTCTGTTGAGGAGGGCCAAGGGAGGGACAGCGAGGGGGTGGGGAGGTTGGGGAGGGATGACATGGGAAGAAATGCCACATGTAGGTGACAGGGGGATGGAGGCAGCAAACCATATTGCCATGTGTGTACCTATGCAACAATCCTGCATGATCTGCACATGTACCCCAGAACCTAAAGTACAATTAAAAAAAAATACCATTTTACTCAGCAATCCCATTACTGGTTATATACCCAAAGGATTATAAATCATTCTATTATAAAGACACATGCACACGTATGTTTATTGTGGCACTGTTCACAATAGCAAAGACTTGGAACCAACTCAAATGCCAATGAATGATAGACTGGATAAAAAAAAATGTGGCACATATACACCATGGAATACTATGCAGCCATAAAAAAGGATGAGTTCATGTCCTTTGCAGGGACATGGATGAAACTGGAAACCATCATTCTCAGCAAACTGACACAAGAATTGAAAACCAAACACTGCATGTTCTCATTCATAGGTGAGTCTTGAACAATAAGAGCACACAGACATTGGTAGGAGAACATCACACACTGGGACTTGGGGGGTGGAGAGCTAGGGGAGGAACAGCAAGGGGTGGGGGGATTGGGGAGAGATAGCATTAGGAGAAATATCTAATGTAGATGACGGGGCGATGGATGCAGCAAACCACCACCATAGCATGTGAATACCTATGTAACAAACCTACATGATCTGCACCCCAGAACTTAAAGTATAACGGATAATAAATAAATAAATAAATAAATAAAATATGCTATCATGAGAAATAAATACATAAATAAATAAAATATATTGTCATGGGGGAAAAAATAAAGACCTCTGATGTCAGCATTAAAAATCCACTAGCTCAGCTTTTCCCATTCTTAATGGAAATGCATTAAATTTGTATTTTATTCAAGGGCTGTTGCCTACTTTGCCATTTTTAGTCTTCCAGCCAAACACACAGGACACCAAAGCGGGACCCTAATCTCAGAGGAAATGTGGGTAATGGGAAAGAGCGCCAAGTCAAAATTGAGGCCAGGGGTGGGGGGCAGAGCAGCGGAGCCTGGCGTATGAGACGGAAAATGCATCACATGAAAGACATTGGGAACACAATTATAAGAGCTACGTCAGAATAAAGCAAGGCTAACCCAAAACAAATTATTCTGAACCAGAGGCTCTGCTGATCTCCTTTTATGGGATCATGCCCAGTTTCGGAGACTGAAATAAAGACTGTAAATGGAGTCTCTGGAGTTTGGATATTTATGAGAACAAGAGGCCAAACAGGTCTTCAACTGACCTGAGAGTCAGGAGATCTGGGTCTGCTCACAACTCTGCCACACTAAGTGCCCAGGTAGCCCTGGGCACATCACTTACCCTTTGCAGGTTATGGTTTCTTCATCTAGAGATAAGGAATTAAGTTAGATCAGTGGTTCTCAGGCATACAGGACCTGGCAGCTTTTAAAAATGCTGATGTTCCAGGATCCTACCTTGGATAAACTAAAGGATCGTTTCTGGGCATGGGATCTCTATATCAGTATTGTTTTAAAAACTCCCCCAGATGTGTAGCAGTGCTTAAGAACCAATCATACAACCCCAGTTCCTCATTTCTAAGTACTCAGAAACGCCCTTCCTAAACTGAGTGTGCATGAGAATAAGCTAGATGGCTTGTTAGAGTATAGATTGCTTACTCCATCCCCAAAGCCTCTGATTCTGTAGATCTGGGGTGGGGCTGAAGAATTCTCATTTCCAACAAGTTCTCAGGTGATGGTCCAGAGACCACACTTTTGGCTAGAGGACCTCCAGATTCCTTTCATTTCCAAAAGTCCTTGAATCTGTATTTGAACAAGTTGATCTTATGATGTGTGAATATTAGAGCTAGTCAGGTGGATGACTCATCAACAGACTAAGGGCCAGTTCAGTCCAGCCTACCTTATTGTGTTGTTAGACGGTTTAAGAAGGCCAGTAATGACCTTTACGAGCCTCCTCTTTCCCAAGGTCAGGAAGCAGCAGTGCAGGAGCCGCTTCCTGTCTCATCCAATGGAAGTTAACAACATGGCTGAGTGCTGGGCTACAGGGCCCTTCACTTGAATTCTGGAAAGAGCAGCTGCTTTGTCTTCCATAAGGAATCTCCCATGATGGAACTTCCTCCTTCAGAGCAAGGTTAGGACTTTCCCAGCATTGTCAAGAGCTGTTATTCCCCCAAGGAATGTAATATCCTTTTGATCACCTACCACTCATGTTGGGACACTCAGAAGCTGAGCATTAGAAATGGGTAAGAGACATTTTAGGTAGAAAAGAGCAGGAATAAGGTTTTTCTCAGTGAATAAAATGTTATAAAAACTAGGGCTTGGAACAGTGGCTCATGCCTGTAGTCCTAGCACTTTGGGAGACTGAGGTGGGTGGACCACTTGAGGTCAGGAGTTTGAAACCAGTCTGACCAACATGGTGAAACCCTGTCTCTACTAAAAATACAAAAATTATCAGGGTGTGGTGGTGGGCACCTGTAATCCGAGCTACTCGGGAGGCTGAGGCAGGAGAATCTCCTGAGCCCAGGAGAAAGAGGTCACAATGAGCCAAGATAGTGCCATTGCACTCTGGCCTGGGCAACAAGAGCAAAACTCTGTCTCAAAAGAAAAAAAAAAAGTAGCAGGATTCCAGAGACACTGGAATACAAAGAAACCATCTATCCACAGTATGCTGAGAACGCAGGCGTTCCAGATGGGTCATTTAAAACACATTGCCTTCAAGGAGGAACCCAAAGTTAATTTTTAGCAGGAAATAAAAAGCTTTCAGTTTACATCCATGGACATAGGTAGTAGTGCTGGCTAAACAAGTAAAAATTTGGCTCTTGTTATTACAATAGTTTCTTCAGAGGTAAACTTTGACAAAGCCTAGCAAATAACAAAAGAATTTCAAAAGAATTCCCCCAATGAACTTTCAAGGAAGAATTGTATTTAGATATAAATAGCTGCTGATTTGAGTCAATTCAGGAACTTCTCCTTTCTCATTTCTGATCCTCAAATTAAAATCCTTTAATCAAAAAAAAAAGTAAAATGAGTTTTATTCCGCAATTTGAGACGAGGCCAACATTGTAAATACTGCTGGGAGAAAGAAGCCAGCAGCTGGCCATGTTGAAAAAAGCCCTGAGCCTGATTCTAGGCCTGTTAACGTCTGTCCAACTCATGATCACTAGCAATGCAGGCCACCTCTTCATTCTCATTAGCTGTGAAATGAGGGGCTTGAATCAATGGGCCCCAGGTTCTGTCCTTCTCAGCATAATACCTGTAACTAAGGCTTCAAGTAATATAAAGTGCAAATGGCCAAGAACACGTACTTTCCATGGAACTATTTTAATGTAATGGAGGATCTCTGCCAGGAGAAGATTCTAGAAGGAGGAGGAAGAACATTTCATCTGTCTTATTTTTATACAGTTGAAAGGCCAGCCCTTCTGTGCCTTGCAGAAATCTCAAGGATTCACTGCAACTGTGTGATGCCTCTTTGAGGCATCCTACACATTTTCCTTATTTTCCACTCTAAATGCCATGAGCTTTTTTTCTGAAATACATGCTATGGCACAAATGGAGAAACTTGACTCCAGCTGTAAAGAGATTTGTGTTTTATGGGATAGGTATCTGATCACTTCTCTTTGAAAGCCCATCCTTCCTCTACCTGATCTGGTGTTTAAATGGTCCCTGAGGAGACCACGTGTTCAGCATGCATAGTGTCCTGTTATAGGTATGTTCCATCAGGCACTGGTCCTAGCCCTGCAGCAGGAAGTGCACAATGGAGCAGATGACTTCCTACAACTCTAAATGGTTTTCTCTGATGGCACAAGATGGAATGCATGGTACTGATTTAAACCCTCAATTGGTTTCACTACAAAAGAAAAAAAAATAAGAAGGGAACTATTAACAAGTTACAGGGATTCCTTCTGAGCAGATGACAGGCACATGTTAAGAAGTTTGTAGTCAGCTTGCTTGGGATTTTAAATGACATTCACTGGAAATGAGACTTGGTGGCCTGCTGAGCTTGAGTGGGTGGAAGCCTCCATATGAACTACTGTTTGAAGGAGGTGCAAAGACAGAAGGAAGTGTCCAAGAGAAAGTCATCTTGCATTCATTCGCTTTGAAGAAATGCTTTTATGTGCATAAAGTACTCAATACAGATAATAGCTATTTTTCAAAGTCCCCGTAGAGAGAGAGAAGACTATGGTAATTCATTTTGCAGAGAAGCAAACCGAGATACTGACAAGTCTTTCTCCTCCTATGATCTAACAGCCTGTCAACTGTTAAACAAGTTTGGGATTTCCAGCCAAGTGCAAAATAAGCACAAAAAGGGAGCCCACCCTCCTTGTGCATTTTCAACACTTGGCTGACTAGAGATTCTCATCGCAAAAAAGGGCAGGGTGGAAGGCCAGGCCAGGCCACACTGGACACAGGAGGGTCAGAGCTGCTTCTCAAAGCAAGCATGCCTCTCTTCCCTATTCCCTCCTCCCCTCTGTATCTGCCAGGTCCTGAGTGTTCTGAGCATCTTGACAGACATTTTATTTAATGGTCAATTGTGGACTATAGGGTCAAACAAACCCAGTTCCAATCCCAGCTGTCTTACTGATTAAGGAAAGAACCTTAGCAAGTTAGCATCTCCATGCCTTTTACGTTGTTAAGGAATTGCTAATATCTACTTGAGATGTTTTGAAAAAGACATAAGATATAATAGTATATATTATGAAGTGCTCATAACTGTATTTGGCAGGCATAAATTATTTTTTTTAAATTTTTAGTAGAGATGGGGTCTCATTATGTTACCCAGGCTGGTCTTAAACTCCTGGGCTCAAGCAATCCTCCTGTCTCAGCCTCCCAAAGTGTTAGGATTACAGGCGTGAGCCGCTGCACCTTGCCCAGCACATAAGCATTAAGCATTGTCTTCCATGATAGAAGGAGGAGAAAGGAACTTGGGTTCTGATTGCAATGGCTCTGAGGTGTTGGCCTGTTGGCGGTGAAGCTGAGCATCTCGGCCTCTCCACACACTGAGGAGCATTATGTTGCAGCAGCAGGTACATATTTGTTGTCACATGTTAGAGGAATCTCTGTCACTGTGAACGATGGAGCACTAGGCCAGGTAGCAGCCATGGCCCTCCCTGTGCCATCTTCCCAAAGGCTAACCTAACTCTGCTTCCTCTCAATTATCTGTCCCTCCTCCCCCACTTCCACTCCAGGACAAGAATGGGCTGCCCATATCTCCGACTTTCCTCAGATCAAGCAAAGTGGAACTGACAGAACATAAATAGCTAGACTGGTATCTTTCCCACTATCCTGAGAGGTCTTAATTCACTTCTGAGAAGTGATTAAAATATAATGTCCTAAGTAGCTTAAAACTTTCAGGAGTTCTGTAGCAATTGTAGGGTCTGCAGGTTCTGTAGGATCTATCTCCTACAGCCCCAGATCCCTTCATCTTATTTTACCCATGGGTCAACATGAGGTGGCACACATGAAAATTCGTATGTGACATTAACTTGCTCCAATATCCAAGGCTAACAGCCAAAACAACCAAAAGGGATGCATGTTTAGCAGTGATCTCATATAAGGACAATAACCTAGAAAATACTTTTTTTTTTTTTTACCATGAAGACAAGTTAAATGTGAGCATGAAAATCCTGAATACCAAACCTGCTGACTTTTGCATATTTAAATTGATCATTTCCAGATTGTAATATGAGGGCTTTCACATACAGTTTCCTTTTCGATTTATTTTGTTGTGCTTTTTTTCTTCCTCCCCCCAAATTGAAAAACAGTAAGACCAAACCCCATCTGGGCTATTAAAGAATAAATTTCCATGTAATTACTTGGTTCCATGAGCCAGACTCTTCTCTCGAATAATTCAATGGGATCTGTCTCTGAGGAGTGCTGATTCACAGTGCATCCTCGAGAAGCCTTCTTTGAGGCTTTCAAACAGGTAAGAGGTAAAATGTCAGCACCCTATAGACTGATTCCAGAGAAATCATTTTATACCTATGACATTCCATATGTGGACTGCAGCATTTCCTCACTTTCCATTAACTTAATTGTTTTCTCTGCTACTAATGTTTTACTGCCTTCCTTGAGGCAGTATGTATCTGTTGTTATCTTCCTTTAGAATTAATCTGCTTCTTTCTGACAACAGTACTAGTGTTCCCACTATTAAACACCTTCTCCCACTCTCATGCCTCACCTCTACCTGCAGGGAAGGCATGTGACTGAGACCTGGACAATCAAAGTGTCATATTCCCCTCACTACACTAATTACAGATGACTTGATTAAGGACAATTAGACTCAATGAGATTTTGGTATAAATCTTAGGTGAAAGGTACATGACTTTGCCCATCAGATGTAAACCTCAAAATAAGTAGGGCCAGGGGTTCAGCATGTTCACACCATAGGAAACCTGAGAATAAAGTCAGCATGGCAGAGAGCACAGCTGAGAGACGGAGTTGATGATCTTTTATGGGTGCCTACATTAAGCTTTGCCTAAAATTGGCTATTTGAGTCATTTCAGTTTCATGAACCAATAAGGTTCTTTTTTGTTTTGCCATTTGGGTTTGATTTTACTTATAACAGTAAGAATCCTAACTGATATAGCTCCCATATTCTATAGGTAATTTCACTGTGAATCTGAAGGGGTAGGAATATTAAGATAAAACTTGAAGAGAGAGAAATAAAAATGAGGATGTAGGACTAGACTATGAACCACTTTGTCAAATAGAAGCTATGGATGATTCCTTCCTAAGACATGATAAATCACCTACCAGTAGGAACAAGGGATTTCAGCTATATAAATACACATCTAGCTCTGTAAAAAAAAATCTGATAAGATAGCGACTTTACTTTAAAAAAATAATAATAATCTCTTAAATGGTTCCTGGGCTCATTCCGATCAATAAGAACAGGCTAAACAATGAAGTGAAAATGCTGATAACTTTTGAAGGTGATTTTTTCATATTTGTGTTCATGACAAATAAGGAATATACTGTACAGAATAGAAAAACAACAGCTGCTGGGTTTTTTTTTTTAAGTTTTCTAGAAGCTTAGTAGAAAGAAATGCACATATCTAAGCAAAAAGGTAATTCAAAAACCAATTATAACCCCACAAATGGTAAGATAGAAGAGGAATATCTAAAGACATTGAAGCGGCCATTCTCTGATAGGTTTGTAAGATGCATTAGATAAGACATAAGGAAGGATATGTAAACAGAAGCAGAAAAAACAATGGTATGATCTTGTGAGAACAACATTAGGATGCCCAGAATTAAGTGAAGTTTGTAGACTTCCCTGAAAGTCATACCCATGCTTTTTCTCCTACTGGGTTTATTTCTTTCAAACAAAGTATATCACTTTAATTTCCTCATCTTGTCATTATTCCTGTCCTGAGGACTAAACATTACCCACGAAAACATGAGAAACACCAATGAGTGAACAAGTGACTCTTACTTCTTAGTGTTAAAACTTCAAGGTCATTTTATTCACTCCCCATATTCTATGCACTGATATATGGATTCCTGAGACCATAAGTAATTGTTCCCGACTTACTATCCTGTTATTTTCACTTAAGAATTTTGGGGGCTGGGTGCAGTGACTCATGCCTTAATCCTAGCACCTTGGGAGGTCAAAGTGGGCGAATCGCTTGAGGTAAGGAATTTGAGACCAGCAAGGCCAACATGGCGAAACCCCATCTCTACAGAAAATACAAAAATTAGCCAGGTGTTGTGATGTGCACCTGTAGTCCCAGCTGCTGAGGAGGCTGAGGCAGGAGAATCACTTGAACCCAGGAGGTAGAGGTTGCAGTGAGCCAAGATCACACCACTGCACTCCAGCCAGGGTGAAAGAGCAAGATTCTGTCTCAATAATAACAATAATAATGATAATAAGTTTGGGGCACTTTCTTCACTGCCCTTTACAAACCTTATTTTCTTCCTGGTATCTGATTTTCTGTTCTTTATTTTTTATTTTCTAATCATCATGCCCTTCAAAGTTTATCCTGAAGTTGTCTCTGTTTAGTTGATTTTTGCCAAACACATTGACATTAGTCCCTATCATATAGAACACATCAGAGTTAATTCACCTATTCAACCACTATTTGAGTGCTAAATATACCCTCAACCAACAGAGAGTGTTTAGAGCCAGAGATTTAATCATGACGGGAAAAAATGGAGAGAAAAATGTGGATAAGAGAAATTAATGTAAGAATGACACAAATGAACAAGAGCTCACCTCAAGGAGACTTGGCCTACTCTGAATGGCAGGGAATTTCCCCCAAGGAAGTGATATTTAAACTGTGATCTCAAAGACAGAGGGTGCTAAGACAGTAAGTGGGTAGGAAGAAGTCTTTTAGGAAAAGAGAACAATGTGGCAGGAAAGAGCACACCATGTTTGAGAAAGGGAAGTAAGAGGAGTGATGCTGGAACAGGAGGAAAAGAGGAAAGGTGGCATAGGCTGAAGCTACAGTAGTAATAATAGCAATGACAAGGATGATCATAGAGAACGTTTACTGAACACTCAGCAAATCCAAGGCTCTTTCCTAAGCACTTTACATTCATTCATTCTCATTGGTATTATCTCCAGTTTGGAGGTGAGGCAGCAAAAGACAGAACATGCAAGGTGTTGCAGACAATGTTAAGGGATATGTCTTTCATAGGTGAAAGTAAACTGTGGCCATTGAATAGCTTTAAGCGGATTGGGCATAGAAGGTTGAGGTGCAGGCTGGGCACGATGGTTCACACCTGTAATCCCAACACTTTGGGAGGTTGAGGCGGGCAGATCACAAGGTCAGGAGTTTGAGACCATCCTGACCAAGATGGTGAAACCCCATCTCTACTAAAACTACAAAAATCAGCCACGCTTGGTGGTGGGCACCTGTAATCCCAGCTACTCAGGAGGCTGAGGCAGGAGAATCACTTGAAACCGGAAGGTGGAGGTTGCAGTGAGCTGAGATCATGCCACTCCACTCAGCCTGGGTGACAGAGGGAGACTCTGTCTCAAAAAAAAAAAAAAAAAATATTGAGGTGCAAACCTGTGTTTTGAAACAAAAGACTCGTTTCAATATGAGGAATGGCTTAGAAGAAAAAGTGGAGACTATGGAAGGGATTATGGTCATGCAGTGAGAGGTGACGTTAGTACAGAGTGGCATGGCAGCAAGGAAGGTAAGAGATGTGGAGAGATGTGGACAGATTCAAGGTCTTAGGAATGGCTGGCCACGAGGGTAGGACAGGGAGGGAACCTTCCAGGACGTAGAGTGTTCTCCTTTGCTGTGGAGAGGGCACCAGGCTGTGGGGCAGATGATGAACTCAGTTTTGGACATTTTGAGCTTAAGAAACTTTGGGGACAAAACAAAATACGTCATTAATTACTGTTTGTTTTAGGGGATTGAATTGAAATGCTCTTTACCCCTTATCAGGAGCTCTTCATGTTTATAGTATAAGCCATGTTGCAGAATTGGGATATTGTTCCTCTATAGCTTAAAAAAAGGAGTGCTTTAAAAAAATTGTAAGTGACTATACAGTGGTAAGCTGTTCGGATGGGCATTATTCCTCACCTCAGTGATGAATGAGATCTGTATAAATTGACTACGTTTTCATCATTAGAGTGACGTCACAGTTCAATGGCTCGTATCCACTGAATCGTCCTTCTTTCCCAGTATCTTACTTGTATAACTTTGTCGGTAGCTGACCCTCTCACTAACCAACCTCAACTAATACAAGTCAAACTGGTGAAAATTCAGTCACCAATAGAGACCCTCATAATCGTAACTTTTCAACTGCCTGAAAAACACTGCCACACCCAATGGCACTGAGCTCTGTAGTGATGTCTGCCAACTCTCTTGGGCAAAGGAGGGCTTCTGTAAATGGCATGTCCCTCATGTCCACAGATGGAGATTTGACGGTTCTGGTGTCATTGGTCCAGAATGATTCCTTTTAGAACAACAGTGATTAAATAGCTTGAAGTCACTGCCAATAAAACTCTCAGTTTTGGCCACACAAATAGCTCCATTACATACATGAGGAAGTTGAGGCACAAATTTTATTCAAGGATATACATCAGAACAACAGGATTGCACTGCACATAGCTATAACTAACCTGGACTCTTGTTTCCTTTTCCTTCTATGTTTTTATTGCCTCAGTCACTTTCTGCAAGCATAGCTTGTCTGGATAGTTCATTTCCTCCTTGTCACTAGCAATGTTCAGGCAGAAGCCATTCCTGAGACAGAATATTCATCTCCAGAATCTCCAGCCTCTCCAGACTCTCCAAGCACATAAATATTCTTGAGTCTAACTGAAGACATCTGAAGACCTTATACTTGATTTATAAAATATATATATATATATATATATTGACCTATTTAGAGCTAATGCTCAAATTGTTGAACAATAAACCATCAATAGGAAGAGTAAACTAAAATCTTTGAGGAAAATCAAAGCTGTAGTAAGAAAGAATAAGAAAAATAATGTGGTGGAAGGAAAGCTGTCCTGTCAAATAGATCTGCTTTGGTACACTCAACTCAGTTCTGCCACCCCTTAACTACATTAGCTAGACCAGACTTGTCCAATCCATGGCCCAAGGGCTGCGCGCAGCCAAGAATAGCTTTGAATGCAGCTCAGCACAAATTTGTAAACTTTCTTAAAATATTAAGAGATTTTTTCTTTTTTGCTGAATTTTTAGCTCCTCGGCTCTCATTAGTTTTAGTGCACTTCATGTGTGGCCCAAGACAAGTTTTCTTCTTTCAGTGTGGTCCAAGGAAGCCAAAACATTGGACACCCCTGTACTAGACTGTCATGCCCCAGTTACTTTTTTGTGTCAAAGGCAGAAGATGAGTCTTCTCCCTAAAACAACTATTTAAAACACTCTATCCAATGTGATTTTAAAAATAGAAAGATTTGAATTTTTGCAAAACTGTGGCTAATTTACCTAGTGCTTTCCTCAAAGTTTTATCAGCAGATGAGTCTTAATGCCAAGAGAAATAAAAGACGGCAACCAAGGCAGGACGAAAAAAGCATCCTTGACCTCAACTAGCCAGAAAGACAGATCCAGCTCACCAGTAGCACCACAAAATGGTCTAGGACTGCTATGTGACATGACAGATATTTATGTGCTTGAAACAATGAGGTAATGTGGACAATTGGTAAGTCAGTCAATATTTGACACCAATCTTAGGTTTGGTGACAACACTTTCAATGAAGTTCCCTTCATTAAAAGGGAATTACTGTAGAACACAGGGGCTACCACTGCAGTTTCCACTAGTTCATCCCTCTCTATTCCTTCTAAGATATAAAGCAGCTCAGCACAAATGGCTATGTCTCTTCTCTTAATTTTATAAGTGATACCGTCCAGAGTCACTGAAACTCTTAGTTCTTAAAGGAAGAGGGAATGGGTGTCATTGCTTTTACATCCTTTGTTAATGTCAAGAAACCAAGCCACATATTTTTTAATAATGAGAATCTGGATCAACTTCAGTGTATATTTCAAAATATATTCCAATTAAACTATTTAATAGAGTCCTGGCTTTTTCTCTAGCCCTATTCCATCACCATATGTATCCAACAATTCAAGTTCTTTCTCCTCTTCCGATAAAAATGAGGGTCACTGAAGTGTTTTGAAAGTTCAGTTTCTCTGAAACCATTGTTTTCAAAATGTCAATAATAACCCTTCATCCTGGTAAATTTCTAGTATAAGTACCATGAAACCTACTATGCTGCACAGCTAAGTAACCCATGCAGGCTTCCTGTGTCTGTCCCTGCCTGACGGCCACCCTCAGTGATCACTCCATATCCATATCCACATCATCATCTTCACGTTCAAGGCCCTTACGTCCCTGCAGGTAGACATGTAAGAGGAAGATGTGTCAGGATCAAGGCATACTGCCTTTCTGATGATTAATTATTTAAAACATGATTAGACTATTTCTTTTCAGAGGGTTCTGGTGAAGTAAGTGATCCAGAATTTCCATCTCTTTTATATTCCCACTTCCCTTAAGAACTAAGAGTTCCAGTGTCTCTGGACGGTATCACTCATCAAATGAAGAAAAGACATGTGGTCTAAGATGAAGGCTGGGAGTGGTTCTGCCCACCTGAGCCACAGTGCCAGAAAGTGATCTCATTCACTGTTCATGGGTACATACTGGGTACCAGGACCTGTGGTAGACCTTGGGGACACAGCATTGAACACAATTGTCCCCACTAATGCCTGCCCTCAGGGACTGGTGATATCCCTGCCAACTTTCTTCGACCAGCCTCCATGATACAAACCCCTGCTTAGCTAGAGCTTGGAAAGGCAATGAGTAAAGCAAGGGCAGATAAGCAAAGAAGCCGCCACAGAACTAAATCAAATCCATCACATATTTTTGTCTACTCAGCATGTTTATATAAATTTCCTCACACTGAAAAAAAAAAATCTCTCTCTTTTGTAGGTGAAAAAATTGGCATGCAGGCAT
Source organism: Sapajus apella (assembly GCF_009761245.1). NCBI lineage: Eukaryota > Metazoa > Chordata > Mammalia > Primates > Cebidae > Sapajus > Sapajus apella. The sequence goes on along the minus strand of NW_022437009.1, from coordinate 1,281,196 downwards.
GGAAGTAAATTGTCCCCAAAGTTAGAGAATTCATTACCATGAAAGGTGAGGGCCTAGATTTTCCTGACTCCCTTTAAGCCTCTATCTCTTTTCCTTTCTTTTTTTTTTTTTTTTTTTTTATTTTCAGATGAGGTTTCACTCTTGTTGACCAGGCTGGAGTGCAATGGTGCAATCTCGGCTCACTGCAACCTCCACCTCCCGGGTTCAAGCAATTCTTCTGCTTCAGCCTCTCAAATAACTGGGATTACAGGCGCCTGCCACCATGCCTGGCTAATTTTTGTATTTTTAGTAGAGACAGCTTTTCACCACATTGGCCAGGCTGGTCTCGAATTCCTGACCTCAAGTGATCCACCTGCCTCAGCATCCCAAAGTGCTGGGATTATAGGTGTGAGCCACTGTGCCAGGCCACGCCTCTGCCTTTAATGGCCATCCATGAGGGCCTCAAAGCTGCGATGACACATTGAATAACCATTGACTCTGCTTCTAATCACAGCTTTGTAGGGAGGGATATATAAAAGAGATGGAAATTCTGGATCACTTACTTCACCAGCTCCCTGTGAAAAAGAATAGTCTAATCACGTTTTAAATAATTAACCATCAGAAAGGCAATATTCCTTGGTCCTGACATCTTCCTCTTAAGTGTCTACCTACAGGGACATAAGGGCCTTGAAGGTGAAGATGATGATGACGATGAAGACAATGAAAACCAGTAGTATTAAATGTTTCTATGATTTTAAATGCACTATCTCATTTAATTCAAGAATTCTATTTGATTCTATTTTTCCATATAACGTGAAAGATACAACGGGGTGTCAGAAAAGCTGAGGGACTTGACCAAGGTTACAAAGCTAGAAAGGATCCGTGATGAGAGCCTAGCCTAGACCTCGTCTGACTCTATGCTTTTGATCACTATGCTCACTTTAAACCTGACAGCTTTCAACAATTTAAGTTACAAACCTAATTCAGTGTGCAAAACGTTAGAAGTTCCCCTGAAAAGGGAATATAATATAATATATTACCAAGTTCTAGAATGGCTTTCCAAATGGCAGAACCACAAATTGAAAAGTGAGGCTTCCATCAATGGCAGCCACTGGATAGAAGAAAATGAGCTCAGTCTGTAAATCCTGACCAAATATCATCTTCAATCAAGAGGCTGAAGGAAACCCATCAGCATCTGGCTCTGGGGAGCTTCCACCCAGGTGCCCAGGTAGATGGGTGCTGTGGCTGGGGAAGCCACAGGCTAGACTGAGAAAAGGAGTTCAAATAAATCATGACCCATCTGGCCACAGGTTTTCCAACCTGAGCCACAAGGAAAGAAAATCTATAAATTGGATAAAAAGCATGAAGTTCAAAGCAGTAAGGGGAAAGTCCATTTAGCCCACCAACTGAAAGGGGTGTTGTTTTAGATAAGCAAAAAAGGAAGAACACAAGTAGCAAGGTTCAGATAGACTTTCAACAGCCCACTCTTCACTGTGAGACCTGATACAATTTATTCCCATTGTCCAGAGCTAAGTTTTTCCTCATCACAAAACTAGAATAAGAAAACTGATAAGGCTGTCATGAGGAAAAAATGAAGTAATTAAGAAGACCTCTTTAAATACCAAGGCCTATGTGAATGCTTAGCAATATTAATATCATCATTATCATAAATATATAACCACACTCTTAGGAAGGGAGAGAGCATTTTGAGTGCCAGATGAAATGCTACCTCTGGACCCAGCCTGTTTGCACAAGTGGTGATGCTTTGGTTATTTACAGAGCTCCTAAGTCCTCTTCATTCCAGGAGAACTGGTATAACCCATATCTTGGCCTGAGGCCAGATATGCTATATTCGGTTCAGCTCCCACTCTGTCCCTGGCCCTGTCACTAAGCAGAGGCCTTGCTCCAGGGCTTTACCTTGCTGCTTCTGCATGGTGGTGAAGTCTTCGAAGGTGAGTGTGCGCACAGGAGGTCTCCAGAACGCGTAAGTCTCCATGATGGCTTCAAGTCCAGTTCTGATGACAGAAAAGCCAGCAAAGGAGGTTATAAATAATCTCAAAAAATACATTGACTTTTTAAAGATCCAGAGTTGACTTTCTAAAGATCCAGAATTTAATTTATCCAAGTAAATCCAGATTACTTGTCAAACACGTAATAAAAACATAGCTAGTGAGAGCTATCACTGTCAGGGTAAATTAGTCTGGAAAAGATCAAGGTACAGTGATGCCGGACTGTAAGAGGAATAACAAATTAATCTAATTCAGATCATTTGAAAGCAAATGTATAACTATGATGGAATTTTATTCTGACCCTCTTTTAAAGGAGGCTTGGTCTGCAGGGGGAAAAAAAGCATGGTAAGTGTTAAAGGTCCAGGCCACTAATATCATGAGTACAACTGAGCAGAAAGTAACATTGATTGTTTATCTATCACAGAACAACATCAACATCATTGCCACAGTGCACTGACACAGCCTGACCCAGAGTCAACTCCTCACCTTGGGTATGTACAGAATCAATGGCACTGTCAAACTGCTGTGGTTGTAAAGCCTTCTCTTTTTTTTTGAGACAGAGTCTTGCTCTGTCACTAGGCGCCAGGCTGGAGTGCAGTGGCGCGATCTCAGCTCACTGCAACCTCTACCTCCCAGGTTCAGGCAATTCTCCTGCCCCAGCCTCCCAAGTAGCTGGGAATACAGGCGTGCGCCACCATGCCCAGCTAATTTTTGTATTTTTTTAGTAGAGACGAGGTTTCACCATGTTGGCCGGGATGGTCTCAATCTCTTGACCTCGTGATCCGCCCACCTCAGCCTCCCAAAGTGCTGGGATTACAGGCGTCAGCCACCATACCTGGCCTGTAAAGGCTTCTTAAATCAATAGAGATGAGTAAGGCAACAGAAATAAAAGGAGAGGTAAGCAATGAAGTAGACTTGGGTATCTGCTGCAATAAGACACACCTACCTGAAGATAAAGAAAGGGCTTGGTCTCAGAAATTATACTTCAGGCAAAAAGACTAATACATTTCTCTAAACACGTATCTACATTCTGGTAACCTAATAATCAGTCTTGTCTTTGACCATCACAAACTGTCAGAGTTCAGGAAGTATCCAATATTTTACAAGTACATTTCTTTAAGGCTTCTGGTTCATTTATATTAGAAATTCTATAAATTGGACTATGTGCACACTGTCTTTTTTACCCTTCAATTAACTATGTCTCTAACACGTGTGAGGTGCTGATATGCATCATTTTCACATGATTATTAAGGTTATCTCAGACATATTCTTGCTGATATGCAGACCCTCAAAACAAAATATCAGCTGGGGCTTTGTGTGAAGCTTTGAACACAGCTTCTAAATTCTGACTTTTCTTTAAAACTAGCTGCTTCATGTAACTAAATAGAGGAAGGAGAAGTGTGGGAACTATGAGAAAGGTGGGAGGAAAACGGGAAACAGCAGATGGCCTAAGTCTTTTCATTGCAGTCACTGGAAGGTGAGTGGTATTGCATCTCTTCCTGAAATGGATACGCTTTTCCTTTTGAGATAAAACTTCTGATGCCTGTGCTTCTTTCTTGGTAACATATTTCCAGAGTTCTCTTCAGTCTTACATAACAAGAAGAAAGAAATTTTATTTTAGGTGAGAACAAATATCCTTTTCTTATCAACAACTATAGGATACCCTGAGGTTCTTCTCAAATGAACTGCTGATACACTGATTGACTCTTCGTGTTGGAAAATTTCCTCACTTGCACAGTTAACTTTCTAAAGTCTTCCCTGGAATCTTGGAGGCTTTAAATACACCAATGTTGGCAAACCAAACTCTGTATTTTAAGAAGAGGTTCAGAGAAGAGAGTGTTGCATGGTGTTTATTAGCTGTTAATCTGTTAGAAGTAGGAATAGGAGCTATCCCCACATAGTCACTCTACGTTAATGCTGAATACAGTACATGAAACTATTTGTGGAGAGAAAGAGCCCAGGCAATTAGGGAGTTCAAAATAATAAGGGGATAGATAGATAAAGCCGCACTGAGCCTGGATGGATAGAAGAAATAGATCGGCCAGGCTTAGGTCTTACTGCTTTGTTTCGGAATGTTGGCCACCCACCAGAGTATCTTAGGATTCTCTTTAATGGCACAGGAGGCTTACTGAAAATGGCAGGGTCTTTATTGTTCCACCTCCTAGTTCATTCTTCCCAGGAACATGTACTGATGAGGAGGACAAAATATTAGCTCAAGGACAAAGAACAGTCCCTTCTCAGTTCATAATAAAGCAATGGAAGACTATGAAATGGCAAAAATATACTGATACACTGCCAATATTTTATTTGTTGAGTAAACAGAAATGAACTTCATTATCTACCCTAGTTCATTTTGTGCTGCTATGACCTACCACATGCTAGGTAATTTATAAACAATAAAGTTTATTTAGCTCACTGTTCTGGAGGCTGAGAAGTCCAACAGCATGGTGCTGGCACTTGGTAGGGGCCTTTGTGCTGAGTCATATATGGTGAAAGATATGAAAGGTCAAGAGAAGGCAAGAGAGAAAGGGGCCAAACTCATTTTTTTTTAATCAGGAACACACTCCTGTATTAATTAGCCTACTCTCTTGATAATTGCATTAATTCATTCATAAGGCAGAGCTCGAAGAGCCTAATCACCTCCTAAAGGTCCCAGCTCTCAACATTGTTGGATTGCAGATTAAGTCTGCAACACATAAACTTTGGGGGACATATTCAAATCACAGCAGTTTCATTTTCATAATAGGCAAAACTACGTGACAAAAGTGTAAATAGTTTTGTTTTATTTAAGCAGTAAACTCTATATAGAATAGTGACTCATAAATTGAAATCTAAAATCCATCTAAAAGAACTGAGTTGTAGAATCACAGATTTTAAATCTGGGAAGAATCTTGGATGTCATCTACTGTAACTCTGACGATACTATCTTGAATGGTTATCCACCTCTGCTGGTATATATCCCCAGGAAGATTTTCATTTTATTGATAGGTCTGATATGACTTTCAGCCTCTGGTTTCATTATGAATAAGTAAATAGTGAGAGTGACAGGCATTTCCCACAAGTAGTCCACCTGCCACATCCTCAGCAAGGAGATCTTCCCTGGCTAAAGAACATAATGTACAACAGGCACATATGGACACAAATGTAATCCATCCAGGGGTCTATCACAACAAGGATCAATTTGGTAGTGAAATTGTGTGGGAAGGGTTATGGCTCCTAAAAAAAATAATGGCTAAGAGAACACATGCCTAACCACACCTTATTAATCCACAGTGAATCTATCTCCTGTAAATATATCCTACATAGCATATATATAAATTATTCTATAATAGAAATGATCCTATAATATATATTATCCTACAGAGAATAATACTTGTCTCATAGTCTTATATTATTGAATTTATTTATGTATTTTGTATTTATGTATTCAGCTGTTTAGAAAAATTAATCCTATTTATGTATCATATCCCACCTTCTTTATTTGTCCGTAACCCTATTAAGCTTCGTTGGATAAATCTAATTATTAGAAGGTCCTAGTTCTATATACCAATATTTGGTGTAGTCCCATGGCAAGATTAAACAATTCACCTCTCTCCACCACTGGTATGTCTGCACCTCAAGGGCTTAGATACCATATTCTTCTATGCCCAGTTTTCTAGCACAGTGCTAGTTACATGGTGAGATCTCAAATGATATACATTGAGCTAATAAGGAGAGGAATAAAAGCTTTATTGCTGAGTCATTCTTACATTTTAATGAGCATTCACTTTTTTAAGTCTAAAGCTTAGGAGCACAACTTGGTATAAAATAAACTCTCTGAAGACAGAAGAGATCCTCCAGTACTAGAGATTTGGGAATTGTTTCTATAGCTGATCATAATTGTGCCTTTATTAACTTCAGGCTCAGAGAGATTTGCATTTTCCTTGTTTCATTCCATTCCAGCCACAGAACTTCTGAGCTTCAGCAGAGTCTGAGTTCCCTCGCAGGGGTGAGTCATTTCACGCCCCACCTTTTTGAATGAAAGTTCTTGCCAACCACCTATTAACATCTTCAGCCAGTTGGGTGTCTAGTCAAAATTTACCCTGTGATACACATTGTTTACTCATTTGTCATCATTTTACCCTAGTTCTGTAAAATTTTATCTCCAAGTTTTTAAAAGTGAATTCATTGTCTGATGGGTAGAAAAAGCAGCCTTAGGTAATGGTATGCCCTTAACGTGCTCCACGTGGTGAGCCTCTTCAGGTCTGCTGAACACCGGAGGCCTGATATCATCTCTGAGATTTCCAACCAGAGATGGTCAGATTGGCAAGTGTCCCCCTCTTGCTCGCTTTTCCCTGTCCGCTCTCGTGACAACGTGGGCCACATCCAAACCACCTTTGTCCAGTGCTTTGGCCGTAATCACCTCTCTGGTTTCCAGGCCTCTTCTCTTTAGTCTTTTCAGTCTGCTCACTGGCCAAATCAACAGAATGTGCTGAAGAGAAGGCAAAAGAGGAAGAAGAGAAAGCAAGCCAAGGACCTCTTTTGCAAATTGATGATGCCTCGAAATCAACTTATTTGTAAGAATAGCCAGACTACAGAAAAAAAAAATCCTTCCAACATTTTCAATCCAAAAAAGATGGCAGGATCATTCCTTCAAAGATCAACAAATACTTGATAAGTACAACAACAATTATAATAACTTTGACAGTCCTACTTGATAGCACACCAATGCATATTTCTGTTTTTCATATGTCTGGAGATAGGGAGTTGCTTTTTTTTTTTTAATTTTGATTTTTATTTTTTTTTGAGACAGAGTTTCGCTGTTGTTACCCAGGCTGGAGTGCAATGGTGCGATCTCGGCTCACTGCAACCTCTGCCTCCCGGGTTCAAGCAATTCTCCTGCCTCAGCTTCCTGAGTAGCCGGGACTACAGGCTCGAGCCACCATGTCCAGCTAATTATTGTATTTTTAGTAGAGACAGGGTTTCACCATGTTGACCAGGATGGTCTCAGTCTCTTGACCTTGGCCTCCCAAAGTGCCAGGATTATAGGCATGAGCCACCCGCACCTGGCCCAGGGAGTTGCTTTTTAATGTTTCATTTGTTTCTCTTTAGTTCTGACTTTCTTAACTTTACTCTTCCCCATACTATTTTGCTGGTGATACTGGTAACAAAGGGAACATATTCTATGGGTTGATAAGGCCATTGGCTATCTCTCAGTAGACAATAGCAAGGGACCAAGGGAAGTCTACTGAGATAAAGTCTTGAAGTAATAAAAGAGTTGTCCAACCAAAAAAAAACTTACATGCTAAGTTCAGGAAATATAGAAATAAACAGACAAAAAAGACACAGCGTCTCTACCCTTTATGAGTGTCCTGTTTTTTTTAAAAGGAGCAAGATATAACTGACTACTTTTTGAACTGTGCAGTAAATGTTACACTGAAGCCATGTATGCCAAGTTGCCATGGAACATCGAGCAAGAAACACTTAATACACCTAAAAAACTCGAGGAAGATTCCACAAAAGGCCAGTTATTTAAGCTTAATATTAAAGAGCACTCAGCAGTTTTCCATCCAGACAAGAGGCAAGTTTTTCTAGTAGACTTAACAGTATGTGCAAAGACTTGGAGGTATGCAAGAAAAGCCATGCTTTGGGGACTGAAAATAGTTCAGGGTGACAGGAGCCTACAGTACAGAATGGGGAGGGTGGTAGACACCATGAACATTTATTCCACATTAGCTGCTTAGGTTTTATCCCATTTCTTTTTCCTCTTTTTTCCCCTTCTTTGATCTGATCCCCCTTTTTTCCCTTCAAGTATTTGAAAGAACATTTAACTGGAATATACTATTCCTTCAGATAGAGTTATCACATCTCAACATTCGTAGATTTTTCTTGCTTGGTTGAGGTAAGGCCAAACCTTCCTCCATACTTCCTTCTCCTTCACTAGATCTAAAACAGAATTACTCAGATCAAATTATCCAGACGACTCAGGAATTTTGTTGTCCAGGGATATTCTGAAAGATCTCCCAGCAGAGGTGTGCAAATTGACTAAAACCCAAACCATCGTTCAAAACTTGGCTTTAGGTAGTACGGTAAGTATACCTACATGATGAAGTCGCTGTCATTAATGTGCCCTGCAATGGTTTGGGAGAACAAGTGTTCAATGGACAGATGCCTGGAGTTGAGTTAAAATTGTTCCTTGCCCAGTTATTCCCAACTTGAGAACCCTGTCCTTCCTTGGAGTCTGAATCAGTAGTAATGGCAGTGCATAAAGAGTTTTCACTGACTCAGAAGTGTAATTAGAACCCATGATAACACAAAGTTGTCTAACTAGAATATTAGGTTTCTTTGCATTTGACTGAAATGGTCTAACTTTGATTTGATCACATGAGGGAGAAATTAGCATCATGGTTAAGAGCACAGGCTCTGGGGCTAGATTAACTGGCTTCAAACTGTAACCCTACTATTAGTGCAACCTTGGCCAAGTTAAATAACCTCCTCATATCTAAGTCTGCCTATCTGTAAAATGGAGGTAATCATAATACTTCCTCCTAACTGTGATTTAATAAATGCAGACTAATTAAAGACAAAAATGTATCAAAACAACAGAGAAAACATAATGAAAGTTTGAGGACCATTGATCTAACTCAAGCAAAAGAATTCCAGCCATTTTGCTCAGATTGTGACCTGTAATAGAAGAATATATTCTTACTTCACTGGAATCCAAAATTCTGTCAGTCCTCTGGCCCTGGATTAAATGTGGAAGGAGCTGTCTGGTACCTAATTCCATTTTTCATTGTCTTCTCAAAGAAGTAAAAACGTGTCCCTCAAGTCTCTGTAGGCCTCATTATCTTGCAGATATTTCAGACTCCAATATGTTAGCCATTAAAAAGACGTCAGTCTGTTCGATGACACTATCCCTGGGCAAAAGCCATAGCTAACAAAACGACTGCCAACTTTCTCTGGCAAGGCCACATAGCCAAGAGGACAATGGTGGAAAAGCCTCACGACAAGGGAGGGAGAACAAATAAGGCAGAAAAAATGTTAAGTACTGGCTAAAAGACCACAAGACAAAGAATATGACAAATAATTATGGCCTGCATGAAAAGGAGGAGTCCAGCTGGGTCCTCTGCCAGAATCCAGCACAAGGTCAGCTACCTTGAACCGTCAATGCAGCAGTGCCTGATAGAGTGTCCAGCACTGATTACTTCCATAGATCTGCTAAATGGCAGAAGCCACCCATGTCAGGGATAACAAAAGGGTATGCGAAATCTACAGGGGCTGGTAAGATTACCAGGAAAGAGCAGGAAGAGATTGGCTGGAAAAATATACCCAATGGCGTTAGGGAAACCAAATGAAAATAGAGAAATTGAGAGTGAGGGAGACACTTGGGATGTCATGCTGGTTGAATAAAAGACAACTGGTCAGTTCACGAGCTCTAAGCTCAGTACATGAGCCTTCAGGAGTGACAGGGAGCCAGAGGTGGACAAAGATACAATTTCTGCTGACTAGCAAGCTGTGCCTAGCAGAAGAGAGTGAAATCATTCTCTGGATGCTGTCATTGGCTGGATTTACAAATTCTGAAAACTAGTGCCTCATAGTATTCAGTCTTACACAGTAAAAGAGGAAATAGTACATCGATGTCATCAACTTGGAGATAAAAATGGACAACCTGGACTACAGACACTCTACGAAATAATTATTACTATTGTTTGTATACTTATGATTTGAATGGTTAGAAATATATGAGGTTAAACTGCATGAAATTCCCAGAAGTTTGCCATTTTTGATATAAATACAGTAATTTTCTATGTTTAACTTAATAGATAAAGGTATAGATAAGATTTGAGTTACTTGGTTATAATAGAGAACTCTATTAGCAAATTTTAACTGAGATCCACCATACACTCTTTCTTCTCCCACTCCCAAAGACACGTTGTTTCAGATTTCACCAAAAACAAACTGGCCCTGGGGTTAATTTCTAGCTGACTTTTCCTTGTTCCTTTTTTCCTTCTGTTAATATTAGGAACTTTGATTCTTCACCTCACACTCCACCTTCTATTGGGTGTCGTGAGGATGGGCTGGCCCTCCAACAGGGGACTCCTATTTGTACCCAAGAGAGGTGGTTCTCTATAAACATGGCCATGGGACAGCTACTGCTGAGGAGGGGGTCAAGGGAAAGTTCTTTACTCCCAAATATTTTCCCCGTCTCCATTAGGGAGTAATTATTTCTCTCAGGTTAACTATCAACCTCATTAAACATCCGTTTTCAGTGAGCAAATGTATCCATTCCCGGAATGCAGTGAATGGCCCCATTTTTAGACCAGCATCCCCTGACATGTTACGTAAAAGGATGCTGGGCACCAAGAAGGACTGCTGCCAGCCACTTTCCCAGCAAACAGCACTGCTGGCCGCAAACCCTCTAAGAATAAGCTCAGACTCAGGTTTCTTCTCCCACTTCATCTTGCAAGCCCTATTGTTTCTTCAGTGAGGGGCAACTCATTAAAACTACTTACCCATATAAAACAACTTCCTCATGATACAGAGGCTGCCACTGGCTTCTTTCTGATAGATTCTAAGTTACAGAATTTGAATGTTCTGGCTCAAGCCTCCAATGGTGGATTCCAAAGAGAAAAACATACTTTCCTAAAAAGCTGTACCAATTCCCTGGGCTACCCAAGGGCCATTCCACTTGGGCCCTATCATAGAACCAGTAGCAGTGGCTTCAGGGTGTCATGTCAGCTGGAAACATCTGGAGGAAACCGTGTCACATGGGACAGTCCCCGCTGCAGCTGTACTAGATGCAATGGAGGCTGGGGGAAATCCCAGAGTCTCTCACTCCATGGCACTTTTAAGACAAGTTCAAAGAACCCCTCACTACCCAGACAAACCATAATCTTAATCATCTCCTTTTTATGTATGTGTTTGCTTTGGAGGAAATCCCTGAGAATTATATAAAATTTCCCAAGCTGACTTGGGCTTTCTGTAAAATCTTGGCAGCCACCCTATCAGGGACAAAGCTTTCACATCAGATGTGGGCCAAAAGCTGCAGGGTCTCTTTCCTTCCACAACTTTGGTTATCTCTTTAATATGCAGGGTCTTGGAAGCTGTCATGCTCCTTCTAGCTGAGCACAGCGCACTCTCCAGGTGGATGTGCAGATGCACTTCCCAAGGGTGCTTCTCGACAATTAGACCCAGTGCAAAGGCTCTTGCTTCCCTTCAGCTTCACGATCTTTGTCTTCTCTTCAGTGCAGGCTCCAAAGACACCATTGTCTTTGGAGTGGGTGGCCATCCTCAAAGACATAATTTTACCTCTCAGTTCACTACTGGGTGGTCTCTCTCAACCAAATCTCATTCTGCGTTAGCTCAGTCTCTGGGAACCATTTCTTTCCCGAAGCTCACAGGCACTGAAAATTGCAAGGTATCCTTCTCCAGAGAGCCAGAACACACAGACGTACTCCAGCTACCCAGAGTCAGATCAGATGGACTCCAGGGTGTGTGGGTCTAATCCACAGTTAGGCTAAATCAATGTCTTACAGCAGCAATCAGTCTCCAACTTTCAACAAAATGGCCATTAATCTTTAAACTAAGCCCATTTAGAGGTTCGCTCTTTCTTCCTTCCTTATGTGGTATTCAAAACTAGCTTCTCACTGCTGCTCTACCTGATTTGCCCCTAGTTGGAATAAGACTTTCTCTCTCTAGAGCTCCTGGTTTTTAATTTCTGTGCCACTCATCAACACCTTTTTACTATTTGTAGCTAAAGGAAAATTTGTGTTTTATTTGTTATTCCTGGAGCTATGGGAAAAGAATACAAGAATAGAAACCTGAAATAGGTGCAGTCCCAGTCTTCCAGGAGCTTATATTCTAGTAGGGGGCAGAGGCCAGGAGCACAGAGCGCAAAACCAAAAAAAAAAAAAAAAAAAAAAAAACTCAAGCTGAGAAAAGCTATTTTTCCCTGGGAACAGGAAAGTGTTACTGTCACCCACAGTAGGAGAAGTCTCCCAGAGGCAATCCTGGGATATTGTGCCTGAGAGTTAGGCCTGATAATAGGTGAACACTAACCGCCCCCCCCACATATGCACACAAAACCAGATTTGGGCCACACAATTTCTAAGAAATCTACAAGTAGAAACAACTTAGAAAAAAACACAATTCCCCTCCCGTTGCCAAGAAAATGCCTGGAAGCAAAATCTGTCAGTGATTTCACTCCAGAAGAAATGGCCATCTGCTATTCTTCCCCACAACATGAACACACACATACACCCACCCATCTCTCTCTCTCTCCCTCTTTCTCTCTATCTCACACACACACACACACACACACACACATACAGGTATACTAACACACATACACGCACACATTCACATATTTATGAATACTTACACATACACACATAGACACACACTCACACATATACAGGTTTACTTATACATACACACATTCAACATTCAAACACACACATGCATGCATGCTCCCAGGGAAGACTTCTCATGAGGGGCATAATTACTTGGTAATGGAAAGTGGCAGTTCCATAAGTCAAATCTGAAGGGTGGAGATCTTCCCATGCTTCTCATCTGACACCTCCTAAAGAAGCAGAGAAACCTACAACAGGCGCTAATGATGGTGGTACCACAGGGCTGAAACCTGGACTCACTGGGGCTCCCACTGGGGTCCTACACAGTCCAATGAATATCGCCTCTTGTTTCACCCAAGCTCAGAATCTATTCTGTGGAAGATATAGGAGCCTAATGCCATGGAGAGCAGAATACATTTTGACTATAGATAAAGGTGTTGGGGGGTTGTGGCATAGGTGAGAAGGCTGAATGAGCTGATTAGAACTCCCCTGAATTAAGCTGACACCTGAGAAACGTAGGCCTCCTCTGCTAGGCTTTCCACATAACAGGAAAACAGCTGGGAATGTATTTTCTGCAGACAAGCAGGCAAGAATCTGCAGGGGGTTCCTTCTTCCAGACTCAGCAATCAGATCAGTCATTCTGGTTCCCATTGAGAGGAAAGAGAAAGGGATGGGGCAAGAAGCCAGAAGGACTTCTCCATGGATTGCTTTTTTTTTTCTTTTGAGATGGAGACTTGCTCTGTTGCCCAGGCTGGAGTGCAGTGACACAATATCGGCTCGCTGCAACCTCTGCCTACCAGGTTCAAGCAATCCTGGTGCTCAGCCCCACTAGCAGCTGGAATTACAGGCACGCACCACCATGCCTGGCTAATTTTTGTATTTTTAGTAGAGATGGAGTTTTGCCATGTTGGCCAGGCTGGTCTTGTACTCCTGACCTCAGGTGATCCACCCGCCTCAGCCTCCCAAAGTGCTGGGATTACAGGCATTAACCAGCATGCCTGATCCAATATCTCTTTACATCAACGTATGAAAAATAGGAAGCTAGTATCCTCAGCCACAGGTCCCCAAGCACTCTTTCCTATTCTTCCGAGGACACAGTTGTCAGCAAGGGGGCCACATTCGGATGGTTCTGAGTGTGAGAGGCTTATGAGCCAAGAGAGACTCTCAAAGGCATTTGAAGAGAGTGTTGTGGGTGGCTGCGTCTTCCCCATGGGAAGATTCCTCCCTTCTTGAGCCTCTGGATTGTACTAGGATGGATTGAGATCGACAAACCTGAACATGTTTTGGTTTGAGGTTTGGCAAACTCTGTAACTCCAAAGTCTTCCACAAATGTTTTGTGTTCTGCAAAACCAAAAAACATTGGCCAAGCACTTTCCCCCCTAATTTTTAAGCCCATGTGTTTTTAAAGGAAATGTAATCCGTATGTTTCGGGTACATTTATATGCAACTCATCAAACCGTGCTCCTCTGCATGAATCACTTGATGTCTAAAATGCATGGGGAAGATCTTAGATTTATAAAAACATTTTCTAGCACTGAAGGGCAATAGATGAGGGGCTGGATGGAAGGTGGTAAACTGGGTCCAGATGCTGGCACATCAGTTCTCAAGATTTGCAAATAATTCTCTATATCCTCATCCATCAATTTTTCCCACCTGCAAAGTGGCATTAATAATTGTTGCCCTCATCAGATCTTGTGGGTAGCTAGTGATAATTAAAGTGTGATTATCAGGTAATTTTGAGATATTTAAAGAGAAAAATACAAGGACCTCCATACTTGCCCTAACAATTTATTTTAATCCAGGTTTCCAGAGTGCTGGAGGGCAAAGATGGCTTCTATCTTTGGTAATTCATCCTTGCCCCATCATGAGACACATGACTTCAATGTCTTGTATCATGGTTTCACCTGCTAGGGAAGGTCAGGCTGGCTTCCTGTTCTCTACTAGGAAAACCCTTATTTACACCGGGATAGAAAGTTGATGAAGTCACGGGGAGCAGACTACAAGGACAAGCTGAGAGTATACAGTTTGCGTTACTTGGAAAAGCAAAGGTTCTAGGTGGCTTGAATAGTGTTTTTACACAGATTAAGGCCTTTTAGAGGTAGAGTTCTGTTCTCAATATCTGTTCAACATAACATAAATCAGGTGTAAACTGTTAGCATGATAAAGTCCAAAGCATTCAGGCTTTGAAGTCAGGCAGAGTCAGTTTTAATACCTGCTCCAGCTTTACTATGGGACGGTAACAAAACTGCCTAACCTCTCCGAGACTCAATTGCTTCATCTGTAAAATGTGAGTCTTTTTGAAGATTAGAGAAAACATAATTAATAATTCAGTAAGCCCCTAGTGCAGAATCTTGGAATAAAAGGCAACAGGAAATGGCTCACAAGCACATTCTGCCGACCTGGACATGTAAAATAAGCTAGCGGGAAGGAAGAGGATGGGCCTTCTGAAATGAAGGTAATTCATTCCTCACCGGCTAAATTTTGAAAATGAAGGCCTTTGTCTCGTTATAAACAAATAATGATCAAACAGGAAAGCATTTTCCATGTAGTCCATACAACTACTATACTCTACCACTAACGAGGAGTTGCTTGACCAAAATATATTGCTCAGCCTTATCATCTACAAGCTGGAAGTTTAAGTGATTTTTACTTTACTCAGTACATATAATTTTTAAAAATTCTAAGGTGAATATAATTTTATTAAAATCTAAATATATTTTACATATACAATAAGTTTAGTAGAGAAGTTATTCATAAATTATTTTGTAAAGAAATTGATTACCATGACTGATCTTAGCATAAATCTGGATTATAATATAATGCACTGCATATTTCACAAAATGGTTTAAAATGAAAGTTTTGGGTTTATTTGAAAACTCTTACAGAGAGAATACTAAAGATAACTCCTAATAATCTGTCATTTGAATGTAAATAAATGCTCTCAAATTATGAAAAAAAAAATCTGGCAAAGTAAACAGTCATTGCAAAGCCTATATACTTTGAGACAGATGTATCACATTTATGGATTCAATATTGTCTGTATAAGATGAAATTTTCTGATCAAATTATCTTAGATACAGCTGGTTTCCTTACCCATTTTCATTCTCTTTTAACTTTCCATAGGTAACAGCTTTTAATTTTATATAGGAGGAGTGAGACAGAATTTAGAGAAAAGAAATAACTATCAACCAGAGAAACAACACAGTCTCTAAGGACATTTATAGCAGGAACAAATAGTCCTATCAACTTCAGCAGTTCTTTAAAGATTCACTACATAATAACCTAGTCATAATGACTGAGGCTAAGTCACCAAGGAAGGGGTGTTCTATATACCCTCTTTTCTAAAGCAGGAAGCATTTAATATATTTTGGAACTATTTCCTAGAGGAAAAAATGTTAAATTTTTTCACACAGTTTTAGCTCTTAAGGTAGTAATTTTCTGGAAAATGTTATTTGTCTACGACTCTTTGTTTCCTGGTAATGCAAAATATTTGAGATATCACTGCAGGTGCTGAAGCTACCTACTGATACTTATCAGAAAAAAGAATGGCTAGTAATAGTAAATTACTAGCGATAGTGATAGTAAATTACCATAAAATTTCTTTTAAGTGACTCAGTAACTAAATATGACGTAAGGAAGAAAACAGAATGAGGGATTTGATCTGGTGATTTAGACTATGCAGCAAAGAATTTGATTATTGCATTAGCTATCCATTTCTCTTTGCCAAAGTCTACACAGTGGCAGAGCATACAGGTGTTTTCTAAAAATCAGGAGCCATGAGCCATTAACAGGATGTAAGGGAAGTGACGTCACATAGAAAAGAGGTTTCTCTTCCGCAGTGATTCTTACCTGTTTCTCCCAGAATCTCTGAATCCTTTAGCAAAAGGGTTTCGGTCAATTTTTAATCTGGTAATCTGGAAACAAACAAATAAGTATGAATTGCTTTTATATTAACTGATTTCTTTTTAGTAGTCCTAGAAAATTACAAAAATCACTGTTTAAATAACAGCTGTTGCTCTTATTTAATTTCCTTTCAGCTTGAGATTTAATTTGAAGCTGCATACAGAACTTGGCCTGGCACACAGATGTCTGACCCACCTGACTCACTTCTCCATAAAAACTAAAGTTTGCCCAGTATGTGACTCTATAAACTCTCTTCTACTCACCTTCCTTGCCCCAGAGTGGTGATAAATCACTTGCCTAGACAGACATTGAAATGGAAAACTGGTCAATGGTCACGTCCATAGTACACGACACACGAGAGGCACTTAAAAAATGCTTGTTGAATGAATGAGTAAGCAAACGATGTGCGAGTGATTGAATAATTAATAATGGACTCAGTCAATTCAGTCAGGTGCAATCAGACCACCAGACAATCCGCCTCAGTCTGAAAGATCCAAAAAATTGACTGCATTTTCCATTTCACTGAAGCCATGCCTTTCCTACTACTAGAAATTGTTCATTTAATGACCTGAAATGTTCATGTAAAAGACAGAAAAAGTAGCGAGACTTTTGCCAGGGTCTTACCCAAAGGAAAATCAACAAATGTGAGACTGAATGGGGCAGAATGCAGTACATGTCATCCAGTATCCAAGACTCACAAGCAAATCAGTAATAAAGAGTCAGTTTCATAAGGCTGACCAGCCCAGCACATTCAACTGTGTCACCAGCTTGGACAGGTCCTCAGGGGCCATTTGGTTCAACCTCCACTCAAAGCATAACTCTCCCTCCATTGCATCCTATCTTAGTTCCAGCAAACTCCACCATGGGGTTGTATCTATTACCCTCATGCCTGTAAACTAGAACAAGCCTGAGCAACATATTCCATATACACACTAGTGTTTCCACTTTCATCCTTGGTACCTTTGTGTCTGAACCAATTGTTAATGACTCACTACATTCAAGTGAAAGACTTAGGGTTGGGTGCTAAGGAGCTCAGGAAAGAAGGAAGGCACTCCCAAAGCAATGTCATTCTAGAAATAAGGGAACCTAATTATTTAAGACTACCTTCATATTTTTGATAACTGCAGAACTATCACTAAGCTAAAATTGTTTCCTACGTTGCAAATCTTCCCTAGTTCTCTTTTACCTCATTTCATCAGACTGGAATTTCCCAAGACTGCAGTCTTTAAAAGCAATGTGAGAATCTGTTTCCTTTGCTTTTGGTGTTTTAGTCATGAAGTTTTGCACACGGAGAAATAGCATTAGGAGAAATACCTAATGCCGATGACGAGTTGATGGGTGCGGCAAACCACTATGGCACGCATATACGTATACAACAAACCTGCATGTTCTGCACATGTATCTCAGAACTTAAAGTATAATAATAATAATAAAGCAATCTGAGGTTCTGACAAACAGACTCTGACTTGAAAGAGTCGTCAAGGCTTCAAGGCTATTTTCCTCCCCAAATATTCCTTGCCTTTGAAATTGCACACTAATTATGCAGCACTAATAATGTAGCAAAAGCAATTTTACATGTATTTTATAGAGCAGAGCAGGAGCCGAAAGATTTGGCTTTCTAAAGTCCAGTGTCTGCCATGTGAATATGGTATTGAATTTAAAGAGTGTCACTGCTTTTCTGTGTTTGACTTAAAATCAGTTATTTCTTCCTCCATAATCCACAGCAATAAACCATGCGCCATATTTTCTTTTCAAGTTGGGGTTATAATATTTTATTTTCTCTTTCAAGTTGGTTTATCCTGTCCAACTCATTTATGATGGGGATTTCTGACACATGACTGTGATGCCATGTTTTGGGGTCTCCACAGACTCCTGTAAATATAACAGCACTCTACTTCATGGGCCTGGGAGAAATGGTTGAAAATATATTTCCCACATCTCATTTGATCCCAGGCCAATGGGTATGCATGGAAATTTAATAGCAAATGCCTCAACTCAGGAAAAAAACAGTATCTGTACACTTGTTTTAAAGCTTTAATTGTGAGAATTAGCTTTATGAAGAGCTTGGCTGTGCCACTCATCTGCCTTCTGTATGCAAAGCAGTGTGACAAGCAGCAGAGGTGACAGAGTGGTATACAGTCAGTGTGTCACTGTATGTCATCCATTTATCCTCAGAAAGCTTATAATCTAGAAGAAAGAAGCAGACGTGCACTAACAATTACAATATAAAACAGAAGGTGATAAGGTTCACAATAAAGGCAAAGTATGATGAGAGCTTAGACCAAGTAGGAATTACTCTAAGTCGAAGGGCTCTGGGGTCTCACGTTAGAGACAGTATGTGAACCAGGCCTTGAAGGATGTATAGTATTTTAATGAAAAACACAAGACAAAGGGGACAAAGGAAGCATTTCTTAAGAAAGGCACTATGCAACAAAGGACATGAACAGACACTTCTCAAAAGGAGACATTTATGGGGCCAACAAACATGAAAAAAAGCTCAACATCACAGATCATTAGAGAAATGCAAATCAAAGCTACAATGAGATACCATCTCACGCCAGTCAGAAATGGTGATTATTAAAAGTCAAGAGGCCAGGTGTGGTGGCTCCTGCCTGTAACCCTTGTACTTTTGGAGGCCAAGGTGGGCAGACTGTCCGAGCTGAGGAGTTCGAGATCAGCTGGGCAACATGGTGAAACTCCATCTATACTAAAAAATACAAAAATTTAGCCAGGCGTGGTGATGCACACCTGTAGCCCCAGCTACTCAGGAGGCTGAAGCAGGAGAATCACTTGAACTGGGAGGTGGAAGCTACAGTGAGCTGAGATCGCACCACTGCACTCCACCCTGGGTGACAGACTGAGACTCTGTCTCCAAAAAAATTAATTAAAGAAATAAGAAATGAAAATGAGTAACTAAAGAGTCAAGAAACAACAGATGATGGCAAAGCTGTGGAGAAATAGAAACACTTTTACGCTGTTGGAGGAATGCAAATTAGCTCAACCATTGTGAAAGACAGTGTGGTGATTCCTCAAAGACCTAGAACCAGAAACAGCATTCAATCTAGCAATCTCACTACGAGGTATATACCCAAATAAATATAAATCATTCTATTATAAAGATATGTGCATGTGTATGGTCATTGTAGCACTATTCACAATAGCAAAGATATGGAATCAACCAAAATGCCGATCAATAATACACTGGATAAAGAAAATGTGGTACATATACATCATGGAATACTACACAGCCATAAAAATAGAATGAGATTATGTCCTTTGCAGGGACATGGATGGAGCTGGAAGCCAATATCCTATGCAAACAAATGCAGGAATAGAAAACCAAACAGCACATGTTCTCACATATAAGTGAGACCTGAATGATGAGAACACATGGTTACAGGGAAGGGCACAATAGACACTGAGGGGGAGAGGAAGAGCATCCGGATAAACAGCTAATGCATGTGGGACTTAATATCTAGGTGATGGCTTGATAGGTGCAGGAAACCACCATGGCACACGTTTACCTTTGAAACAAACCCACACATCCTGCACATGTATCCTGGAACTTAAAATTTAATTTAATTTAATTTTTTTTAAAGGAAAGGTCCATGCAAGCATGAATATCAAAGTGGGAAAGAATAACATGTATTCCAGAAACATGGAGAAGTCTGGTTTATCCGGAGCTATGGGAAGAAGAGCAATGAGAGAAGGCTGGAGAGGCCAGCTTGAGGCCATGTCATAGAAAGCCTTTGGCATTTAGATTACTCAGAAGGCAGCAACGAGCAATTTTAGCTACATACACCAAAGTATGATCCCAGATACTGCTTGTGCTGGCAACTTCGTCTATGTTTGCTGATACCAAGGGTAACAGGGACAGTGCTTTGGAGGATGAAATGAATGCATTTTTGAGCTCCATCATCTTTAGTTTAATTCCATGGGTCCCATATCAAGAGGCAGCCTGAGACACTCTGAGCTGATGAGTGTCTTCTACAGTACAAAGAAGGATGCAAAATAACTGAGCCATAAGGCTTGCTGTCCTGTGGATATGACATAAGGTGAATTCCCATCTTATGATATAAGATAGAAAAAGAAGTTTTAAAAAATCCTCTCCTCGGTTGCAGTGAGCCAAGATTGCACCACTGCACTCCAGCCTGGCGACAGAGCAAGACTCCATCTCAAAAGAAAAAAAAAAAAAATCCCTCCTTCTCATAGAAAGGAGAAGACAGACAAAGCAAAAGCAAGCAGTTACATTTAATGAACCTTATCTACCCCATTCAAACAAAAATCCGAGGATGGGGTGGGGAGAATCGGAGCAGATTGGCAGGGTTATCGCCATGCATAGACGGGGGTGACTGCATCGAAGTAAGAATGCTACCTGGTCTGATTAAACAGAAAGAGGCCTGAGTTTGTACCTCCAGGCTCCCATGGGCCTTCTTTGGTGGGTAAGGGACTCAGAAGCCTTCTCATGCCATGAGAGGAAAAGCAGGGTAACTATAACACAGATGTACTGCAAGGTTTAGTCAGACCCAAACAGAGGACCTGGGTGAGACCTGAGATGAGACTGAACCAGCAAGGAAGCCCCACGAGGCTGTGACCTAGGCAAGAAAACAAAGCACAACTCAAGCAGTTTCTTATCTGGAGAACAGATCAGCACTAGGGACCCAAGCTCAGACCAGACCAGGTGCCTCACAGCACAGGCCAGTGAGCCCAGCAAACAGCACAGGAGTGCACTCGCTGCCATGATGGAGGCACATAAATTCCATCTCCACTGCTTTACGTGAACCATACATCCAGAGGTCATGGGGCAGAGCGAAGGATGGGACAAAAACCACTGCTAAACACTTCACCCAAAGTAAATCGAGTTACATGAAGGGATATTTAACCCAAAACAGAATTGGAACGTTTAAATTTTCCCCTTATCCTCCTCCAGTGTAAGGGCCAGGTCTTTTTAGGAAAATCGGCTATAGAAAATTTTTTATATATGTCATATTTGAGTAATTTTCAACCCTATTCCACAAGTATATGTTTCAGTTAGACCCAAATATAGCTATCTATCTCCACCTCTCTGACCTTAGCCCACATCCTCATCATCTCCTGACTGAGCTATTCTAAGTAGCCTTAAAACTAAACTTGTTTCTTCCGTTCTCCTCCCTGTAAAATCTCTTCTCTACCCAGCACCCCACGTAGTCTTTGTTAACATGTAACTGGACCATGTCATTCTCTTTAGTGACCACTGCTGCTCAGAATTTAACCCAAATTTCTTTCCCAGACTTGCAGAGCCAGCAGGCCCTTGCTCTGGCCTGTCTCTCCAACCTGCTCACACTCCCCTGCCTTGATCCACGGGCTCAGGGCAGGCTGAGCAACTCAAGCAAACTGAGATGCTCCCAGTGCGGGAATGTGCCCAGCTTTCTATGCTCAGGCCACTCACATCTGCTCTACAACCTGATTTAAACGCTAACTTCTCTGCTTTGCACATAGCTGACTCCTTGTCCTAAGTCTCAGCCAAAATGTTATCTCCTGAGAGAGATCTGCTCTGATCATCCCCTAAAATAAAATACTTCTGCAACTCCTTTTAACTGCATCCTTTTTCATTCCATCTTTGCTCTTAACGCAATTGGTAATTACACATGTATTTTTGTATTTACATGTTTACTAAATGTAACTCCCCCTGGACCACAGGTAGGAACCATGTCTGTTTTATATACCATTTAATAAAGCAGAACTTAGTGTGACATACTCAATGATTATTTATTCAATGAGGGAGTAAATGAATAAACGCTGATGTGAGAGCCAGGGCTCAAGAGTACCAAAGCTTTAGATAATCTAGACCAAACAATGCTCTCGATTCTATTTGCTTTCACTACAGGCATTATAGACAAAAATCCTAAGTGTTCATTCAGTCAAAACAAGGTCTATTAGCAACCTCCTATGTGACTAAAACAAGTCTACTGGTCTACATGTTCAAGCTTGGTCCAGTAATAATGAGAAGGCAGGGAAAATGCAGAGGTTGTAAAAGCATTTTTCTTTACCGATTTTATTTGGAAATAACGTTATACTGACTTGTGTTGTTTGAATTATAGAAGACCGAGCCACAGAAGGGGGTGGTTGCCGACTTGCCACCATTAATTTTAATCATTGTCACGGACTTCTTGCCTAGTAACATGGAGGCAGTTAATAAATGAGGTATACTTCACAGTGCACAGGGCAGACGTAAATAGCACAACTTGCAAAGGAAATGAAACTTGAATATCCTGAGTATGGTTTTACAGTACCAAGCCTGAAAGGGCCTTCTCTTATTAACACTCTTCATTATTTTTATTTTGTACTATATTGCTTGAGAGGTTTTCCATACGGGGGGAAACAAAACAAAACAAAAAAACCTTAGCCCATATGAAAAAAAAATCCGCCCTGATTTGACCCAGCGAAACGGCTCACTAGTCTAGACCACAATGAGTGGCTCAGAAATCCTATTGGATTTGCTCACACAAATCTGGCTCTGGTTTCCGACTTCCTATCTGGTTCATGTAGCCAATTCTCATCAAGAAATAAGACTGTGTTACCTGGGGAGAACAGGGCCATGTCTTTGAGAAGTCTAGTTTCCTGTTTGAAAACAAAAATCAACATTCAGCAGTCTTTTGCCCTTAGAGAAGACAAAGACTTTGCAACGTAAATTTCTTCCTAATTCCATGAGGATATTTTGGCTTCAAATTCTTCTACGAAAAAGCATAGAGCGTTGAGTCACCTTTATTCCCACATCTAGCACTTTATACTCCATGAAGAGATTCTGGGCATGCTGCACCTTCCTCTCTGCCATAGACGTGCCAAGTTGGCACACAGAGAGCAAATAATAGTAATAATAACTTCAGTATGCTAGCAACCCTGGGAGTCTATTGATCAGTAGCAAGCATGGAAGGAAGGAATGGAAAAAGGGGAAAGAAAAGCATAAAATATTCCATGAAAATAGAAAAGCTCTCTTTACTAATACTTATATGCAGAGAAACAGAACCAGAGATATATTTAAAAAACCAGTGTTAGAGTCATGTTAGCTAATCATTCATTTAGTTTCATTTCAGTCATTTGCTGATATATATTCAGTGCTATGCAATATAGGGCAGACAGAACTATCTTAGAATTATGGAGCTGTGCTTCAGAATGTTATAGGCCAATTCTAATCCCTTTCCCATCATTTGAGGAATCAACATTAAATCCCATTCTTTCATTCTACCAAATGGAGACAGTTAACATCTATCTACTCTCCCCTGTCTCATAATTTCATAAATGAAGGGACATTTTTGTATCAAAACAGTGGGAAAGACAAAAAAAAATCTATTAAAGTGAATATCTACGTTCATGAAAGTCCCTATACTTCTTTATTTTTCTCATTTTTTAGTGGACCATAAAAAATTTCTCCATAGACTAGTACCGATTCAGACCAAATCATCAATTTGCAAATGAGAATGCTAAGGTAGAGTGATTTGCCAAAAGCAGTACATCAACTGCAGAGTTGGCAGTAGAATTCAAGTCTCCTAACTCTCAAATTCGTGTTTTCTACATCACCCTGTTTATTTGTAAAATGTACAACTTTTGTTCTTAAAAAGCTCAAAATATCAAGGGGAAGATTGGACAAGCATGCCAGAGTTACAACATGATGAGGTCATGAGAGAGGTGCAGAGCCCTAACAGTTCTAACTGGGGAGAGCTCATTTGCAGCTGAAAATGTGAAATAAAGTGGTAGGGGATGGTATTTTCACCGAATTTTTGAAAAGTACAAAAAAATCAAGACAGATAAAAATGAAAGGAAAGGGCATTCCTGGAAAAGAAAACAGAACATAGAGAGGCAAGGAGGCTACAAAGTTCAGGCAATAGTAAAAATCTAACCAGATGGCGACACTCTTGGGGATGTGTGATGAGGAATAACAGAAATTGAGCCTAGAAATGTAGTTGGTGATTAGCCACAGAGGAAATTATTGGAAAAACTCGGGGTTGAGGACTTGACTCCCCAGGTGCTGAGGAGTCATTGACAATTTTTGGCATAGAAATGGTGCATATCACTGTGCTTCACAATGATGTATAGGATGGCTTGTGACACATTAAGCTTGCAGTCCAGGTGACCTAATTGGAAGCTATCATAAGAACCCAAGGTGGGGGTAGGCAGAAACAAAACAAGGGCAAAACCAATCAGATTAGAAAGAAGAATGTATTCTATCAGTAGAAGCAAAAGACATTAGTGGCAGACTGAATGTCTTAACAGCCAGGTGTTCAACTTGGGTGACAAGATGGGAGTCAATAGGAACACAGAGTCTAACAATGGGAGGCTCACACCCGTAATCTCAACACTTTGGGAGGTTAAGGTGAGAGAATCGCTGGAGCCCCGGAGTTCAAGACTAGCCTGGGCAACAAAGCGAGACCCCATCTCTACAAAAAAATTAAAATAATTAGATGGGCATGGTGATACCTGCCCTGTGGTCCCAGCTACACAGAAAGCTGCTGCAACAGGATGGCTTGATCCCAGGAGGCCAGGGCTGCAGTTAGCCATGTTGACACCACTGCACTCCAGCCTGGGTGACAGAGCAAGGCCCTGTCCCAAAAAACAAACAAACAAAAAACAAAAACAACAGGAGAATTGAAAAGAGTCACAAATAAATAGTAAGTTGGGGAATATTTTGTGTACAAAACACCATGTTCATACCCCTCAAATGTAGACTTACTAAAAATGTATTGGTCTAGAATATCTGGTGAATAAAAAAAACATTTTCGGACATGAGCCTCTGATAATTTTCAGTAGTTGAAAATCCTGGTGATTGTCTTGGTTTATAACAATTGCTCCCAATCCTCATTAAAAATCATGCAGAAAAAAAGAGGGCTAAATTAGAATTTCACAGCTATCGGGGACCTTGTAAGTAAAGCATAGGCCAACTCCTCGTTTTCTAGAAGAAGAAAGTAAAGCACAATTATTGTAAAAAACACAACTTGCTCAGAGCAACATGTGTAGCCAGTAGAGAATTTAAGACCAAAACCCAGGTCTCTAAATGTCTGGCCCATTGCTATCTGTGGAGCAGGACACTGCTTTTCCTTAGAAAGTCTGGGCAGTGTTCCATTTCCGTTACACTCCTTCTACTGTCTTTTCTTCAGTGTTTCCCCAAACGAGTTCCTGAGAACATTAACAACCTACCACTAAATTTTTTCCTCTTTACTCTCTCATAGCCCTCCTAACCATGTCCTTAAAAAGAAATAGATGAAGTAAATAATTTTGTCATATTGATTGTTCTCATTCCAGAATGTCAAGAAGAATAAAAACACAGTAATAGGTGAAAATAGCTCACAAAAGAGAACAATTTATGCTACATGGCATCTTCAGAACAAGTCTGAAAAGTATAGCTAGGTAACAGCTCTGACCTATAGGGTGCAAACCTCAGGATTCCTGGGGGAAAGGCCCAAGGTTATTTTGTATTACTAGATTATTACTGTATTATATCATATCTACGCAGCCAAAAAGAACATTAAATAATCATGCTTGTTGATTTATCCAGGGATTAGGGGCTTGTTAAACAGGCAAAAGCTGTCATCTTGATCCCAAAATGGACAGCAATGAGTATGACTCATCTATTTTGAATGTCAGCACATCATGAATTTACCAATATGATATGACGACAGAGAGATCAAACTAGTTACCTATGGATTATAATTCCTTTGAGAGCCATTGCAGCTCCTCCAATTTCCAACAATGCACTTTTTTCCCTAATAAGCAATTTATTCTTTAAAATTGCTTCTATGCCCCACTTTTCATGCCTGTGCAAACCCAGCCACAGAGAAACGTAGGCTAACTACTGCTAACTAGATGCCAGGCTTGTGTCCATGAATTTATACATGTTCCCTCATTTAGTCCTCATAACTATGAGACAGGCACATTTTCAAGACCAGAAACACAAATTGAAAGGAATTAATGCCACATAGTGTCAGAGAAAAGATCAGAAATCAAACCAAGTTTATCTGCTGCCCAATTTTATGACCTTAACCATGATGTCCTGCTCCACTTCGGCCCAGATGTAAACAAAATATTTCTATGAGTAGAATGTACTCATATGCTAGAACACTGTCTGTGAAAGAAGGTGAAGGATGTGAAGGAGATGTCAGAAACCCATGCTTGGCCCTCTTTCATTGTCAAAGTGAGTTGTAGCTTTCTAGTTTCAACTTGGGTTACAATAATGGCTTTCCTGGCCTCTACAACTGATCTCAGTGAGGCAGTAGAATGCTCATTCTTCAGTGTTCTGCAAGGTAAATTCTGATGTTCAAATATTTATTGTCACATCACTGCCTTCATCAGAAACTATTTAAAATGGTGGCTGGAATATTCTTAGAAGAGTCTAATCAGTTATCCAAAGAACTCAGACTCTTACTTCCCTTCGTCTGAGCCAGAACTAATCCCAAAGTTCTGGTTGCTCCAAAGGCCATGTCTGTATTGATACTATTTCTTGTATCATAACTTGAAAAATCTTAATTATTACAGTTTTCTGTGTGGATCCTTTATGTCCTCTGCAATTTTACTACCTAAGGAGTTTGAGACAGTTTATTAGCTTTTAAATAGCACCCAAACCAAACTAAACTCTTCTATAGATCAAATGTGCTATCCAAAAGGAAAATCTGAAGTTGGAAACAATTTACAGCTGCAGAGAAAGTCTAACACTGTATACACTTTCTCATTTAGTGAACTAACGGCTGTTGTATGTCAAATTCCTCTGAAAGTAAATAATATCTAAGGAATCTTATCCAGAAGAACCACAATGAGTCCATACTTACATAATTCACCTTCAGCTGCTTGGCACATAATAAGCACTTCACAAGAAGAATAAATGAATGTTTTTCTATCCATTGCTTTCATTGTTAGAGCACAAAGCAGAGTATCCAATACAAAAGATATTGAGTATAATAGTGTACATTCACTTTGCTTCAGTAGGCCCCAAATTAAGCACATTTTCAAGCAAGATAAACAAACAAAACATGTCTTTGTTTTGAAAAAAGGTTCACTGCAGTATCTTTATAATTACATATTTTGATGAACAATTAAATCCAATCCAATTAACAAAAATGACATCCTCATGCAACTTTCAGGAAGTTACATAAAGTGAGACCACTTGTAAGTCCACCTAGCCACCTTGCTCAAAAAGAAAAATTTGGAAAGCCCACAATAATTTCAGACTTTACTTCTCCTCCCCCCTCCTCTATACATATTTTTCCTGTATTCTTCTGGCTAGTTCGTGTGTGTGTGTGTGTATGTGTGTGTCAACATCAGAAAAGTGTCAACTCTTCCAGGAAAACATTCTTTCTTCCACAAAGCAAGAAACATCTCTGTCATTGAACTATTTCATTGTACTATCATTATGTATTTATATGTCTTTCATCCAACTAAAATTCTTCTTTTCTTAAACAAACAAACAAAAAAGCATCTTAATCAACTCTATTTCTGTGCTAAACCTGGAACATAGTACGTTCTCAATAAATATTTATGGAATGAATGAATGTATTACGGATATAAAAACTTACAGATCTTAGGATGTGGCTGGTGGTCACACAGAAGTAAATTTAATCTGAAAGTGTAAGTGGAAGTGGTGGATCTTAAATAGACCCACAACAGCTTGATGACTTTGATGTAGCCTGGTGGAAGGATACACAGAAAACTGTAGATAAGAGAGAAGGCATGACTCAAACCTCAGTACTTGCAAAGGAATTCCAAATGACGAGGATCATTTGCTGGGATGTAGTAGAGATCATGAACACAGGTGCAAGTACAGAGAATAATATAAAAATAATTTAATAGGTTTGGTCCTCTTGGTCAAGATCTTGTCTCTGATCTAAACCTAGACCATGTAAGCTCTTACTAGGCACTACCATACTGTTATCACCAATGCCCTGTGTGTACTGCAGAACTGTTATATCTCATATTAACTCGTCAGTGCCATGCAGGACTAAGCACTTATTGCCAAAAGCATGAACAGACTCTTTTGAAAGGAGATGTAGCAGAAGGCTCTCAAGGGCCATCTCTTACCTGCTGGTTCTGATAGGCTGTAACTGTGGTGAACACAGTCTCAGGAAAGTTGAACGTTTTCACCCCATCCCCAACAGGAACAGGCTTAGTGGGTGAAAGGTCGCTGCTGAAGTCTTTGCGAATCACATGAACTCGAGGCTGGTATTTGTGCATAGAGTGCAAAATGATCTGAAATAAAAAGGCGAATTGTGCCAGGCTTGGCTTTAAAGAACCTACATTCTGCTCTCATGCAAACAAATCACTAAGTAGAAGCACTATAGAAGAAGCATAGATTGAAGGTGAGATGTACAGAAAGCTAGAAATCAGTATACTTGCCCAGGAAGGACTAAGTGATTAACTAGCATTACATGGAACCAAATAGCAGGACATCCTTATCATGGATGGTAGATGTAATATGTTTGCTTGAAATGGACAATGCTGAATGACTACTCTAGTACTAATGGACAACACTTCATTAAAAGGTCTCAGAACCGAACCTCTGCCATGTGACAAGTTGTCCCTCCAGCTTCAAATTTTCAGCATGTGTTCAAGCTGTCTTTTAAATTCTACATCCGATTATGCATTCATTATTAGATAGGTGAACATTATTTTATGTTACGTGAGAGTAAATGGTAGATATGGGTTTTCGCACCTTCAGAAAATTGTTGTTTCCTTGAAGGTGGAAGGAATAGTTTTAGCTAATTCAATTTTCCCATAGCACCCACTATGAGTCCTGCCACTCAGTTGAAATTCAGTATGTGTTTCACTGCCAAAGATAAATTAATAACATCACATGCTCTAATTATACCTGGAAAGTCTTAAGAGTTAGTCTCCCCTATAAATTCATAAATTCCTTGACAAATTAGCTGAAATTGTCATTCACTTTTTTCACTTGTTTTACTGCCTTGTGGGTTATTTGAATGTTGTGATTTCTTTTACCACCGGTTAATTTGTCGTGTTTCTCTGTCTTGCCTCCTCGACTGGACAGTAAGCCTCTGAAGTACAAGGACTTTATCTGATAAACACAACCTGATGCATAACAGATGTTTGCTAAATGTTAGATTTGTAATAAATGGAATTTAACTGGAAAAAAAACCACTTTTATGCTTACTTACTTAAAATGACTTAAAGTGGCATGGAAATTCTTATTTCACCTATTTGAAAAAGCCTGGGGCTAGCCAGCTCTAAGGCAAATCGGGGAAGAGAGAAAGAAAGGGGAGATGGGATTCCTTGACTCACATGTCCTTGATCATCCAATTCATTGTTGGTGAGCTTGAGTTTGTCGAAGCTGACCACCTGTCTCATCCAGGTGTCTCCAGAAGCTAGAGAATCAGGGTGTATATAAACTCTTGGGGGCACAGGGGAATCAGCATTGCCAGCCACCATCCACTTGGAGCTGTGATACACATATCTGAGATAAAGAGGAAGAGAGGGGAATTCAGAGACAGAGGCAGAGAAGAGACAGTGGCCCAGGAAATAAATTGAGACAAGGAAGAGGAGAGTAAAACAAAGAGATGACATGAATGGAGAAGTGATGGGAAAGAAACAGAGAATCAAAGGAGGAAGAGAGAAGGGTGGATAACCAAGAAATTGAAATAGAGACAGAAATGGACAAAAAGATGGAGTGGGAGAGCAGAGAAATATTGTGGTTAATGATCAAATCTACAGCCCTTGCAAGGAAAACATTCTCACAGTCCTCTTTCTTTCTTCCCTGTCTCCATGGCATGCACCCCTGTGCGCACACAGGCATCCTGAACTCACATGTCTAGCTATAGAAAAGGCATTTTACTGCAACCTTTCACCTTTCAAATGCAAACCATATAATCCCTTGGCCATTTGTTCAGGATTTTGTTCCTTATTAAAAACATCTTCCATATTGTCCTATAAAATGCAGCCATGTGCAGAGCCCTTCCAAGTCTCTCAATGGTTAACCATTTCCTTGCTAAGAATCTGGACTTTGGGGCATTTCTGTGATGGGCCTTTGCCTCACTGCAGCCATTCCAGAAACAATGCCAAATACCCCCAGTTCACATTGTCTTTGATGAACCCATTTTGAATATCATCTTCTACATTATTTTCCCACAAAGTCACTGGAAACAGGATGTTGTTTGGTAGCAGAGGAAGTCTGGTTTCCCAACTTGGCCAATTTTCTCATAGTTCAGAAGAAACATCTCCATGGATCTGGCACTTCCCTGCTTCTCAGTTCTAAAGGACCACATGGGACCTGGACCCTGAGAAATAGAGGCACTCAGTCCAAATCACAGCTCCCAAAATCCTCTAAAACTAGCTGGAAGCATCTTTTCTCCTAAGTTTTGAAATCCAGACTGTGTCTCTCTCGGCCAGCTGTCTCCCTGCTTGCCATACTAGTCCTAGCCTTTTTCATCAACTGTTGCCTCCAAATTCATGGGTTTAGGGCCAAGTTCTCAGACTTTAGATATTTCAAAAATGAGTAACGATTTAATGATTTTAGTGAGATCTCAAGAGAACAAATAAGCCATAACTCTTTTTTTTTCTGGCAAGAGCTATGTATAAGCCATCCAAGATACACAAGGATTACGTTGGCTTTTAATCAGTTTGAGGGAAAATTACTTAACAAACTCACTTACAACCCATATCAATGAATAATAATTCTTCGTAAGTAGATATTCTTCTTAAAATTTTACCCAGTTCTCCTATTCTTCCTCTCCATCATCTATGGGGTGATCCATCAAATAATCATTTTAATGTGCTTCATCGTTCCACCTCACCTTCCTCTCTCCAAAATAAATCACCTCCATTCATTTAGTATTTCACAAACCAAATTACTCAATATGCTAATCACTTTCAATGTTAGCTAAATTAATTTTAGACTTAAGATCCACTTGATTTTTGCTACCTCGTGGGGCACTATAACCCCATTCTGTCCAGGGACATAGGGGGGAATCCCAGACCAAAATTAACACTTTCACCTGGTTCTCTGACATATTCTCCATTCCTTGTTCCCTGTACAGTGTGCATTGCTGAAATGCCTCCTCTAAGGGGTCTGAAGAACTGTCTTGGAATGCTGGTAATACCCACATTTCCACATCCCAGAGTTACTGTTACCTGTATCTTTTATTGTCCACAGGCACAATGTCCATTGCTATGTAGTATTGCTGGTGTGGATCTAGGCCAGTGATTTTCACTCTCATGGCAGGAAACATCCTCCTATGAAGAGGAGTAAAACAGAAAGCTCAGAAATCAGAGTGGGAGAAGTAGCAGGGGTAAATGCTTAAAAATGTATTCTTAATAGGTACTCTAGGCATATCAAATTCCAATGTTCTCTAATCCTCAAAGTTGGCTAATTTTTTCCACTTTGGAAATTACCACTATAAAATATACTGGAGACTTACACTACTGAAATGGTATCTCTTCTTAACTTAAATTGACCTATTTGATGATTCATACTATCCAAGGGTTCATATCACACCCTGTTTTGTATTTTTAGTTAATGTTTCTTATGATATATATGTATGCATAGACATGTGTGTGCATGTGTGTAGCCACGCATACATTTCCTATTAGCTATAATCTTTTTAAAGGTAAGTACAGCAACTTGCACTCTTCTTACAATCCAAAGAGCTTTTCAGTTTATTGCAAGTGATCATAAAATATCTTCAACTGAGTTTATTTAAAAACAACCACTCTAAAAATATTCTCTCAAGAAAAAAAAGAAAAAAGGAAGGCGCTGCCAATCTCCAAACAAATAGCCACCAAGATTTTTAATGCATGAAACTGTAGAAAATTTTCTGCAAGTTCTCAGGCTGTCAACGTGTGTGTCAGAGGA
Organism: Sapajus apella; assembly: GCF_009761245.1. Lineage (NCBI taxonomy): Eukaryota > Metazoa > Chordata > Mammalia > Primates > Cebidae > Sapajus > Sapajus apella. Next base: position 1,249,148 of record NW_022437009.1, on the reverse strand, counting down.
AGGCCTCTGTGGAATTGGGAGCAAATACCAAATGAATTCTAGTGGCCTCTGGGAAATACCTTGTTTCTACCACAATGGCTTGTTAAACTTACCAAAAAGCAAGTGAGGTCAGGATACAGCACTTTACAACTTCTCTCATAATTGAAGAGAGGAGGAGACAGAGCAGCCCAAAAGAGGTATTGAGTTTCAACAAGTCTAGAATAAAGTTCACTATTCTTCTTTAACCATAAGAAAGACGAAAAACATCAAGCTCAAGCTCTTTTGTATCAAGCCAGGCATAAAAAGTCCTCAGTTCAAAAATTTGGATTGCTCTGAATGTGCTCTAGGCTACTTGTATACAAAATACTGCATTAAGCTTAACCATCTGGGGCTAGTTAGTTGAGTTGGGCAGAGCACAGTGCTAATGAGGTCAAGGTCACAGGCTTGATCCACATATGGCCTAATTGGCTTTGCTCCATTTCATGGCCATAGACCATATCCTGACCTCAGACAGCCATCTTGCAAATATGCACTGGTTGGTCACAGGAGAGGCTCTCTGTGCTAGTTACACACTTACCACTCATCCAGGGAAAGCAGCCCAAAGGGCTAACATCCCCTGGCAATAGGTCAGTAACATTATAATCATATCTGAGGGAAAGCACAAGAGGGATCACGGTCCTTTAATAGAAATGGTGGCTAATTCTTAAATAGTTAAAAAATTAATACATACATAACTATTTCATCTTTCTCCACCGTATTACTCTTCAGAAGCTTCTGTGAGTATCTCATTTAAAATTTTCTCCCCCTACCATCACAATGTTTATGTAAAAGCCTCATACTTTTGCCTTATGGTGGGCTAATTAAATCTGATGATGGAATACTCATACTGACTAAATCTAACATTCACTATAGGTTAGACGCTTTAATTCACATTAATTCTTTCCAAAAATTTGGGAAACTCGATCTACACATTTAAATACAGATCAGTAATTCCCTTTTTAATAACACTGATTTATAGCTTTCCTGTATATGTAAATGTTTGAAGGGCATCTTGCCAGAGATGTGGCAAACGTCCTCTCACTTACTGAGATAAGAAAATATGGTTCTCCCCAGTCACCTACAGAGCCTGTATTACATGAATGAGACAGATTTCTTTTCTTCATAACTTTACAAAAACAGGGTTAGGTGTTTTAATTCAACATCTGTTTTGTCTGGAACAGCTATATGACCTTGAATGGAGAAGCTACCGATCTCTATAGACTTCTTTTCTTCATGACTTTACAAAAAAAGGAGTTAGATGTTTTAAATTCAATATCTGTTTTGTCTGGAACAGTTATATGACCTTGAATGGAGAAGCTACCTGTCTCTTTCCAGGACCCAACTTCTAAAATGAATGAACAATGTGACTTTGGATAAGCCATTTAACTTCATCACCTATAAAGCAAAGGAAACAGGCTACATATTCTTCTACAGTGCCCTCTTGCTTTAAAATTCTATGACTACCTTTGAATTCTGTTCTTAAAAATTTTGCATTTTTTTTTGTCTGCATTTTAGCATAGACTATCAAGTGAAGCCACAAAATTCTAAAGAAAACTTAACCTTTCATGTTTCACAAAAAGAGATATGTTTGGTTTTAATTTTATGGCTAAATTTAGGCCAGTTCTTTTGTCTTCTAAACCCGTTAATCCTTGCAAGCACCTCTGTCCATGGTGCTGATTATGCAGGTTGGGTTGGTATACTCAAAGATTGAGGGCTCTGTAGATTTCAGTAGTTCTGAATCAATAGGATTACATTTTAGCAGGTGGGGGGAGGTAGATGGTGACTAACATCATCTAAAAGAAAAGAAAGCCATATATAACTAACATAACTAAGAAGATGGAGATTGGAATTAAAACGGAAAAGGATACTGACAATACTGTCTAGGAAGAAAAATGAGTGAGAAGCAAGAAATCAACCAGGAGAATGAGGAGGAATAAAGAAAATTCACAGATGAGAAAGCCTTATATGTATGTTTCTGAGTTGCTTCAGAATTATCTGAGGAGAATGATAGTAACAACAGTTGAAGCAACTGAATACAGAACTAATTGAAACCCTAAACAAAGGATTTCAATTACTACTAAAGAACAAACTATGTGTTTGTCTTGAGGCATATGTAGATTTATCCAGATATTAAGGTGGATTTGTGAAATCATAGATGTGTAAATGAAAATACTGCAGAAGAAATTACAAAATGAGTCACAAGAAGGTTGTCAAGGAGATGCTCAAATGAACTCAATTCACTGAAGCACAGGGAATAAGGGAGTGATATCAGGAACAAACATGACTATAATACACAGACCCAGGAGTAATAAAGTAAAAACCCCAGAATGAAACTGGAAAATCTTATAAACAATTGTAATATTTTTCCTTTCTCCAAACCAACTCTTCTACCAAAAACAAAACAAACAAAAAGATTCCTTGAGTTACTTTGTTTTTTTCCCAAGCCTTCACACCCCAAAATGTGGAACAGAAGTACACTGAGACCCAAGCAACAAAAAAGAGATGGTACTGGACATAATTATCTAGCCCAGCTGCTGCCCCTGGGAAGTCTTTAGTGGTTTTATTCACTACTGACAGAAGGAATAGAGTTCCAGAAGAGAAAGAAAATAAACAAAATTTCAGGTTTATTTTGACTTCATGTTTTTGTCATATCTTATTGTATTTGGAGGTTTCCTTATATGCACATAGGTAAAGTGTACTCAATCAAAATGTCATTTTACTTTAAATGGCTAAGTTCATGAAAACAGCTCATGATCAGTAAGATGGGATCCCCATGACATGTGAGATTATGTACAATGGCCTTGAAAATACAAAAGTAGCATAACTGTTTTGCTTAATTTCAATGAACTATTTCTATATGCTGAAATGCTTAGTCCAAATTTATTTATTTATTTTTATTTTTGAGATGGAGTCTCACTCTGTCACCCAGGCTGGAATGCAGTGGCGCGATCTCAGCTCACTGCAACCTCTGCCTTTTGGCTTCAAGCAATTCTCCTGTCTCCACCTCCCAAGTAGCTGGGATTACAGGCACATGCCACCATGCCTGGCTAATTTTTGTATTTTTAGTAGATATGGAGTTTCGGCATGTTGGCCAGGCTGGTCTCGAACTCCTGGCCTCAGGTGATCCACCCTCCTCGGCCTCCCAAAGTGCTGGGATTACAGGCATGAGCCACCGCGCCCAGCCCAAATTTAATTGTATCTAAATCGTTTCATTTTGAATCCAAGGGGCTAACTACAGCCATTTCTTAACAGTTCAAAGTTGAGACCACTGTTTTAGAGCCGCTTAGATTTATACAGAATTCTGGAGCTGCCTCTTAGTACCCATGTCCCTCAGCCAAGCTAACTAATGTCTTTCATCCTCTGCATCCTAATCCATGTATGGAATGATTATGTCCAACCTCATGGGATTCCAGTAAACTTCCAAAGACGTATGTTGAGTGTCCAGCATAAAATAGATACTTAACTATGGAGAGCTGAAACATAGCAATAAAGGAGTAGCTTAACTAAAAGTGTCTACTTTAAGAAAAACTGTGTTTTTAAAACTTTGTAATCCTAGAAAAACAGTTTTGCAAGAAATTCCATAGGTTACCATTAAAGTTGTGTAATAATTTCAAGCCAGTGATGAAACACAATGGACTGTCAACAGGGCTCAGAATATGCAACAAGCCAATTCTTTTAAAAAATTATTACGAAAGCATTGTTGCTTGAAATACTTTAGAAGATGCAAGTTGTTATTAGAGAAGCAAAATTCTTGGAAGTATTTAATTGTGAAGTAAACGCTTGCTTTGGAAATATACATATTGGCTCTTAAGATACCATGGATTTCTAGTACTAGCTGAAATACACTTGTAGGTAGAAAATGTTTATGATTTACATGATTTACATTTGATTGGCCCTTGGAGGAAAATAACACAGTCACAGCAAACACAACAGAACCACTTTACCAAGATGTCCAAATGCAAAAAAGTGAGTGCAAGCTGCTTTGGTTTCATTGATACCATCACAAATAAATAAGAATGGAAGAATGTAATGGTTCCTACTTCTGCAGATTCTTTAAATCTGACCACTCAAAGGAATTTGTCCTTACCTGCCTGCTTTGGTGATAATCATTTCAGTTCCAATATCATGGAACCGCTTCCAGAGGTCAGCACATTGAAGCTCTACTTGAATCTCCTCCATGGAAGACATGGCAGCAGGCACAGGGCCTGCAGCGCCAGAGGCCAGGTCAGTGTGAGTGCTGAAGGAGCAGGAAGTCCGCTCAGTGAGCACCTCAGAGTCTGAACCAGTGCTCTGCTCGGAATCTGCAAAATAAACAATCAAGCCTTAGGTGAGAAACTGCTGAGCTCCCCTCACCCCTGGCCCTAAAAGATGGGGGTGGGGAATGCAGTGAAGTGGGGAGAGGGGTGAACAAAAGGAGACTTAAAGCTGGGAAGCTCCAGAGCACAGCACTCAGGGTATTTTATTATTTTTTATGGTTTGTTTTTGTGATTTATGACCTTCTTTCAGGTTTCATGTTTCCAACATGACATCTGGCATTTTAGTAAGTTTTAGCAACAGCTGAAGAAAATTGGTCCACAACAGGCAATATAAATAGTACTAATGTCACCATGTGGAAGGGAATGAGGCCAAACTGGGGCAACAAAATAAATGCCAAATTAAACTAAAATAATTATAGGTTATAGGTCCAAACCTAGATTTGACTATCTCATTTGTGTGAGTAAAGATTCAGTGCTAACAATATGTTCTTCAGTTCCATACCACTCAGCATCACTGCCTGTCAGTTATTTTTAAACACAGAAATTTTTCCTCTACTTACATAAGTCATGGCCATGAAAAGTAATGAAAAGCTGCTTGGGATCTTTAGAAGTATTTTGTCATATATTTGAGTAAATGGTTTTTCCTAGGAGTCTAATCAGGGCATTTCAGATGGGAAAAAAACCTCTGTTGTGAGGCGAGGATGTAAGCATATGGAAAAAGTTACCCAAAAAGGCAGTTGAAACAAAGGGAGTAAATGAGTTCAGGAGACACCTTGATTGGTTTCTGAAGTATGGGCAGAGGGGAGGGGTGATCCAAACAGGAAGGTGGGATTGAGAGCAACCAAATAAAAAGTTGGCGTGCTGGGCCAGATGGTCCTTTCCTGTGTCTTCTGTACTAGTGAAGAGAAGTGGGGCTGAGGGGGCAGGGTAAGCCAACTGATGGAGAAGGCTAGGGCCAGATACATCAGGGAAGATTTTCTGGAATTTTAAACATTTACCTTTAGGAGCTTCATGCCAAGAATTGTGTGTCCTAAAATTTTTCAAATTCAGATAATCTAGTGTAATCTCCTAAAATCAAATGACACTGCAGGTCAAGCCTAAGAATCCATTTCTCTAACCTACCCTTAACATCCAGAATTCTGATTGCTTTCCTTGAAGATAAATACATACATGAGTAAAGGCTGGAAACAAGTGTTTTACTCTGACAAGTGACTTTTCATTGCTGTCAAGGGTCAGAGCTTCTTGAGCATCAGTCCTTGGCACTAGTAAGATGGAAAAAGAATGAGACAGAATGCCAAATCACCTTGCTGCCAACCTCACTTACCTGCAGCAGGTTTGCAGCCCTGTGATCAATACATCCCACGTTTCCTTTACTTTTCTTTCCCTTGGTCACTGACTTTTTTCTCTTGCAACCCAGGCAGCATCTCTGGCAAGAATATCTAACAGCTGTTTCAAAGCCACAGAAAACAAAGTGCCCACAGGGGAAAAAGTGTCATTTTTCTACATCTTCCCAATTCCTCACCAGTTGCTTGTGAAGATACTCAGGTGCTGAAGAACCGAACCAAACTTCTAAATAAAGGGCAAGTTTCTGACCAAAAACTTCAGTTTACCCATTAACACTACTTTAGTCACTATTTTCATTTCCCCTCCCCCTCTGCATTCCCCACCACCACCAAATAAAACAACTATAAAGTTTTATAACTAGGTTTTACATGTCTATGCACATAATTTTATACCTAGGACTGAGCAGCAGCTATTTTTGGTCTTCTCCAAGCACTGAAAAGTAGAAGTACTTATCTAAGATGAGAGCTGTTGCTGAGTGACAAATCTATATCCTAGCCTGATTCTATATGCCTTTCAGTAGCAGAGTCATTATATCATCACACACTCAATCAAATACGCTAATTCATGTCCCCTGAGACATGGATTCCCAAATCCTATTTTGTTTCTGGGATATTCTAAGAGCTCCTCACTTACGATGGATATTGTAAATTTTTCAAAAAACTCCTCAAAACAAGATTTCTAAAATATATTATTGTCCTGCCTTTGGAAGCAAAGAGTTATGAAATCCACCATAAAGTGCCACAATTATAAAAAATTGGAAACAGACACCCTAAGTAGGATCCAGCAGAAATTTTGGACATATGATTTCTCCAATGTATGTTTAGGGAGGGGAAAGAGGAAGGAAAGGTATCACTACACTATGAGATAAATATTTAATGGTAGCTAAATTGAGGTTGAGATTGGAATTGGGACTATGGCTGGAGAATTATGAAATAAGTGACTCTACCCTTAACTCACTATGTCATCTAGACAAAACAGGGGCTCAAATATAACATCAAATGGATTAATGAATAACCTTAGACAAGCCATTTAACCACAGGGGCCTATGTCCTCAATGTGCAAGGAGAAAGAATGAACTTAAGGATTCTACCTCTAATGACCTGAATGTAAGAATCCTCCCCAGTACAAGTGATAACCCAGGTAACCAATTAGAAGCATCAAATTTAAAACTCTTTGAACAAGGCAAGTTAAATAAGGAAAAAGACTGGGGGCTCAGATTCACATTACCATAGGAGTTAAATAATTGAGTGAGTATTCTATAAGGGTTTATAGTTTCAATCAAATCAATCAATAAGCACCTATCAGCATATGTCCTTAGATGAAGTACCATGCAGATAATTAGAAACAGAATCCAAGACCTTAAGAAGTTTCCCCGTTAGTGTTGATTAATTATGTGTTTATTGAGTGCTTACTATGTGCCCAGCACTGTGCTAGATTCTGGGAAAATAACAAAGTACATAATGGGACCCCTCTTTCAGTGCAGTACAGTGGAGACTAGGAGCATTCAGAAATAATCAGAGAGCAACACAAATAATTGCCACACAGTTTTCCACACCATTACATATTGTCTCGGATGACTCTTAAAAGTCCAGAAATGAAAGAGATCTAAGAGGGCTAGAACACTCCTGGGGAACCCATGGTTACTAGAAAAGAAATGGACAAGTCTGTGGAGGCATAGGCAGTATTTGTCCATGAAGAGGATTTTCGAATACAGTTATTTATTTAACTGGAAATACCCTGAACTTCTAGATTTTCACTCTCTCACAAAATAGGATCCAGTGACTTTTATATACAGAATATAGGCAACAGCCCACATGTGCACTAACATGAATGCACCATGCAATCTTCTATTCTCAATTATTTCTTAAATATTATAATCTTGAAATAAAATTACTGTTACTTTTATATAGGTTTTTTTTTAAAAGCTTCTAGAAGTGTTAGGAGCACCTATGAGGTAAGCTACCCTACAACACCCTTAAAATAGATATCTCAGAGTCAAGATTAACAGTCTAGGTAAAAATAAAATTTAATCCTTTGTAAAACATGTTTTTAAATCATATTTATAGAAAATATTTTGGCTAACCAGATCAAAATATTTAGCTATTAATTATGATGTATAATCAAGTTATCTAAGTCATGAAAGAAACACAGCTGGTTATTTTAATAAAATCGGATCATCCATTTAGAAATACAATCAGTCAGTCCCTTAAAGATCAAAAAAACACCTCTGTGTTTTCAAGTTCATTTATTCTTGGCAATTTGTGACTTTCTGTCTTCAAAAAATAAGCGTTAGAAACTCATATGAATGATGCAGAAGGATTTCTTAGCTATCACATACTGTCAGAATAGTATTTCAACAGAAGGAGTTTAAGTAAATCAAGAACATAAAATGTTACACATAACCAAGGCAGCTAAAGGAGAAAACTTAGGTAACCTGTGCTGAGCCAGTTACAAGTCACTGGAGAACATAGTGTACACAGGGCCAAGGCAACATATCTATTCTCATCCCAAAGAAAATCCTTTAAAAAGATTTTAACTGTAATTTTACTTTCTATCTCTGACCTATTTCACTTTGATAAAATGAATACTGTAATACTAAGTTTCTACAGAAAGTTGAGTTTAGCTTAAAGTAAGTTCAATTCTCACACTAGAAATAACAATAAAATAATTTCTTAATTTATATTTCACACATTACCTAATATTGTCTTCCTGTTGATAAGGTAGACATAGCATGTATTTTTATGTCTATTTTGTGGATAAGGACATTGAAACAAGAGGAATTGAAAACTAACGCATACTAGAATGTAGGTCTTCTGCCTCCGGATCCAATGGTCAGGTCTCCCCAAAAGCATACTAGGTTCAACCCAGCCAAAATAGCTGACAATTCTGCAACACCCCTTAACTATTTTAACCATCCTCACAACTAAAGTGACCTAAATATGTTTGATCTTGGCCAAGTCACATGACTATTCTGGTCCCCAATTTCCTTAATCTTTACAGCACAGTACATGCACATTTAATTAGAAGTGCTGTAAAGTTCCTTTTAACTCAAATGTTTAATGGGTGGATTAGTACCACAGCTTAGAGACCACCAAGTCTAACAAAAGCAAACCAACTACAATAAATTTATTTGGTTATCATACACAGAAAATGCCTAAATTGCATATACTTTTATCCTAATAAAAACTTAATATCAAAATTAAGCATTCTGAAAGTATATTTTACAGGTCTGGCATCTCCACTTAACAGTTAATTTTGAGGAATTATTCATTACTACAGTAAACAAAGCACATTTATTCCTGTGGCTCTGCTACTGATCAGCAGTGGGATCATCAAAAGTTTCTTTGATTCACTTGGCCTCAGTTTCCTTATCTTTACTATGGGGTGATAATAAGGTATCATTCTGTTCAAAAACAAAGTTATATCTTTATGATAAGTCATAATGTAAATTGATAATAGTATTGACTTTGGACAATAAGATGAATATAAGCTCACAAGAACCATCACAAAGAGTTAATGGTCAACATTATAGCTGAGCTCTTAATATTTGTCAGGCACTCTGCCAAGGCTGTACATGTAAAACATCATTTAGTACAGGCAAGCCTAAGTGTTGTTATTAGTACTATCTCCATTTTATAAATTATTGATGACAGAGACCAGGTTACATCCATTCTACTACCTAAGGATTTCTGGCACATAAGACTGCCTTTAATTCCATTTTTCTGTCACCAAATATTCTGCTTTGCTTTGACTAGGTTACATATTAATGGACCAAGACAAATAAAACAGGTTCTTGCTCTGAAGGAGCTCACAATCTGGTAGAAAGGACATAGAAACTGTTAAAGAGGCTGACTATGCTAGGAACTCCAGCAGAGGTAGGGGCAAAGTGTTGAGGAGCTTTGAAGAGGAAGAAAGTCAATGATAAGAGGATTGAGAGGACTTTAGGAGGTAATATTTGAATATGGTCTTGAAATAGAAGTTGAAAATGAACAAGTAATAAAACGATAGGGAAAGAATTTCATGTAGTAGGAATAACAATGATAAAGGATTTGGAGTTTTAGAGAATTACAAACTGGTATGTCAGAGTTTAGATTATGTAAAGAGAGAGGGGGTGTAAGATAAATGATGAAGGTGGAAGGCCAGGTTCAACTCCTCTAAATGACTACATATTGAACATTTGCTATTGTGATAGTCACTCTTCTCTTAGGACATCAGGGAACAAATAAAAATTTATGGCCGAGGATCTTGGGTATCAGAATATGGAGTTTAGACTTTATCATCGTCATACTAAAGTTTTCTTTCACATGCAGGTAATGATAGTTCTGTCTTCTATTCAGAATATGAATTCCATAAGCTCAGTTCAGTGCTTTTCCACGTCTTGTATGAATGATGCAAGATTACCTGGTTTCAATGTGAAATGTGTAAGATGACTGTAAAGTCAGATTACAGATGTAGAATGTTCTGAGACTACATGCACAGTGCCACTTCCGTAAGACTGGACCTCAGCTGTCATATTTTCCCCAAGGAAGAAAATAGTTTGAGACAATTAAAGGAGAAAAACACAACCCAGATGATAGACAATCCATCTTATTTTCTTTTCTGTCAAATACTGGTACACAACCACATTGAATAGTGTTTCCCACTTCTTGATCTGGTTCATCAATCCCAAAATCTCTAAAACCAAATCTCTCATGACTATCTCAGAGCTCCCATTCACAGAAGGGCAGATATCAGAATCTTAAAACCCAGGCAGCCCTCTCTGTACCAGGAGCACATAAGTTCCTATTTCCAGAGGACCTCTGCAGTGGAAATTGGTTGTGGGCTATCAGATTTTATCCAGTAGCTTAGAGAAAGCTGGTGACGTAACTTTTCATAGAGTAACTCTAATTATGGCAGAAGCAGAGCATTTGGCACTGACCTGAGTACGGACTGAGCTCAAATTTGATACCCAGTCCAGAGCTTCAAGGGAATGAACTATAACCCAGGTTGGATTAAACTAAAATTGTGATGATAGCAAACACTCAAATGAGCCTGTTTGATGGCTTTAGTAATGGAATGGAGTCCCTGAGCTCTCCATGCCCTCCAAGTTCTATTTGGGAAAAGGGAGTAACCTGAAGCCTGTAATTCTCATGCCAATAACCCAATTAAGGAGACTAAGGGCACATCATATCTCACCAGCTGCCTACAGCACTCCCCACCTAACAAGCAGCACCTCTCTCAGTGATACGTGAAACCATAGCAAGGACCCAAAGTCATCCCTGAGATCAAAGCCTTTGAGAGAGTCTTTGCAAAGAAGTGGCAGTAGTAATTTTTTATATCTATTTCTAGTTAAGGAGACAAAGGCTCAATGTCATTAAAGGTTCAACCTCTGTTTTAAGTTATTTGAAAAACCTTCAGATTGCTTTCCACAGTGGCTGGACTAATTTGCATTCCCACCAACAGTGTACAAGTATTTCCTTTTCTCCACAGCCTTGCTAGCATCTGTTGTTGTTGTTTTTTCTTTTTAATCATAGCCATTCTGACTGGTGTGAGATAGTACCTCACTGGGATTTTGACTTGTATTTCTCTGTTGATTAGTGATGCTCAGGATTTTTTCCTATGTTTTTTGGCCACTTACGTGTCTTCTTTTGAGAACTGTCTGTTCATGTCTTTTGCCCATTTTTAATGAGGTTGTTTTTTGCTTATTGATTTGTTTAAGTTCCCCATAGACTCTGTATATTAGGCATTTAACAAAAAAGACACATACATTTGTATGTTCATTGCTGCACTATTCAAAAGAGCAAATACATGGAATCAACCCAGGTGCCCATCAATAACAGACTGGATAAAGAAAGTGTGTTACATATGCATAATGGCATACTATGCAAACATAAAAAAGAATGAAATCATGTCCTTTGCAGCAACATGGACACAGTTGGAGGCCATAATCCTAAGTGAATTAACACAGGAGCAGGGCAGGCATAGTAGCTCATGCCTGCAACTTTAGCACTTTGGAAAGCTGATGCAGGCAGATCGCTTGAGCCCAGGAGTTTGAGACCAGCCTGGGCAACATAGCAAAGCCCTAGTCTTACTAAAAACCCAAAAATTAGCTGGGCTTGGTGGCACATGACTGTAGTCCCAACTACTTGGAAAACTGAGGTGGGAGGATCATCTGACCCTGGGGAGGTCGAGGCTGCAGTGAGCTGTGATTGCACCACTGAACTCCAGTCTGGGCAACAGAATGAGATTTCATCTTAAAACAAAAACAAAAACAAAAAACCCACAGGAACAGAAAACCCAGTATCTCATGTTATTTTATGAGTGAGAGCTAAACATTTAGCACACATGGACATAGATATGGGAACAAGAGACACTGAAGACTACTAGACAGTGGAAGAGTGGGGCATGGGTTGGAAAAATACCTACAGGGGACTGGGCTCACAACCCGAGTGATAGGATTTGCACCCTAAACTTCAGCATCACGCAATATTCTCATGTAACAAACTTTCACAGCTACTCCCTAGATCTAAAATAAAAGTTAAAATACTTTGAAGTTGAAATTTCAAATAAAAGATGAAATTACAAAAAAAAATTTGCTTTAGCCTAGAACAATATGCAAAAGTTTCAACCTCCAGTGCTCCAGCATGTTTTGAAGCTGGAAATGAAATAAAAGGAAGAGAAGTAGCAAGCAAGTACTATATTAGGCACTTTATATACATTATCATCTCATGCAGTTTTCACAGAAACCTTTAAAGTAGGCACCACTGCTGCCATTTTATGTATAAGAAAATGGAGGCATGGCATGAATAAAAGGCTTCTCTCACAGTATATAGATGGGAGGTGTCAAAGTGGTAATTGAATTAATCTGACACTAAAGTTGATGTTCTTTTCGCTATATTCTCATGCCCACTTTTCAGAACTAGGACTTCAGAGCTGTGCTGGTCCTACTCTGAGCTCAGAAATGCAAAGCGAATGCTCAGGCTGCTCAGTTAGAAGGTAGTGCCATGGAAATCAAAACTGTCAGTGTTTTCAGAAAGGAAAATTCAAACAAAGCTCTGATGGAAATTTTCCTCTCTCAGTACCAGCGCAGTTATATTCAGGGATATTTTAGGTCTCTTCATCAACTTAACATTATTTAGTAAATAAGTACAAGTACAAAAGTCCTCTTTTGCTGTATTTCACTTCCTATCCCCAGTCCAACCTAGGAAAAAAATCCGAATATGACAGACACTGAAGATCACTTTCAATGTCAAATCACCCTTTTGCTTTAGCCTAGACCAATAAGCAAACCATTAGAAGGTACTTGGAAGATGTTTGGGCTTTGAGAAATGTTTAATGGAAGCATTGAAAGACAGGGCAAGGCAGCTGAAGCAGGTCCTACTTGTGCAGAATTTGGTTTATTTAGGCTTAACTCAGGTCAGAGTGCAGGACTCAAAAGTTTCCGATGGTCCTAAGTGGGTATCTATGCTTGAAGAGAATTCATCTGATAATAATGTGTATGAAAGCACTTCACAAACAGTAAAGTATCAAATTAACATATAAGATTCTATGCCAATGACCAAGCATATCAGAAAGACAAAGAAAAAAAAAAAATAAAGAACAAATACGGGTCTGGAATTTTCTAAAACAGTCCTAATTTCAAATATTTTATCTTATTCTTCCCACAAAATTAATATTTATGAGACCAATTTTTGGTTTAGAAAATATTCCTGATGAACACACAGACAGTGCATAAATGGAATAATCCAAAATTAGCCACAAGCCACATGGAAATGTTCAACCTAAGTACCTCTTGCACCAGAGGTCCTTCAAAATTTCTTTCTGGTAACTGAGTGGTCTTCAAGATTTACCAATTTCAGGTGAGCAGCGGTCAACACAGGCCCCTTCCTTAGGCTCTTGGCATTTTTCCTGGGTGAAGCAATATATTAACTCATCCCCAAGGCAGTTTGCTCTTTGCAACCACTACTTCCAACCTCCCACCACCACTTCCATCACCCGCCACTGTCATAGCACCATTATGTATCTGCCATCGTGGCCTTTTAATTCTGTGATACTAAAAGTGGACCTTTCTCCAAAGGCCCTACAAGCATTTGCTTTATACCTTGTTAGAATGTTCCCACAGAGCACCAATACATAACTAAATTCATGCTATTCTTCCTAAACGGGAAGAACAAAGCAGCCAATTTCTAAACAAGTGTAATTTAATTTTAACTTCTGGAGAGAGTGCTCCTGGAGGTGGCAGTTTCAAAGATGTAAATAGGATAGACATTTGAGCACAGCCAGGAATGCCCTTCAAATGATCCCAGGAGACCACCAACTACACCAAGTTTAAAATCTACCCGACTCACCAGGCAAATATAGAAAACCACCCTGTTCAGTAAATATAACATGGCTGACAACAATGTAACAACCTCTCCAGTAATCTAAATTCATCCATTCAATCAATCATTCATTTGTTCAGCAAATAATATTCATTTTCTAGCCAGGGCCTGGCTGTGTGCTAGGTGTGATTAGGGGCACAAAACTGAATAAGAGATGATCCATGTCCTCAGGAACTTATACGATCATTTAGGAAGAGAGGATAAGTCCATAAATAAGTCTAACGAAAATATAATAGTCAAAATCCACCACAGCACACAGCATACTGGCCTTAGGATCCAAATCTCTCCTCTTTCCAACCATCTAACCTTAAGTAAGATGCCTAACTTCTTAAGTGTTAGTTTTATCATTTGTAAAATGAGGATATTATTCTTATCTACTATGTGAAACTTTTATGAACTATTAACAAGGTGCACATATATGTGGATTTGCATTAATACTTTATGAACAAAAAAGATCTAGACATATGAATGCTAATTTTTCTTAGAAAAATTAGCAACAGGATTCTATGGGAGTTTAGACAGGAGAGAAAATCTCTCCTAGCCAAGGGATCTTTTCTGGGCCTAATTAAGATACGTCTGTAAGATGCAACTGCAGAAATGGGGAATAAGGAGAAGGATCTTCCAGGAAAAGAGAATTTCATGGTAGAGGCATGGCAATAAAATCTACCAAACGTATTTAGAGAGCAGCAATCTATGTAATCCAGACTACATCTGTGTTATTCCTCTTGTATCCTCAGCACCTGGATAAGTGTCTGGCACCTATCATGCACTCAATAAAATTTTTTTGTTGAATGAATTAATGAATGAAATGCTGTATGTTTAGCAAAGTAAGAGAAGAAGACATAGTCAGAGAAGAGCTGGGCGGGTAGGCTGGAGCCAAATGCAGAATCTTGAATGCTATTCTTCTCATCTTCTTCCAGGAGACAAATATATCCCTAGTAATGAGGTGTCTTAATTGCATGACATGTTCCCAATGAAATCCCTATTAAATCCCAGGGTCACCTCCTGACATCATAACCTGAACTATTGGAATCCTACCAGCTTTTCCTTGCATGACTGTGAGCAGTGTCAAACTGATTGGCAAGGTCTGACCCAAAATCTTTCAGAGGTTTCAACTGAGTTCAAACAGTTCAGTCACTTCTGTGAGTAGCCGTCAAACACCTAGAAGATACTCAGATACTAACTCTCCTGCACATTAACCTAAGAAGGGAAGGTGCTTACAGTCATGAGGATAAAATGGGGAAAGAATCAAGTTCTTCTACAAATGCTAGAGCTAGTAATGCTAAGGGAGAGATAGTGAGGCAGAGATGCTCTCCTCCTTCAGGAACAGAATGACTGCTGTGCTCACCAGTTCCCCTATACCTCCACGTTCACTGCTGTCTACACGGAAGTGCAGTTTCCAGAGCTGCTGAGAATTAAGGGAAAATATCACAAACATTCTTTAGAATTCCACAGATCCAGATGTATGACTGGGCAAGCTGCTTTACCCTTCTGAGCCAATTTCTTCCTCTAAAATGGAGATAGTGGATACCATGTGTCACAGTGAAGCTCTTGGCACAAAGTGGGAATATACTTAATATAGTTCTTCCCATGATTTGGAACAGGGGATAGCCATAAAGGTTAGGTCTTTTCCCAGTCAATTCCCTGTCCATATCTGAGAGGCAGAAAGAAGGCTTTCAAATGAAGAAATGAAACTCTCAGTAAGGAAAATGTAAAATGTAGAGTAGGAAAAGCTCACATGATGAAAATATTTCAGGGCCTAGAGCAAAGCCATCAAAATTGAATGCTCTAGGAGAAATGGTGAACAGGCAGAAAGAGGGAAAGGCAGAAGAAGCAATGAAAATGCCATGTAAGAAAGCCTGTTTTCATGCAGGTCTGCTTGAGTGATGCTCTCCTGGTCCACAATGGCTGGCACACTATCTGAGAAAGAAAGTGATAAGATCTAAAAGAAGAGAGAAAAGGTAGACCACTAAGGAGAGAGGTATACTGGGTTTTCAGTAGGGAAAATGGGCCACAGAGCAAGCTCTCACCTTGAACAGGGAAGCAGAGAGAGCAATCCAGGCCGAAGAAGCTGCCAAAGGCACTGTTCCATGAGAGGTGGAGAGGACGGGGCAGAGCTGGGAAGCTGCAGGAAGCCCTAACTGCTGATGGACAGCCTTGTCAGAAACACCCACCTGGCTCAGGACAAGAAAAATGCACTGGGGAGGTGGAAAAAATCTAGTACCAAGGTGAGACTCCCAGGAAGCATCAGCAGGAGGCCTGAAAGGCATTTTAACCCTATTTTGAGACTTAGACACGGGAGCATGTCCAGTGCCACTCACTGGACATGCTCCCGTATTAGAGAGAAGAACGTATTAGAGAGAAGAACGGGACCCAAGTCTTTCCCATTCCAAAACTTAGCCTCATCCACCATCTCACACCACCTTCAGAAACCCTAAAATCAAATGCTTTAATGGCAGAAAAGAGTTCACTCTTGGGGCACAGGAAAATTATTGAGAGTGAAATCATTGAGCGCCTTTATATTTACAATTCACCAAACCCAGATTAAGATGATTGCAAAACTTAGAATCCTATTCTCACATCCCAAGTCCCCAGACCCTTCAGGAAAAGCCATCCTCCCAAGTCTCTCCTTTCTTTTTCCTCTACAGCTCTTCCCGAAAGGGAATGAGTTATCAAAGGATGCTAACCCCAGGGTGAATTTTCTATGATGGCCAAGAAAAGGAGGGTGGGGTGAGGCAAGGAATTGCCTTACACTGTCATCTGTGTAGAAGGCTGATTTGGGAATCCAAAAGTGAACATGTTATTCTTAACTCCATTCCCGACTCCTTGAGTCATTCTGACCACATCACTTAATCCCACTCATTCCACGGCCAACACCTTGGCTACAACAAGCCTCTGATTTTCCCCAGGCCTACCTACCTTAAAGGGTCAGAATGACCCTTGAAGAGACAGTGTCCTTCAAGTGTGTCAGCAATTCAGAAACTGACAGCTTCCAACATAGCTGGTGTGTTACTGAGTGTCTGTTGCCTTCTGAAGGAGTGGTAGTGTCACGAGACAGCAGGATTTCCTTGCCAATGTTGCTCCTACCCTCCTCCCCACAAGACTCTGCTCTGCCTCGCCCTGTCCCTGCCTAGGAAGACTTTGAGCCCAGGGGCCATGGCATTTAAGCACTGTCAGAGTTCCCACTTCAATTCCCACAGTGGTGCCAGTTCAGCATCTGTCATGATGACCCAGCCTGAACTGTATTTAGAAGCTTGGACGTGGCACCATGTTCCAACCCATCTCAGAGTGACAGGAGATTTCCTGAGCACCTGGGCTCGCGATTCAAGCACTCCTCCTCCCAGGGAATGGGGGGGTCAAAATGACTTTCCTCTGCTGGTCCGTTTCCTTCTTAGGATGGTGTCCTTCTGTTACAGGCCTCTTTTGAGTCAATCGCCATCAATGCTATTACACACTGCTGTCTAAAAATCCATACTTTTTATAAAGCTTGCAATACATGTCAGGGGAAAGACAGGAGAATAGGAAAGTCAGTCAGCAAATGAGTTTAGTACTCTGTTCATGCAGTCTTCTTACAAATATAAATTTCCCTGAAAACATATCCTGAGAGTGTTCAGAACCTAGCAGATATTGCCAGTGAAGAGAGAGAGCCTATCTATGTCACAACTCAGTGGAACAGTGTATATAGGAATTCACTTCATCTTCTTGGCAGCATTTATACCGGTCTTGAAAGCAGCATACCAGAGTCCCCCCAAAATTATAAGTTAGTTCTGGTTAGTGGTTAAAAATTAAGTCCATTTATTTACATATTAATATTACTCTCCACCCAGACAGGCAGACTGATAATTATATAACACTAGTCAGGTGAGCTGTAAGTCTTAAGGGTTACTGCACACAGAGCAGGTCTAGGCCCTCCATCTGATAGGTCACAGAAGAAAGAAAGGCTTTTCTCAATTGACCCCAAACTCTTTACCCCCACTGTCCCTAACCAGAGTTCCATGGAGAAACCCTGCCATTTAAAAAGCATCAGCATTTGGCCTCTCCCATTCCTGGGCAAGAACCCAACACTCTCAGAGAATGCGGTTTTAGGATCATGGCATCTAATCCATTCAAGGATTATTTTCCCCCCCTACTGTTCAGATGGGTGTGTTAATCATCACCTCTCTTTGTTCTGTAATAAATTCAACCCTGGCCTCTATGCATCACTGGAGTTTAAAGATGGCATTTTGACAGGTCAGATACTCGAGTCAATGGACCACCAACCAGTCAAAAATCTTTAAGTACTTTTAGGAACATGTGGAAGTAATTTTTTCCAAGAATTCACAAGTCTGGAGGATAAGATCTTATTGATGGCGTATGAGTGTTGTATATATTAAAGTATTACTTTATATACCATATTCTACACTTAATCAACATTGATTTAAGAGTGAAGGCAGATTTTCCTTTATATACCAAGTACTACACAAATGTTATCAAATGCAAATTACAATAAAGTATACAATATATAGCATCTTTAAAAAAGTAAGGCGAGTAAAACTATAAGTGAATGTGCAATGAATACATGTTTAAAATGCAAATGCTATAGGCTAGGAAATGTCATAGATATCAGAATATTTTATATGACTCTTGCTATACATGTACATTTAACTACAGTCATGGTTTGAGATGAATTTTTTTATAAAGAAAAAATTTATTATACAAAATATTGATTTCTAATTATTTAAATGAAGAAGTTACTAAAGTCAGTGGATAGGCTTTGGAGGCTTACGAGTCACTCAAAATGATAAGATAAATTTGCGAAAGCTTGTGTTTTTCTGGGGAGAGGCGGCATGGGATTTATGAGATTCTCAAAGGAACCTATGACTTTAAAAGGTCTTAAGGACCACACTGGTCTGATAGGTTTTCTTCAAGTGTAATAAACATCCATCTTTCCAAGCTCTCTTCTGCTGTAACAAAATGCGTTTTCCCTCAGCCAGATACTTACAATGAAAGAAATATTCAAAAGAATATGACACAGAATACTAATGGTACATCTCAACAAAAATATATTTTTATCTTTTTTATGAAGAATGAGGGGTTGTGTTTCTCCATGTAGCAGTGAATCTTAAAATGGCCACCTGAGACCATCTCACTTTCTCTTTATGATTCTTTATCTTCCATTGATCTTTATTTTAACTACACATACACGTATATATAAGTGGAGTAAGTTACAATCCATATTCATCTACTTACTTGGGGAAAGTAGATGAATGATAAATTACTTTTGAGTGAATGAAAACGTGGTTTTTCCTTTGGCCTTGCTGCTTTTACTCTGGCTCTCTTTTCCCCTGTCTCCCAGGAAAATATTAGTGGCACAGGAACCCCAAGCTCACCGGGGTCTTTCTCCTTACGTATGCCAAAAGTTTGCACCGCAAGTCTGCTGTTGTGGGACATGCAACCCAGTCCCCTTACCGGAGATGTGCTCTTAGGCAGTGGTCCCCGGATCTCAGAAGAAATCCCTCTACCTCATGACCTCTAAGGCAATGTCTGTGTCTGGCACTGGGGCTGAGAGGCAGCTCCCCAGGGAAAGCTGGACACAGTGAGTCAGTGAGGCTGCCCCCGGTAGGCCTGCCAAGGCTTTCCCAAAGGCTATGGCAACCGAGCCTGCCCATGAGAAGAACATTTTGGTGAGCTCAGATTGTTTGCTACCAAGAACCTCCTTGCCCTCACAGCTAAACATCTATTTTTACCACACTGTGACACTGCAGACTCTCTGTTGTCATTACAGTGAATAATAAATACAGTCAACTCGGCATGATTTGTCATTTTATGGTGAAAGGAACCCTGGATTCAGAATCAGAAGGTAGGCATGTTATTCCTGGTTTGGAATCAGGAAGCAGGAGGGTGAGTCCTGATTCCGACTCTACCTAGAGATGTGACCTTGAGGAACCATTCAACCCTGTGGCACCTCAGTTGACACATTTGTGAAAAGTGGAGAAGAAATCCTACTGCTTACCCAACTCAATGAGGCACCAGCAAAGCAGCAAAATGATGCAGATGACAGCATTTTGTAAATTATAAAGTGTCTCATGAATCTAAGTTATCAGCACTACATTTAATTCTTTAGCCCTCAGAGATTTCTCAATGTGCTCCCAATACCATGCTTAATCCATACTTGCTAAATCCATGCAGTACCCACTAGAGATGAGGAAACTGAGACTTGGGGAAGCAAAGTGGGGAAGTGAGAAGAGCTGTTTGCCGAGAGCCTGGATTACCTCCTCAATCTCATTCATGCCTCCCCCAGCAGCAGCACTTCATTCACTCTTGCTGAGCAACGATTGCCTCATCTTTAAAATGGAGATGTTAGCTGCTTGCTCCTGTGAGACAAAGATCTAGACAAAATGACCATCCCAGCATCTCTTTCCATGATCTGTGAATCTGCAAGACGTGAGCAAGGTCAAGAGTTATGTGCTGGAGGGTCTGTCAGCCAAGTGTGCTGCCCAGTGTGCTGACCAATGGACCCTATTTGTTCCTTTGGTTTCTGAAGCACAGCATCTGGCCATCTCCAGAGTGGTGACTCAATGAAGGATCACAGTACAGTCAGGGTCTCTATCATGCTAAGTGGCTTTTCCTACATTCTGATTCTCTGTTAAGAAACATATGTGGCCACTTTTCACTGATCAAGCAAAATAGCTCATTTTTATAATGGGCAGCCAGGTAACATCTTTAAAAGTCCAGCTTACAGTCTACACCAAGAGATTGGCTCTATCACATATCCTCTTACTTAGAGACCACTAGGCTGCAGGATAATTAGTATAACCAAATTGCTCTAATTATTATTAGCACAAGAAGGCTTTTCTCAACCCAATGGAAAATTGTTCTAGGGACTGCCCAGGGATTCTCAGACCAGCAGCAGAGCTGGCCTTCTGCTCCCTCCTAAAACAAAAGCTAGGCCCAAAGAAACATCGGGTTTTACATGAAGTTGCTCAACTTCTCTAGGGCCCAACCTGCTTGTCTCTTTTCCCCTCTGGGCCTCAGTGCAGCTCTTCTCTCAAAGCATACCTCACTTCGCCTTTACCCCACAGAGTCACTGTTATGGCAGGACTCAATGTTGACAACCTTTTTTCAACTCCACAAGGAAACACCTATTGAAAGATCTTGCTCTTGATCCCCATTTCTCAAAACGATCTTCTGAAACATGCTGCTTATTGCCTCAGAGGAAGTGACTTCTCTTCCTTCCAGAAAGACTCTACCATGGTTTGAGTTGTGATTACACATCTGAATTCAGTTCGTACAAGATAAATATTATTATTTAAAGGTAAATGTTCTGCTAACGCAGTCCTTAGGAGAAAGAATGTAACATGTTTCTTGTCACACTCTAAACTACCTGTGAAAGACCTCCTTCTTGTCATTATCTACAATTTAATTATGAGTCAGTGTGGTGTGAACCAGAAAAAAATACAGCCTCTTAGGAAGGGAGAGCAAATGAGTTTCAACACGCATGTCAACTCTAGCCATTTGAATGTGGCATTTGAGAGCCTGAAATTCAGAAGCATGAGGCCCAATCCAAACTCAAAGGAAAGAGTACCTACCAGATTGATTAGTCATGTCTTTCATGGACACAAGAGTAGGGAGTAGCAATATATGTGTTATATATTCATTTTCATATTATTTCTAAGATCTCCACTGGAATGCTGCTTTGCATAAATTGTCAAAATATCCTTCTTACCTGCTTTCAGGAAATAAAGTTTATTGTGTTATTGTTCGGATTTTATGTTATTCTTTCCAAGTGGCCCAGATTTTCAAGAGGCTTCTGAGAGGCCACTAATCTCTCCTCTCTAGAAATAAGGTCATCATGTTAGCAAACTTCCTCTGCTCTGACACAGTTGTGGTTTTAATGGAGAACTAATGTCTTCATCAGTATCTGTGCTATTTCACACTTCATTTCCTCCCCAACTCTTGGATGAAAACCATCCGGTCCTGGTGATTTACTTCGTGGGAGTTTCTTTCAGGTTTGTTGCCTTCTCCAGGGATGTCACACAAGCATTTTCAGGGCTCCAGTTGGGAAGCACCCAGCCTTGAAACATCAGTGTGTGATCAAGTCACTCACGAAAGCCAATGTCCTTTGCAGGGACCTAGCCGTGAGGCCCTTGAGTCTGAGGATAAGAGAAGCAGCTGCTGCTTTTCCTGCCTTTCTGTCAGCACTGGTTCAATGGTCAAGGTGGTCCAGATTGCCAGGACCCCAAGAACTGGGAACACATGGGAGGGAAACACAGACACTCTGAACTCAGGATCCACTATTCAGGTTGTCTCTGGATCTCTCAGTGAGTTTCACAAAAATCTCAAAACAGCCTTAAAGCAAGAATAGTCTTAAACTTCTTTTATATGCTCCATAGTTGTAGCCATCACCCAATCCAGATTCTCCAAGACAGTACTTATTTCCCTTCTGTGGTCCTCAAGACATATTTGCATTTAAAATAACCTATCTCCTACTGTCTGGCATGAAACAACAAGCTCCTAGCATGGACACACAAAAAATACGTTACTTTTAACTTGATTAAATTCTGGCTACATGACACACCTAGAGAAGCAAATAGGGAGGGTGAAGGAAGAAATTATAAAAGACTGCTCTTCAGGGGCAGAAGGCGCCTCTCTTCATGGTAATAGTCATATACTCTCAGGGTCTAGGCATATGTGACTTGCGAAGGAGAGATTTCTCTGCTGCTTTGAGGCCTCTGGCTTCATCGGGGCAGGCTCTTGTCTGACTTGTGCTCCACCGAGAGGGGACAAAGACAGGATTGAGGATGCAGGACCCAAGATGAAGCCAGCTCATGCTGAGCCAAGACTCACTGACGTAAAGAGGAGCTCTTTTTTCATGCATCCTTGGGGAGAGGCCACATGATGTGGTCTCATCTTTGGCCTTAAACATAGTTTAGATGAGGACAAGAGCCATGTTAGACCATTAAAGTATCTCCCAAAAGCAGATGAAGAAAATATATAAGCACTTTCCCTGAGTGCAACCTCCAAGTACAGGGCCAGGCTGAGGCCTCCCCAGAGAAGCTGTTGCAGTGGTGCTGGATGAGGTGCCTGACCTCTCACGTGGTTTTGTTTTTGCTATTCTGTTTCTCAAATGAACATCTGATATTCATACCTTGTAAGTATAGGTCTTTACTGTTCTCCAATAGGAAAGCTTAACTCACAATGTCAGCTATATTCCAAAGACCATCACAAACGAGGAAGAAAAAAAAAACAGCTTCAGTTCTCAAGCTTGCCAGCATGAAAGCACAATATGCATCACATTTCTCACTGGAGGATCAGGTGAGTCAGTCCAAATATCAGCACATGATCTGTGTTCCTTACCAAATGGGGCAGTGATGATAAAAGAAAAAAGTCCAACACGCCACTGTTCACTCTGAAAAGACACTGGCATTTTCTGCCCCCCAAAGAGCAATGCACAAGAACAATTTTCATACTACAACAAATTTAAAGTTTTAAGAACAGATAGAATCATTACACAATTCAGATGCCACGTAGCTATCTATAAAAAGAACAGGATACTCCAGAAAACGAACTACAAACGATGACTACATCCTTAATGTCATAAAATACCTGGCTTGAAATAAATTTCCCTGACACGAGAAAAAACGTGTATCAACGATTAGAAATGTTCAAACTCCAACTGTCACAAGGATAGCAAAATCATGAGAAAGGAGTTTCCCTCCTAATGTAAAGACATTTCCCCTAATTGGCTCAGCATTCTAAATTTTTGGAATACACAGGTAGCAGCTAACATGCAATTCCCATAATTAGAAGCAAAGAAATCGGTTCTGAGCCCAGGGCAGGGGAGGTGGGAGATCTGTGAAGTTCCAGTCCCTGGTCCTTCCTCTTTTGTTGGCAAGGTGTCCAAATGGTTCTTGAGTTCTCCTTGGCAATCATGAAAGGTCATCTGCCACAACCACAGTGCCTTTTACTATTTTGCCTTGTGCCCTTGGTTGCAACATCCCATTGTTCCTGATACCAGGTGGCAAAACCTAAAGGTCACCATTAACCTGGGCCAAAATTGCTTGCTCCCATATCTGCCAATTCGCACCACACACTCGAAAGGTCACTAACTTGATGTTAGTATCCTAGACCATATGGGCCCTACTGCTTCTCCACAGCTATAGCCCCAACAAAGTTATGTCCCTTCCCTGTGGTATCCCTGTGCAAGGGTGGGAGGGCCCTGTTCCTGCCAGTATTCAAAATCTGAATGTGACTCTCTATCAGTGTCTTCAACTTGCAGGAATGCAGGGCTGCTGTGGAAGATGATGTAAGTACACTTGACCCTTGAACACCAAGGGTTTGAACTCTGCAGGTCCACTTACACATAGATCTTCTTTTGCCTTCACCATTCCTGAGACAGCAAAACCAACCCTCCTCTTCCTCCTCCTCTTCAGCTACTCAACGTGAAGACAATAAGGATGAAGATCCTTGATGATCCACTGCCACTTAATGTATAGTACATGTATTTTCTCTTCCATGTGATTTTCTTAACATTTTCTTTTCTCTAGCTTACCTTATTGTAAGAATATAGTATATAATACACACACACACACACAAAATATGTGTTCACCAGTTGTTTATGTTATTGATAAGGCTTCCAGTCAACAGTAGGCTATAGCAGTTAAATTTTGGGAAAATCAAAAGTCATATAGAGATTTTTGGCTACACAGAGAGTTGGCACCCCAACCCTCACGTTCTTCAAGGGTCAATAATATAGAAATGAAAATTTAGAAAAAAAATAATTTTCTGCCCTTAAAATCAACCATGTCTTCAGATTCAAACCAAGACTCTAAATTCTCAATTATTTTAAGTGTGGGTTCGCGTCTCACTCAGTGTCCTCACTGAGCATCAGCAGTCTTACACCCACTTTTTTTAAAAGGCATTTTACAATCCTGGGCCAACCATCAGTTCCCGATGTCTAATACCTCCCTCTCTTGGGCAATCTGCCCTAATATAGCCCTAAACACCTACAGATGCCCAGACTAGTCACCCGCGTAAAGTATGGCTGAACCTCCCAAGTGGGCTAGCCATAACAGATTTGAGCAGTAGAATAATGGTGACTTTTTGGCTCAGAACGCTGACTTTTTTCCTTGGCCAAAAAAACTACACTAGGATCCACAAGAGACAGAAATCAAGTGTTTATTTTACATGAAATTCTGCTATCTCAGAAAATGAAGCACAGGAAGCCACCAGGAAAAACTGTCATCAGCCAAGGACCTTTAGCACTTGAAAAAATGGTGTATCCCATATTTAGACCAAGCCTCTTAACACAGAATAAAAATAGGAAAGGATGGCTTGAGGAAAGAGAGGCGCTTCATGTTTTTTAAATATATAAACTCAATACTGACATTTTTCCATGTTGCCAAAAACTAGTTTCTGGGAAAAGAAAAAAAAAAAAAAAAAAAAAAAAGCTATGGCCAGCTAACAATATTGTATTTAAGATTTGCTTTTGTGACTAAATTAATTAAGGCCATTGGTAGTTATTCAGACTAATGATTATTTTTTTTGTTGTCCTCTGAACCTAACCCTCATAAATGAGTCACTAGAGTTTAATTTATTCTAAATTCTTTTTTATTTTAACCTTTATAACACCTGATTTAGTCAATCTACCAAATATAAAATACAACATATAGTATAAACACAAAATATAATATACAAATAAGAAGAGATAGATAAAATCTTAGCAAATTTGGACTGCTCTACATCCCCAAGAGAAACAGGGGATCTCCACTGTTCTACTCATTCCCACCTTCCCACTCTGGTCCTTGGGACCCTCAGAGCCTCCCTCCACTTAGAAAGAAAGGTAAGAAAGACTTCTTCAAAGTTCCAATTATAAAACACATTTTAAAGTGAAGTGTCATTATTTCACAGCTCACACAATAATATTTCAGATGGGCAGGAATGGAAGTGAGATGAGGAAGGCCATGTGCCCATAATATGTTTGTTACACATATGCGAATTATCTGAAACCCGTGTCTTCATAACCCAGCACCAACAGTTTATACACAGCGTTGTTCCAAATTTTTTGTTTAAGTTTATTGGTTTCCACTCTCAAGGAACTCAACAGGCCTCTTCACTACACAACATTTTTGGATGAATAGTCTTTTGGCCCCTACAAAGGTAGGCATTGTTTCAGCAGACCTGAGTTCCTTTTAATAAACAGTCTGAAATGAACAGTCAGGGAGTTGTCTTTACTTGGAGAGGGAGTGAACTTAATGGGAATATGTAAGCTATCTATAGTGCCCTTTGCCTACCCTTCTAAGTTCTTATAATCAGACCAGACCAAATAAAGCCAAGGTTCTATCCCTCAAGAATTGTCACATGACAGTCAGGTGGTCATGGGAGAAACAAATCTTCACATGGAGAAGCATGATTCTCAAGAGCTACTTTCCAGTGGGCTGTCAAAGC
Source organism: Sapajus apella (assembly GCF_009761245.1). Classification (NCBI taxonomy): domain Eukaryota; kingdom Metazoa; phylum Chordata; class Mammalia; order Primates; family Cebidae; genus Sapajus; species Sapajus apella. The sequence continues at coordinate 1,222,744 of NW_022437009.1, read as the reverse complement.
CTTCTTCTTCCCCAACATGCAATCAAATAAAACTGTAATAGGAAGACCAAACATCACAAATCAACAGTCAGATGGACCTCTGGAGACCAAGGAATGCTAAGGAGTTTCCCTGTTTGGCTGGGCAAAGCAAGGATCAAAGGAAGCTTGGAGTGGGTGCAATATCACAGCCCTGGAACAGAGGTCAGGTATTTGGCCTTTTCCTGGCTTCCAATGATATTGAATACAACAGATAAATTAAGATCAAGGCACAAGGCAGTTCTAAAAGCACCAGCCTGTCCCCGGGAGATCTCAGGAGCAGAGTCACCATGAGCCAGATCTTATCCTTACTTGGAAGAATGCCTGTCAACTTGAGGGTGGATTACATACAACAATGTCTAATCAAAAGCCCTACAACATGATCATAGAAGGAGGCAAACTCATCAAGAGCATTCACTTGGCCAGGGAAGAGATCCTAATTCAGGCACAGGCCAAAGTCAATGAAGTTCACTATGCTCCAGCTCCCGATTAAGCATATGTGTGTGGAGAGATGATTTTCCAAAATAGCAAGGGAGCTCAAGCGCTTACAGGAAAATCTGACCCTTTAACTTAAGGCAAGAATGGCCTACCAGCAAATCTCAAAGACAGGAAATATCTCTGGGATTAATAACTCAAACAGATATTCATTTTAGGTTGGGGGATTTCCCTAGTCCAACTGTTGGTGTCTACGACTGATGCACACAGTCATCCCAGCTGGAAGCGCTGCATGATTTTATAGGCCATTGTTCAGTATATCCCTCAAGTTCCTCCAGCGCCTATCCCCATGACAGAGAGGGAAGAGTTTCAAGCACTTCCTTGGCTGGAAGAATTACAATATATCAAGCTTCAGGCTTTATCAGGCCCAAGAGTGAGACCCACGAAGGGAGTATGAAGAACGTAAACCACCTTTCCAGACTTCCCGGGCGGCATAGAAGTCACCTACAATATCACTTGAGGGTTGCCAGGAAGGCCTCCCTTTACTTTTCTCTGACATGGGCTTTTAAATATACAGAAGCTTCCTTCTTAAAGGCTATCTGGCCTTTAAATATGAACAATGTGATTAAAAAAAAAAAAGTTGTTGAGGAAAAGTGAACTCTGAAACTGCTATAGTGATTTTGCTTGTACAAGGGAAACTGCAGAAACACCCAGGGTTATAAGATTAAGCTAACACAGAAAAACTGTATACTTACACAGTCAATATCTCATTGTATCTCCCATCTTACATATCCCAAAGCAGTTGGGGTTGTTCCAGAAAACCAATCAATCAATGAATAATTACTAAGCACATACAATGGCGGATGTTAATAAGAATAATTCAGGGCCCTGCTCCCAAGGCACTTACATTCTAGTGTGTAGATAGTGTGGAAATATAAAACTGCTCAGCCAGAAAAAAACCCTGGCATGCTTTTCTGCTAGGCAAGTCTCTTTTTGCTAGAGTCTAGAAAAAGAGCTCTCAGAGCAATTTTACAAAGAGTAAGAACTCCCTGCTCTAGCACCATTAGAAAGTGTAAAAAGGCAGAAAATTACATAAGGTCATCCTCTTCTGTTTCGATTTCCTGATCATATTCTAGGCTTCATGGAGTGCTTGTGTCCAGAAATTTAGTAAGATCCAAGAATTAGTTACAACATCCCACTCTTCCCTACGTGTGTCTTATGAAGATCTATAGTTCAGGTATAAAAGATCATCTACCAAATAGTTCACCCTTCCAGGCAAGGTAAATGAGCACAGTCTATCATAGGTCTTCAAAGACCACTCCTCCTAATGGCTATGAGCTGTGGGTCATGCCTGGCTTCTCCATCCATAACCCCCTCACATCTCTAATGAACAGGATTAATGCCCCATATAAAAGAGGCCCCAGAAAGTGGTCCTCACCCTTCTGCTACATGGGGACACAGCTAGAAGGTGCTATCTATGAATCAGGAAGCAGGCCCTCACCAGACAGCAAATCCCAAATCTTCCAGCACCTTGATCTTGGACTTCCCAGCATCCAGAACTGTTAGAATCAAATGTCTGTTTACAAGCTACTCCATTCATGGTTTTTTTTTTTTATAGCAGTCTGAACAGGCTAAGACTTGAATTGGAGCTTAAATTAGGCAAAAAAAGAATACTAGTAATAGATATCAGGACAAATGGTAAAATTTAAATACCAACTGGGTTAAATAAGAGATTATATCAATGCATGAGTGTCCAATTTACTAACAAATAGTTCAGAAAAAAATTAGGTATTTGTGTATAAAGGTTTATACACAAACACACACAGAGATGGCAAATGGAGCAAAATAGAAACAATTTGTGAGACTGTGTGCAGGCTATACTGGCAGGAGTTCCTTGTAATAGTTACTGTCTATAAACTTAAAATTACATTAGAATTAAAAGTTAAAGAATATTTAATCATTTTGGAAAATCATCCCAACAAATTTGAAAAAATAACCACATCATCGGAGAGCTGAAAGATATTGATAGTCTTCAAAAAATATATTAAATCCACTGACACTTCAAGATTACGGAAGTCACAACAAAAGAAACTTCAGCCTAACAAAGTGAAGTTTCCAAATGGGTTCTCTAGTTCCTGCCTACTTCCATTCCTATGAGAAATTCAGAAAATTATACATGGCTACTGAATGTTATATTTAACCAATTATTGTAATATTGGGTAAAATTCAAACTATTGTGGAACAATGAAAACAACTGAACATTGAAAACACAACCACGTACTTGACAATAATCAAGGAATAAGAAGGAAATGAAGAATTTAGTCAGTGTTGGACCAATCCAATGAGGCTCAGACCCTCCTCTTTTAACTTAGAGTAATCCCTTGGCCCACTGTGCTACCCCAAATCCAGGAGTTTCAGTTTCTCTAGGGTAGGGCCATGACTGGAGTGAGGAGGGCAAGGCACTAGACTGAGAGTGAAAAATTTGAGGGAGCACCAAAAAAATCCATCAAGATAAATAATATTTCCATGCAATATAGAGAGAGAGAGAGACAGAGTTGCACTCTTGTTGCCCAGGCTGAAGTGCAATGGTGCGATCTCTGCTCACCACAACCTCTGCCTCCTGGGTTCAGGCAATTCTCCTGCCTCAGACTCCTGAGTAGCTGGGATTACAGGCATGTGCCATCACACCTGGCTAATTTTGTACTTTTAGTAGATACATGGTTTCTCCATGTTGGTCAGGCTGGTCTCGAACTCCCAACCTCAAGTGATCCACCTGCCTCAGCCTCCCAAAGTGCTAGGATTACAGGCATGTGTCCCCATGCCCAGCCTCAACGCAATATTTTTAAAAATTAAAATTAATGCAAAAATTGGTGATGAATAAAATTATCAAAATATTTAATAAAATAAAGATAGTGCTATGGACTGCATGTTTGTGTCCCCCCAAAGGTCATATGTCAAAACCCTAACCTCCAATTCAGCAGGTTTTGAAGATGGGACTTTTGGGGAGGTGATTCGGATTCGATGAAGTCATAAGGGTAGGACTTAGTCCAATGGGATCAGTGCCCTCTCTCTTACAATAAGAGGCACCAGAGAGTTTGTTCTTCTTTCTACTATGTGAGTGGCCATCTGCAAATCAGGAAGAGAGCTCTCACCAGGGCCCAACCCTGCTGTACCTTGACCTGGGACTTTAGCCTCCAGAGCAGTGGGAAATAAATTTCTATTATTTAAATCTTCCCATCTACGGTATTTTGCTATGGCAACCTGAACAGACAAAAACAGACAGGATCAGTATTCCTGATTTTTCCTTTTGCTTCGGGTTCCAATATCACTCCAATGTTTTGATGTTTAGTTCAGCATAGATTTTTTACATTAATTTTGAATTTTTAAAATACTGCACTAAATATCATTTATCTTGATTAGTGATATAATTTTTGCCTTACCCTAGTCCTGGCCCTACCCTAGCAAATACAGTCTAGAACTCCATTACCACCACATCATCCTTCCCTATTCTCACCAGCCCCACCTCCCATCTCTCAGAGAAGTAGCTAAATCCTCATGGTTCCTGGGACTGCATTTCACACTGTGAAATGCAGTCTTACCTTATTAGGCATATTGAGATGCTCACCAATTCCTACTGACTCTATCTGGTCACTACCTCCTCTGCTCTCTGATGGCCTGGTTCACAAGAAGAAGAATATTAAATAGCTGTCTCACCCTAGAAGGAGCAAAGACAGAGGCTGGAATAGTAAATGAGAAGGAAGATTGATAAAGGATAGGTAGAGGACCATGCTTAGTGTTCCAGTATCATAAATACTAATTAATAGGGAGGCTCTTTAATTTGGGGAGAAAATTCCTTACTGGTCACCAGAAGGATAATAATAATATATATGTATATTGTGTGCGGGGGTGTGTGTGTGTGTGAAGTTAAATGTATGCTCTGATAACATTCCTTGTGGGAGAAGGCAGAAATTAAGAATAAAGGAAAAAAGGGAATGTGGAATACAGTGGGAAAGGTCAACAATTAAGGCCTCCTCTGCACCAGGAACTGTGCTAGATACTTCCCACATTACCTCACTGAATCCTCCCAACTATGAATGCTGGGCTGTGGAGGATACACTCTGACCCATGCCAGAAAGCCTTCAGGCGAATAAGAGTATTTATTTATAGACATCTGTGAGAGAGACCATCAGATCTCCTTTGGAAGGCAGACAGTTGTGTTCTGCCAGGTGTTCAAGGCTTCTGCATCCGAACATGAAATGTACAAGGTGTCTCGGGCCTGAGAGATGATGGCCTTTCATATTTCCAGTACCTAACCTCTGTCAGCACTGCGGGGGCTCCAGTCTGTAGCTGGAAAACACACCAGCCCTGCCAAGCTCAGCTGAGCCTTCCCTGGAGTTACTGCCTCGCAGCACCTGTTTCATTACTATTGTGTTTTCCCTAAAACCACCTTAACACTCTGAGCACTAGAAAAATATAGAGCTTTATTCTCCAGAACAGAGTTGGTCCTACTCCACCCCCCTAACTCATCATTGTTAATTAGTGAATGAACTCAGTTTAGGGAGCAAGGGGAGCTATTATACATACACCCAATGAGAAAGAGATGAAATCTGACTTCAAAATCAGAATAAGCAGAAATGTCTGCAATAAATTCAGTACATCCAAAGATGCTCTGGTTAAACTAATTAGGAGACAATTCCTCCTCCTTATACAGACACCTGGAATATATTACCTTGGGGTGGAGCAAAGAGGCATGTTTCCTATGGCTTCCCGGAGGGAAGCCCTAGACTGAGACCAGCTTCTCTGAATCTCTCCTGCACTCCAAGAAAAGGCCCAGCAATTTGGAGATTGGCAAGACAACTGCAGGGCTAGCTGAAGAATCCCTGGAGCAAAACAAAACTGGAAAAGAAAGAGAAAAAAAAAAGAGAGAGAGAGAAAAAGAGAAAAAGAAAAGGCAGAGCAAGGAAGCCTGGCAGAACTCTGCGGTTTATGTGAGGTGGGATGGGGGACCCCCTGGCCATTTCTGCCTCTGCTTTTGGCAGCCTCTTCATCTTGCTGTGTTTATGGGCCTGACGTGACTTTCCACCCAAGTACATCCCCTAGGCTTGCACTGGAAAACTTGCCACCTTCTGCCCAGTTCAGGTTTCATCTGATTCACACCAGGAAGCTCTAGTTTCCAAAACCCCATGCATTTTTGCAGCTGAATGGAAACAACTGGATGCAAATCGGTCCTAGAAAACACCTGCAGCTCTTCACTGCCCTTGCACCTTCAGCTAACCTTTGACGCGAATGAATGGGTGGCCAGACTCAGTGGCTGAGCTTCTCCAGGTTTGGCGTCCATAGCTGCCAGTTTCCCAGGACCACAGAAGAGGGGGCCAGTTCTAAAACGTACTAAAGTTTACACAGCACAATTGGGTGACCAGGATGCCAAACTGGAGAATGAGAGGAAGGGCTGCAGGGAAGGCCTGCCAGGGTAGGAAGCGAAATGTTTAATTTTTAGGAGATGACACAGCCTCCCAGGCAGGCTATTGAGTGAGCCGGCAGAGTCTCCCTCCGGATCAGGGCTTCATATTGGAAAGTCCAGCTGGTGTGAGGAAACAGGAACAAGTGGCCACTCTGACTCAATCATCCCCAGTATTTGCTACTTGTTGCTTTGAAGGGAGGAGGGAGGGCAGACCCGAGGTCTGGTCAACACAGCAGTGGCTCAAAGTGCAATTTAATCATCCTGGACTTGAACCAATCCATCCTGTTGGTGTGAGGAAGGAGCAATTTGTTACTGCTGCTGTCATCGACACTGGGCGGCCATGGCCAGAGATCTTCAGGCAGCAGCAGCAGTAGGACAGGCTGGGGAGCAAAAGAAGGGGGTCGCAGTTGTGCTGGGCTGTAGGGACCACGGGAGAGTGGTAGCCCCCAAGGACTGGGAATTTATACAAGGTCCTCCTTCATCCAGGCCCTGCTGTAGGAAACCTGGTGGGAATTGAGAGACTGGAAATGATTTCCTGGCTCCCCCTTCCTAACTCTGGCTCTGCTCCATACTCTGTCCATATTCTGCAGAGACACCCATCACCCCGTTTTACATTTGTCTGGTTACGTATCTGTCTTCTTAAGAACAGAGAATGGTGTTTATTCATCTTTGTACCTCCCAACACCTAGTACCATGTTTGTTGAATAAGTAAATCAACTATTGCTATGATGAGAGTGTGGTTCACTCTCTCCACTGAAATTAAGCATGTACTCTTCACAGTCCCAATGTTTGCAAAGTACTGCAGGGGAAAAGGCAGCCATCTTCCCTGGGGAAAAGGAGCATTACTCAAAGTGCACGGGGGGAAAGGAGATATCAGAAGAATGCCCCAATTACTGTGTAATCTTCAGGTTCCTAGGCCCTTCCTCTGACTCTCTGAGGGAGAAGCTTGATGATGGAGGCCAAAAAGGGACCAGATGTTTCATCTCACTAGATCCCCTTATTTTACATGTGAATCCCGAAACCTAGGGAAGAAAAGTGATTTGCTCAAAATTTCCTATCTAGTACTAGCAGAGCTGGGAGTATCATATGCCTAACCCCTTTCTTTCCCACTATAAGCTGAGTCACTTCCATGAACATCTCCTTAGTACCTGCCACCTGGGAGACTCTCTGGTAAGCTCTGAGGGGAATGCAAAAATGATAAAGGTATAATCCCTGCCCTCAAGTTATGTACAGTCCAAGTGCTCAGTTAAGACCCCGGCTCCTATAATCAACACAGACTATGGTGGTCATGGTGAAGCAAATGACAATGGCTTTGGACCTTCTACAACCCAACATATGAATGTTTACAGAAGAACTTTTTAAGTTACAGTCAGCTTCTACTTTTTCAGATGATCTATAAGAAGTGAATCAGGATTAACATTTATATCATGAGGATATGCCAATTTTTCAAAAGTTCTAGCACGTTAAACCCAAGTCCTAGACAACAACATTTCTTTCTTCTATGAGGACAGAGTTATACAAAAGCCACATTCATTTTTTGTAGAACTCTAAGGAAGACTGTATAAAGGTCAATTATTACAGATCAACATTGCTAAAAAATTTGGCTACGGAAGCTCACAATTTGTTCCAATATCAGATAAATAAAAAGTTGACTATAGCGTTTTTAGGTAAACCCTAAAAACAGCCTTCAAATTCTGGTTGCCTACATGACCTCAAATGGTACCGCCATTTCCTCAGTGCATAAGGACAATTCAGATGATGATAAGGGTAACTATCATCACTTCTCCCAGAAGTAAGACAGGCTACTTACTCTTGTCTCTGTGGCCAAAAGGAACCATCAGCACTCCATTCAGTGTTTAAATGACAGTGATGCTTTGTTCCAAAGCCTCAAAATATCCTGGATGGACAAGTGGAGAACTGATAAGGCTTCATGAACTTCAGTGAGCCACGTCACTACCTCCAATCAATTATGAAATACTGGTGCATCGTATCAAAGTGCTCTCAAAAATGGCCAAACCAAGTGCTAAATTTTCATGTCCCCATAAAGTGTAACCTCTAGGATTTAAGGGACTCTCTCTGCCCCTTTACACGGTTTCCTCACCCTATTGGTTTATTTAGCTATACAATGAAGACTTCAGTAGGAATTTAGAAAATCGATGCCAATGATGATCTTTGGAAAAATATCAATCATGAACACTGACTATTCAGGTAAGTGTATTAATGTAGAAATGGTTATTACATAATTAAATTACAAGTTGGTAGGAGAGATCTTAAAAGCAGAACTAGTTCATGACAACCCCGCAGTTCCATTAAAATCAAAACTTTCAGCTGGGTATGGTGGCTCACGTTTGTAGTCCCAGCACTTTGGGAGGCTGAGATGGGTGGATCACAAGGTTAGGAGATGGAGACCATCCTGGCCAACATGGTGAAACCTGTCTCTACTAAAAATACAAAAACTGGCTGGGCTTGATGGTGCAGTGCCTGTAGTTCCAGTTACTCAGGAGGCTGAGGCAGGGGGATCAGTTGAACACGGGAAGCAGAGGTTGCAGTGAGCCAAGATTATGCCACTGCACTGTAGCCTTGCGACAGAGTGAGACTCCGTCTCAAAAAAACAAAAACAAAAACAAAAAACTAAAACTTTCCAGAAAAAAGAGAAGAACAAAACTTCTAAGGAATCCGCTTTTCAGAAAGATGGTATATTTTGAAAATGGAGATAAGAAACAAGTCACTTTCAAAAGTTTATCATTCAGGTCAGGAGTGGTGGCCCATGGCTCTAATCCCAGCACTTTGGGAGGCTGAGGCAGGCGGATCACAAGGTCAAGATATCGAGACCACCATGGACAACACAGTGAAACCCCATCTCTACTAAAAATACAAAAATTAGCTGTGCACAGTGGCGCACACCTGTAGTCCCAGCTACTCAGGAGCCTGAGGCAGGAGAATCATTTGAACCTGGGAGGCAGCAGTTGCCATAAGCCAAGATGATGCCACTACACTCCAGCCTGGTGACAGAGAGAGACTCTGTCTCAAAGAAAAAAAAAAAAGTTTATCATTCAGGTTTATCATTAAATTGCATTAAATTTTCTAATCTCTGAAAGTTCTAACCTTTATGCTGTAAAGTCTAATATTCTTGTTGAAAAAGAAGTATAGAGAATATATGTCTAAGTAAATAATCCATGGCGAGACCTCATATCCCTAGAGAAAAACCACAGTATAATATTGACTCACAGAAATCAAGAAAACATGTGTTTTTATGAAGTTAAAAAATAGAGCAAAAAGCTGATTTAGGACATTAGTTTATCAAAACTATTACTAATCATGTATTTCAAGGGCTCTTTCATTGAATCATCCTCTTCTTTATAAAGTCTTCCTAAACACTTTATTTCAGACCTGTATTACTGCTTACCTGGACCACCACCGGCATCTTCCCTAGTGACAGTAGAAAAGTTCTCTAGTTTCATTCTAACATTTTTCCCCCTCCTGAGCATCAGACTACATCGCTAAGGTCCTCCGTACTTAGACAGGGCTATGGTTAGTTTTGCCCAAAGAACTGTGACATAGCTAACTTACGGGCTAAGGCCGCAGTGTAACCCTCTTCCCTTGCCATGGCAATGTTGAAAGCCACGTGTTGAGATGGTGGAACTACAAAATGAAAGCAGACTGGGTCCCCGAGTGACCACTCAGAAGAAAGTCATGCTGGAAGATGTCCAGACTTCTCTCAGTGTTACAGACTATTACATCAGTGGGTCTCAATCAATGAACTCCACTTCTGCAATCAGTTTGTACCTTTACAATCTCCTCCCCTACTGAGTTTAGTAACATGACTTGCTTTAGCCAAGTGGACGTTTGTAAGCTGATGCAAGGGTTGATCCATGTTTGCACGCTGGAGCCTGTCCTCTTAGAACGCGGCTGACATGCAGTGAGGAAGCCCAAGCTAGCAACAAAGAGAAGCCCCATGGAGAACACAGGAGATTATCCGACAGCCAAAATGGAGACTACAGACATACATCCACTATTAGGCCATCTCAGCCAGCCATTTGAGCCGCCCCTGCTGAGGCCCCACATATCATGAAGCAAAGATGAACCATCCTGCTGTGCCCTGAATACCTGACCCACAGAATCAGGAACAAACTAAATGGTTGTTTGCCACCGGGGTTTTAAGGCACAAGAAACAAACTTGTATATATTAAGCCACTAAGACTTCAGGGTTTGTTTGTCACTGCCATGAGGCTAAACCTATCCTGACTAAACTGAGATCTCCCCATTTCTTATCTTTCCCCATTCCATGCTTTAGCATCTCATTTACAACTGTGACATGAATCTTCCTAAGACATAGCCCCCATTACGTAATACTTACTGACATTAATAGATCACTAATTGTAGACGACTTTACATAATCCTTATGACAAAACCTTTATAGATAAGTAAATGGAGGTCAAGAGAAATTAAGCAACTTGCCCATGTTTTCAGAGATAGTGAGGAATAGAGTCAAAATTCAAACCCAGCCTAAGCTAATAACCATTATCCTCCTTAAAAAATTCCAGGGGCTCCAAACATCTACTCAATTATCCTCTATGCCTAGACCGTAAAGTTTTTAGGGCAGGGACTATTCCTTACTCATCTACATATTGTAAGTGTTCAATAAATAGTTGTCAAATTTAATTGAATAGGCTATTTGTCTCAGGCCACTTGTAAAAACAACCTAAAGGCTGAGCATGGTCAAAGAAGGCATATGCACTGGGACAAATCAGCCACATGGCTCATAGTTGCTTGCAGTCACTCTGGAGAAAGGTGGGAATAGCCAGCTGGAGTCATGGTTTGGGTCCCCCTCCAGGCTTTTCCAGTGGTTCCAATTCTTTCCTACTACAGGAAGAGATAAACACCCTTCATATATTTCCTCTCACCCCCAACTGCAAGGAAAACAGTAACACTAATTAGTTGTAACAGGGTGTTCATTTCACACAGGTCTCAGCAGGTTGCCCTGCCGTTCTTTGAAATGGTCTGGAAACAGCCTTTATTTTAAACATCTGAAGATAATTGAACCAAAGTTGCACCCAGAAAACCTGAGTGACATGCCTTTTATTCTCTTCCTTGCTAACAAGAAATGTTTGCTGCCATTTCTTATTTACTCAACACCTTGAAAGCCTCCGGCACTGAAGACTTGCACCCCAGGATCCTAAAAGAATAGGTTAAAGTAATGATCAGTAATAAATAGAGGAACAGGGAAGTCTGAGATATTAAACAAAACCCTATGCCTATTTAAAAGGAAGAAGGAATTACTCTACAAATCTATAAACTTAAGCTCTGTACCTGGAGAAAATGGAGAAGTTGGAGGGAGGACTGAAGAGAATTTATGATGAAATCAATTTCTAAGCATTCTACCCTTCAAATACAAGGGTATTAGGTAACAAAGACAAAAATATTTTCTAGCATATTGTTGACAAATGGATAGTAAAGTAGGCTGTCATATGCTGTGGGTGGAAGTGTAAGTTGAACAACCTTCTGGGAGGGTAATCTGGAATAACCATCAAAATTCTAAATACCATGACCTCAACTGTACAACTCTAATTCTAGAATTTATTCTACAAATTCTGTCACTAGAATGCCCCAAAATAATCATGGAGCTTTATTTGAAGAAGGAAATGACTGGAAACAACCTGAAAGTCCATCCATATAGGTTCAATAAACATTATGATAGATCCACACGATGGAATTCTATGAGGCTTTTAAAAGAGGGGGAATGCCTGTAATCCCAGCACTTTGGGAGGCCAAGGAAGGCGGATCACGAGGTCAAGAGATCGAGACCAACCTAGCCAACATGGTGAAACACCGTCTCTACTAAAAATACAAAAAAATTATCTGGGCATGGTGACATGCGCCTGTAGTCCCAGCTACTCAAGAGGCTGAGGCAGGAGAATTGCTTGAACCCAGGAGGCGGAGGTTGCAGTGAGCCGAGGTCACGCCACTGCACTCCAGCCTAGTGCCTGGTGATGGAGTGAGACTCTGTCTCAAAAAAAGTAAAAATAAAAGAGGGGGAAGTGGAGAACCCGCAAGAATGGCTATTGGACAGTCTCTAACACAACAGCTCAAAACTAATATTATAAAGTCTAAAGTACCATATGTATTATGCCACAATTTCTGTTCTTATTTTAAAGGTTTGTATATGTGTGTGTATGTGGGTATGTGTATATAAGGACTCATACATATCATACATGTATCTGGAATGATGGCAAAGGAGACTGGTAACTGTTTATCCTGGGATAAGCTAGGAAACTAGGGATGGGAGATCGCTCTTTACTTTGTGCTGCTCACTGTTCATTTTGGGCTGTTTGGATTTCTTTAAAGGTATGCAAATTATCTAAGTTCCTTTTTTAACATATAAGTAAAAAAAGGAGAATAAGTAACATGTATCACAGCCTATTAGAGAATAGAAACTGGTGGTCCAACACAATCTTCTCAGGCACAGAGGTGTGCCTGCTACTTTAAGATGAAGAAAACAGAACCAGTCTTGTGATTTTGAGGCTTTGATTCAGTCTTTCAGGGAAAACCAAAGGCCCATGCACAGAAGAAGATACCTAATGGGCTGTCACCCAGCAGGGATTTCACAAATCGTGCAGAGCAGGTGCTCATGGGCCTGCTGGGCAGCAGTTGAGGAAACAGACAGGTAAACATTCTGGGCTTAGAAACACTGGCTCCTCCAAAAAGGTGAAGGAAACCCTCCACATCACTACTATGTTCCTCTAGGCCTGACCCTCAGTCCAATTCCTAGGAGAACTAGGAGAAAACCCATTGCACGTTCAGAGGTCCTCAGAATGTAAAATGGTGTTCGGCCTGCCTCCAGCACATCCTGTTAACCTCCACGTGAACTGCCCTGGGTAAGGAAAAGGGGTATGGAAAGGGGGAGGGTACCCAGAGGAAAGGTGCGTATACTGAGGCTGGGGATTTTAACGGGAAAGCAACAGATCTACCCCACAGCTCTGCTTATCCCTGGCTGTCATCTTTAGCTGTCTTCATTTGCTTTCCCACTTCTAAGATAAGCCTAGTGATTCCATCTTCTATGTTTTTCAGAGAATGAAATACAATTGTCAACGTGACTTCCTATCCTGGGACAGAAAGTACTCTGAGAAAATAAACTGCTACACAAATATAAAATATTAGCAGTATTATGCAAGTGATCTTTTTGGAGAAAACCCAGCGATTTGACTAAATTTTCTACTCAGCTGCTTCAGTCAAAACAGTTAATCTGATAGCTCCGCACAGACAAAACCCCAAACTATGATTATTCATTAATTGTCACACATGTTAACTAATAGAACACTTATTTTAAGCCAGGGATGATGTGAGGACCAGACATTCAGAGATAAAGACAGACTCGTGACCTATAGGAAATACCGGATACAGTGAAGGGGACAGATATAAACAAACATGTACTCCAATACCATCACTGCAGCATACTGTTAGAGGTAAAGCAAAGTGCCCCCAGAGAAAAAGAAAAGGATTGACCTTGTGACACCGACATTATCGACCTTCACATGCAGACTCACCAAATCTTTATTTTTTTATTTATTGCTTTGCATTGTTTTCACTTAAGCATCTAAGTGAAAATTTCAAAAATGAAGGAGTCAAATTGTCAAGATTTCACAGCGGTAAGACTGCTATATAAAAATCATAAAAATGACCTGTAAGTAGCAGCATAATTAGGCAAGCTTTCAAACGAAATGATTTAAAAGAATATGTTTACCACCACTGAGCTAAGGTTTTAGGTTCTCCATATGCCTAACAACACAAAACTATATTCCACAGAAACAGAACGTCATCAGCCAACTCAGCAAATCACATCCATCAGTTAAGTGAAGGAACGGGACAGGTAGAAGACAAAATAGTCAAAGCAGTTGTTTAAAATCATGTAGACAAAAGAAGAGGTTACCCAAATGTTTTACTTTTGAACTTGTGTCTTATTCGATTTGGTGTTTCATTCAGGTCTAAATATCATCCTAAGAGTTGCAAACGTGGAGCATAGCTCCCTGAGTTAACCTGCATAAAATTAAATTTAATTCTAATTTAATTCACTTCCAGAATGGTATTCTGTTGTCAATGTTAAAACCCTGAAGGAGTTTCATTTTCCACGACCTCTATAAAATAACAAGTTGTATTTGCCACAACCAGTAAAACATCCCGGCCTCATGTGCTTAGGGAGCCTGTAATCAGATATTACTTACTGCCCTCATGTTACTTCAGTAGCCACAAGTCACTCCTATTAAAACAACAGGTAATTTTCTGACCTACCTACAGTTATGAATGTTCTCAATTATGACATGTATTTGTTTACTGGCAGAACTATTACAATAGCATTACAAATACAGGTTCCAGAGCACTGTGACCATTTTTGCCAAACGTGAACCTCTCAGGCTTTTTCTCCTGGAAATCCCTAAGAAAAAGACAGTGATACAGAACAGTGTTTTCCAAACCTGGCTGCCCATCAAAATCATCTGAGGACTTTTTTTTCTTTTTTGCGATAGGGTCTCACTCTGTCACCCAGGCTGGAGTGCAGTGGTGTGATCTTGGCTCACTGCAACCTCTGTCTCCCAGGTTCAGGCTATTCTCCTGCCTCAGCCTCCAGTGTAGCTGTGATTACAGGCATGCACCACACTAACTTTTGTATTTTTAATAGAGATGGGATTTCACTATGTTGGCCAGGCTGGTCTCGAACTCCTGACCTCAAGTGATCTGCCCACCTTGGCCTCCTAAAGTGCTGGGATTACAGCCACAAGCCACCACCATGCCCAGCCTAACATCATCTGAGGACTTTTCTGAAAAACAAACATAAATGCTTTCTCTCGATGGCATATACACACACACACAGACACACACATATATTGCATATATATATATATATTGCATTTGTAGGTAAACAGGCTGTTTTGCCAATGCTGTTGGGTAAAAAGAAAGACCCAGAAGTTCTCAGCATGGAAACTAGTTTGGGGGTCTGTTCTGATGTAGGCTTCCAAAAGAAGGTGTTGGTGCCCCACTTCCCATCTAAAGAGAAGCAGATGATGTGAAACTTGGATTACAGTTACAGTGAGCCCCAGAGCCAGGGAGCACAGGAAGCTTTCCTGTTTGCCCAGATCCTCTTTTAGGAAAAGACACCAGTCCTCTATCTCCATCTTGAACATCAGGCATTTCAGCTTCTTTGAAAAGTATCAATATGGGTGTGATTAGAATATAGGTTTGGGGGTTTTCCTAAGATAGAACAGCTCAAATGGCATAATCAATATATCACCTAGCATGGATTGTTAACAAGATCTTGGTTAAAGAGAAACCTTCTTGCAGGTCATGGAAAGCAACTAGCACAGCAGTCAGAAGATCTCTTTCCCCGGAGTATCTGCACCATGTTCCTTAGCATCACAGACAAATGGACTTACTCCCTATACCTAGTGCAGCTCAAAGGACAGACCTCTCCCAGCAGGTTCATCCCATCTTCTTCACTCAATAGGACCCACTTCACTATGAAACAGAAAATAGGGGAGCTTTCAATCTGTGTGATTATTATAGGGGTGTCAAGGCAGTGACCTTCAGGGGTTACTCTCTGGAGTGTTGATTCTGACCTTCTGGACCATGAAAGACCTGAAGGGCAGCCTATAAGAGAACCCTGTAAGCATTAAGAAGTAGCATGCAGATAAATGAATAATGAACTTTTAAATCTTTATGGACAATATATATCCTCAGAAAGCACTTCAGCATTTGAAGAGTCTTGTTCTTCAGAGATGTCAAATTGGGTCCTTCATGACGTACAATCAGATCTTGGTGAGTCATCTTGTACAACCTGGGTCACATTCCCTTGAGGATACAGAATAAGAACCTGTTACCACGGGGCTGAGCCCTGAGCTGGGATCTCCTATCAGTTCATGCTCATATTCCACACTGCTCCCAAAAACACCAGGTTATTCAACAATTCCTAGAGTCTGTTGGCTATTAACATTTAAAGGCCCAAAAATGTATCTTGAAGAAGTATCCTCTATTATTCAGGATCAAGGATTCTCAACTAGAGAAAGATAGACTAAGTTTTTCTGATCATTTACACAGTAAGTGCAGAGAAACTCTCTTTTCCCACGGTTGGAGCTCAAGGGATCCATCCACCCCAAGTCTGTTGGCCTTTGATACAATTTGGGTCTATGCTCCCACCCCAATCTCATGTTGAATTGTAATCCTTGATGTTGGGAGAGGGGCCTGGTGGAAGATGACTGGATCATCGGACGGATTTCTCTCTTGCTGTTCTTGTGATAGTGAGTTCTCACAACATCTGGTTGTTTAAAAGTGTGTAGCACTTCCCCCTGTGCTCGCTCTCTCTCTCCTGCTGCCATGTGAAGACATGTGGGCTTCCCCTTCACTTCTGCCACGATTGTAAGTTTCCTGAGGCTTCTCCAGCCATGCCGGCTGTACAGCCTGTGGAAATGTGAGTCAATTAAATGTCTTCCATTCATAAATTACCCAGTCTCAGGTGGTTCTTTATAGCCATGTGAGAATGGACTAATATAGCCCCCATAGGTAAGTTTGGCCCCTCCATGCCTGCCTCTACCCTACAGGATTTAGAATATAACAATGGCTTGGAAGCTACCAACCCCACAGAACTCACAGTGACACTGGGTCAGCCCTAGCAGTCCACTGCCACTGTGGCCACACTAGCTGAGAGTTCACACTGAATCAAGGAGACCTTTATCTTCTAAACCGATGGATTGTTAACAAGATCTGGGTTAAAGAGAAACCCTCTTGCAAGTCACGAAAAGCAACTGCCGCAGCAGTCAGAACATCTCTTTCCAAGCAGCAGCAGGAAGGCAGGTCATAAGGCATAAAAGAAGAAAGGAAATAGCAACGTGAGGCTGTTTTTCTCCTTGACCATCTGCGTCAGAATCAAATAGTATTGAGGATTTTACATGTAATTCGACAGGACGGAAAATCACCTGGCACTCTGTGGATATCTGTTGCTGACTCTTTTCACCATGCAGTTTTATGAATTCTCACAGAACTGCCTTACATTTCTCAGCCCTCCATTTTGCTCATTGATTACCTTGTGCTTGAGAGGGTTTTTCTCCTTCCTTCTCCTGACAATCTGCCTTCTCTGGTACCATGGGGCTGAGCCCCGAGCTGGGATCTCCTGTCAGTTCATGCACATATTCCACACGGCTCTCGGGAAGGAAAAGCCAGAAAAATTTCTGTCATTCTGCTTCAGCTTAACTCAGTTCTTCTCTCTCAGGCAAACACATGCAATCTGTCTTTCATTTAGAGATATTTTTTTGCACTTCTGTTTAACACCAGATATTTTCAGATTGACTTTCATTCTATTTCTTTTTCTCCCTTGCTGTGCAGAAAACAGAGGCTGCTGTGGTCATAATCCTGAAACAAATAGGAAAAGAGAAGGCAGAGAAGTTCCCACAAACTAATTATGTTTTCAAATGCTAACGCCTCAACAGGCAAAAGCTCCCAAAGAGACTCCATGAGCATTCAACAATTTCTGTCTACACAAATGTTAAATGTCCTTTCTTTCTTCTTTAAGTCCAGGGGTCTTATTCGTATTATAGAGATTCCGGAATATAAAGAGATCAACTGACATGTTCAAGGTCACACCAGCAGGAAACTAGCAGGCACCTCATGCTGGACTTCAGGATCATCTTGAAGCCACGTCATCTGTAAAGTCACAAAACCCATCACTAAAGTCTGACAACCACCAATTCAGTTTTACAAATGTTAACTGAGAGCCAACAGGAATTCAAAGATGAGTAAGACACAGTCCTTTCCAGGGTTTTCCAGTCTAGTTGAGGCTTGTAAAATAAATATTTCCTCCAAAAAGTTATAGTTCAAGGAAAAATATGTTGCATGTCATAAGAAAGGTATAAAATATTAATTTTTACTGGCTTCTATTTTATCCATTCTTCTGTGACCAATGCTAAAATGTAGAAAGTATCAACCAAAAGCTTTGTGTGAGTGTGTATATGTATTTACATATGCACAGAATAAGAGAGATGGCCAAAGCCAACAATCCCTTGGGTATAGGCATCAATTGCCCAAGAGCCTAAGGGTTAATGCCAATCTAGTAGGGCAAAAGGAATAGAACAGGTGTGCATCCTGCCAGAAAAATAACAGGTTAAAGCCAAAGTACTGTCCTGTCAATAGTGTAAAGCCTGCAGGTATCCTATGGTGATAAAGGCAGAACAGGAGCCTTGATTAATGGTCGAGTTAGATTACTTGGTGAAGACCTCCTCCCAAGAGAAGCTGATAATGATGGCCAAAGGTGGACCCTTGTATTAGTCAATCTTGGCTACACCTTTGAGAGTTGTAGAACAGCTAACTGGGGCTCCTTTGTGGCCAGAAAACCACAGAAGCATCCTGGCACCATTTTGAGAGACATTTGATCTCTCTATATTCTGGAATCTCTATAATATGAATAAGACCCCTGGACTTAAAGAAGAAAGAAAGGACGTTTAACATTTTTGTAGACGTAAAGACATTCCTCAAAGAAGAGCTCCCTTTAGTCAACTCCAAGTTAAAGGTAAAATTTGTGCATCCAAGAACTTTCCACGATTACAGTATAACCGAACGCATGAGCTCTCCATGGACATATGCAATGTTCTGAAGCCCTTGCATGTTTGAATTTATACATCATATCAACATTTATATCAAATTGCCCTTTTCCATCTTAGAATATTCCTGTCATATTTGGTGCTCACGATAGGTCTTGAACATAGAACCAACTTTCTTTAGAAAGAATTTTAGGGGGAAAAGCAGGAGGAATGGTGCTCCAGACAGCAGAAACAATGGCATGAAGAGGAGAAAAAGGCTGTGTGGAGAGGTGCCAGGAATAGGGCAGCAATGGAGAGTCACCAAGGAAGGTCATGTGGGACCCTCTTGTGCCAACACTCTCCAAATGGTTTCTTTTCCTTTCTTTCTTTCCCTTTTTTTTTTTTTAATGGAGTCTCACTCTTGCTGTCGAGGCTGGAATGCAGTGGCAAATCTTGGCTCACTGCAACCTCTGCCTCCTGGCTTCAAGTGATTCTTTTGCCTCAGCCTCCCAAGTAGCTGGGATTATGGGTTCCCACTACCATGCCCTGCTAATTTTTGTATTTTTAGTAAAGACAGGGTTTCACCATGTTGGCAAGGCTGGTCATGAACTCTTAACCTCAGGTGATCTACCTGCCTCTGCCTCCCGAAGTGCCGGGATTACAGGTGTGAGCCACCACGCCCGGCCAAATGGTCTCTCATAAGAACACTAAAGAGTGTCTCAGTTGCCTCAGTGTATGAAAAGTATAATCATGAGCAAGATAGACAGATGATAACATTAGGCACTCCCTAATTTTGCACCAAATATGACAGGAATATTCTAAGATGGCAAAGGGCAATTTGATATCAATGTTAGCTGACATGATGTATGTACCAGACACTATGCTAAGCACCTTAGATTTGTTGTCTCATGTAAGTCTCACCACAACCCTGCAGCAATAGTATTGCTCTTATTTTACATGTACACAGCTGAGGCACAGTGTGCCTAGGTCATGCATTAAAAGTCACAGCCAGAATGGCTGCTCAAATCAGGTCTCCCTGACACTTCCCTGCTGTTCAGTGCTACTCCTCTGGCCTCTATCTTCTGTCTTAGTGTCCTATACCAAGCAGCTTTCTCTGTTTCTGGTATATGAAGGCTGTCTGCTTTCATGCTTTCATGCTCACACTCACACTTGTCTCCCAGCAGAGGCCATCTAATACACTATAGGGTTAGTACTCAGCTGACCAGATGATGGACACACACACACACACACACACACACACAAAAGCCCTCAGAATTCAGAAAAAAAAAAATGCTGGGTAAAAACCCCTCAAAAGTCTACACCTATACACATGCCCCAAAACTGCCCTTGAAATAAAGCAGATTTTTCATTCTCAGCACTCACCAGCAATGAGCCACACAGCTGTGGAGGCCTAGCAATTTGGGCAGGAAAACAGACAGGCAAAGAAAAAGAAGAATGTAGTCAAGCCTCAAAGAAAAAATGTTAACATCCAGAACCAATTCACCCACGCAGGCTCGGGAACTGTTACACCCAGTTCTCCATAACACCCGACAGCACCGCCTCCAACACTCCCCTACACACACACACCCACATACACACACACACATACTCATACACACACACACATACTCATACACACTGTCTGAGGCTTGGCTTACTCTCTGCTCACCGCTTCAGCAGTCAAATTGACCTGTGTCTTTAGAAAGCACCTCCTGCAGTACCTACCACCCAGTCAGAAATATCACAGAGATGCTTTAAATCTCTGTGATGTCACAGTCTAATCGGGGTAATGCACAGTTGTACCAGATGGGATCTAATGTTCCCAGGATTAATGTTGGTCATGCAACTAGTGCTCTGAACACTGCAGGAAAAATGAAATGACCAAGGCCTGGCTAGTTGCATACCTTGCAGAATCTACATTTCTAGTTTGATAGATCTTATGGATGAATCCAGTAAATCACCCAAGATTGCAGTGTTCATCCCATCCTCTGCCACACTCTATATTTCAAGAGTTTGGCTCTCTATGGGTTCCTTGGGAAAGGAAATGGACCCAGAGATTCATATGCTTCTGTTGCTGCAAGAGCGTATCAAATCCCATCAATCAGTTGCCTGTATAGAGTGGGGCTGGCAGCAGCAGAAAGCAAAGCTTTAAAACAGAGATGGACTTTACATCTTTCTCTTTTTAGCTTCTAAAAGCCATTTGTTTAACCACTGGGCACAAAAGACAAGAATATGACAGACTGTACAACTAAACAGCCAAGAAACACATTAATGCTAAAATCCACACACCAAAACGGGGGCAGGGGGCTGGATTTTCTTCAAATCCCTGCTGGAGACATCAGACTTCCTAATAGAGGAAGGTTACTTGGAGTGGAGAAAAGCGATGGAAAGACAGTGAACAGGTGTGCCAGAGAAGCATGAAACCTGTTGTTAAGTTCTCTGAAACTCATTGCTGGCATCTCATCCACTTACAGCATTAGAAGAGTAAAGGAGCGCAGGGTGTAAGTGTTCATGGAGATGAGAGACTTCTGCAAATAACTGATGCCATACCAAACAAGGCCACTCTAAATAGAGCTGTTACAAAATGAATGAATCAGAGCAGTCACTCAGAGGTTAAAAAGTCTCTACTCTAACAGCGGGTGGACTTGCCCTGGGTCCTCAAGGCAGTTTCCTAATCCTAGGGCATTAAAAAGAAGCCACTGTGGAAATCAGAATCTCTTCCTTTGTAAATTCAATCCATGGCAAAGGGATTTCAGCTGTGATTACTGAGTTTGAAAAAATCAACAGTACTTAGAAATGCACGAATTGCCCGTCGTTGCAACTGATATGTTTCTAAGCTGTTCCATTTTGAATCAATTACCAATAAGATTCCATCCCGTTGTGAATGAGCAGGGAATGGGTAAAACAGAGCAGTTAAAGTTTCCCCTGAATTTCATTGCATGAGGAGATTTAGGATGAAGAGGTTTTAGATAAAATTCAATATGTAGTCACTACACTTCAGACACTGAGATTTCTGTGCATTAAAGTCAAAGAAACGCAGGTTACATTGGGAAGGCTACACATGCGCCATTCCAAAGACCATGGCTTAGAAAATCAACCCTATATCACTGCTACACAGAGACTAGCAGGTACGGAGAGTCACCTTAGGAGCAGAGGAACTAATAATGACAAGCAAGGAAGGTAATGACCTGGAAACTATAAATAAGCTCTCTCTCATTCACAATTTGAAAATTTCTCTTTTGGTGACAACGTTAGCAGCAAGTATAAATTTCCACCTTCAAAGGTTTGACATTCTCTCTAGAGCTCTTAAGAGTCATCTACAAGGCAGTCAATATAATCTAGTAGTTAAGGATATTACTCTGGAACCACACAGGGCTAGGTTTAAATTCTGACTGGGTCACTTAAAGTATAGTGGAACTGTGCGTCTGTGGGTGAGCTATTTAATCTGTTGAGCCTCAATTTCCTCATTTGTAAAATGGGGAAAGAATTACCTTCCTCCAAGGCCTACTGGGTAGATGTAACGAGAGAATGTGAATAAAACTATCCACACAGAATGTGGTACAGAGTGTGCTCTCAATCCATGAAAGCTACTGCTGGTTAGAGGTGGGGACACTGAGCAAAGACGTTGCTTGGAAAATTGGAGAAGTACAGGAACATCTATCTGTCTTGGAGATAAAACGTGGGGCAGAGTCTATTTTGAAGAATGAGAACTGGATTCCAAAAGGAAAGAGCGGCGGCTCCCTTTTCCTCTGGTTGGTTGGGACCTCAGCACTTCTTAAGGGCTCTGGGCTTCTTGAAGGAGGCTGAGGAAAGTTTCTCTCCTCTGTTCCTCTTTCCTAGGGAAGCCACCTTCTCTCTCTGTGGCCAGAAAATAATATAAACAAAGTCATGGTGAAACAAAAGTGTTAAAAACAAATAGTAAATGATCAAATCCAGGTTTCCGTTTTGCAAAAGGAAGAAAACTGGGCAAACCAGGGCTGCCAGATGTGGATTGTCCAGTCCTAAGCTGGACAAACCAGGGCTGGGGTTTCTGCTGTTTCTCTTAAAAAAGACTTCCCAGTCTCCTCTTTCCCGACATTCAGCTTAATTAAAGGGTTTCTTTTAATTTAGACTCTTTCTTCTTTTACTCTTTTCATTGTTGTTGTGGTTGTTGTTGTTGTTGTTTTAATTCATCCAAGCAACAGCTACCAATCCTCTCCTGCAGCTTCAACTAACTGGTACAACTGGCTCATTTTACCCAGAATCCTAACAGTATACTGGAGTATGGCTTTAGAGCCAAAGAATGAATCCTCCTATTTCCTATCAGGTAAAGCCTGATCTTTTGGAGATTTCTGGGCTCCAGAAAGAAATATCAAAAACGAACCAAAAAGAAACATGCTTGTGCTATTCCACTTCCCTGTATCCAGAAAGGCCCTCCTGACTTCTTTGAGCAGAGTTCTGGGGGAGTTGGTAAAGCTGAGTCTCCTCAGCCCCGCTTCTGCTCACCCACTCTTCCTACCGTATGCCAGCCAACTACTCCCCACCCCTTCCCCAGATGCTCAGTCAGGCTGGCATTTTGCCTCAGTGGAACCTTCAATAGCAAGAGCTGTCAAAATTCCTTTCATCTTTATTCACCACAGGTACTCAAATTCTGTACTGTTTCTAACCATAAGCTATAAACAAAGGGGGGATTCCACTTCAAGTCCCAGACATTCCATTTAGAGCAAAAAAAAAAAAAAATGGGGGCAGAGGAGCAATGGCTGCTATAGATTACAATTTGCAACAATTTCTTATCCAAGCTGCTCACTAAGGTGAGTCATCACTGTCAATTCAATTGATAGGAATAATAGGCATTGTGCTAAATCTTTTGTTCCTGTATGTGTACTATCTCATGTAGTTCTCAAATAACCCTTTAATGAACACATTTCTTATTCCAGTTTCATAGATGCAGAAACTAGGGTTGAGGAAGATTAACTAACTTTCCCAAGGTCATACAACTAGCAAGTGTTAAAACCAGGGAGCAGACAGAACCAGTCTTACCCCAAGTATCTGAGCTTTTAACCACTACACTGTATAATTCACTCATTCATTGCACCAAATAGAAATGATAAGATAGAGTATTTTATGGGTGTTTTGATATACATATAATTGTTATATGTATAGCACAGAGGCTGGCACAGAGTGCTTGTTTAATAAATGTTGCTATTTGTTATTTTTGCTTTTATTGTGTTATTATTATTACAGTTTTATTATTATTAAGTGTTTCCTATGTAACAGTCACTTGTCCTAGGTTCTAGAGATAGAAAAACAATGAGGACAAGGTCACTGGCCTACAGTAGTTTACAGGGTAGTAGCGACAGAGGACGACTACTAAATCCACAGACTCCATGGTGGCAGAAGTCTGCACAGGGGCTGCACAGAATGGGGACATCAGATGAGGGTGGGGAGCCATCACTGGAGTTTGAACCCAGCTGCAGAAGTCTGTAAAGAAATAAAATCCTGCAAGATAGAAACATGAGAAACCCTCCTAGGTGTGTGTGCTCGACACAGTTTTGCATCTGACCCTGCCCTCAAGTTCAGCAGCTATGAATAGAGGCCTTGAATGCTAAGCTGTCTTCTGATCTATCTTGTTGACAAGCATTTTGCCTGTTACTAAGTCATCCTTTTAGCATTCTCACATCTCTGCCATATCAAGATCTCAGCTTAGCAGACTAGACATGGAAAATGGTTACTAGTGCTTTTCGCCAGGCTCTAATAGTAATGAGGGAGCAACTGATTTTTATTGGCCCACCAGTTCAACTCACCAGTGATGAAGTTGCCTTTTCAACCCTCATTTTTCAAATGCAGAGTTTTTCCAGTTATTTCTGGGAATGGTGCAGAAAATGTTCAAAGCATAAATAACTTACATTTCCTTTAAGTTCACTTAATGCCATAGAACCCTTTCAGCAGCGTTCAGGCAAGCAACAATAGGTTACATCAGACACAAGGACTGGAAATCTCCGATCCAGGACTTCTGAACATGTGATATTAATATAAAAACTTTTTCAAGAACTTCATGAAAGCTTTTAATTTTAGCTCAAAAAGTCTATTTTTTTCCTCATTCTTTGGCCTTGTGTTGCCATTGCTGTTAATTTCTACAACTGCAGTAAAATTCCTTTGTTCCAACAAAGTAAGAATGGGTCAAGTGATGGCCAAACTACTTTAGGAGAAAATGTTAATGTTTCAAAAAGCAACACCAAAGTTAGCGTCACAGAATCTTGCAGCTAAAAGGGCCTCAGATGTCATTTGAGCCTTGTCTCCCTCATGTCACAAACGAGGAACTGAGGCCTCATCAGTGGCTGTAAAACAACTTTGAAACTTTTTTTCATCATTAATATGTCTTATTTTAAAACAAACATCCCTGGTTCCAACATCAATTACAAAGCTAGCACTAAAATCTAGGACTCCTAATTTAAGCTCCTCTCGCCCTCTTTCTACCCTAAAAACATGTATATAATCCAGAACACGAGAGTCCGTGTTGAAAGCTTTGCAGGAGAGTGAAGACGTATATATCCACATGAATAAGTAAAAAGTTTCTGATATATTTTGCAATTCAGTATTCCTCTGTAAGCTTGTTTATACCTTTAATTTTCTAATGAAATCCTTCTTTCTAAATAGGGCCTAGGTATAGCCCCCACCCTTTGATGTCAAAAAATCAAATTATTAATTAAGCTTCTAAATTGAGAAAACTTCTCTGAACCCAGGGAAGGCACTGCTGTGTTCACAACCACTTGTTGCCTCAAATGTTTGCCCCTCCCCACTGTGAAAATCATTTATTTATTTTTCAGGAGCAAGACTGGAAGCACTAAACCACCCAAGGCACCCAACTCCTAGGTTTACAATTCTGAGCGCTGTATCCTGGAGAGATTAAAGGTCTGGAGCAAGGATGCATCGGGACAGGACTTCCCTCCAGAAGGGAAGCCACTCCCGTGGGCTTCTTACAGAACAGTTATTTCAGCTACTGGTAGTCACCTCTCACTCTGCTTGTACAGTTATCTGGTTTCTTTTTCTTTTTTTAATAAAAGAATTAGTTCGTCGATTTTTAATCCCCAAGAGCGGCGAGAAGGACAATCATTTGCTTTTCTCTGACGCGGTGGGCAATGCCCGCTTTCTAGGCGTGAGCATCCCTGCCTCTTAGGCACCCAAGGGTACTCCACGTCTGGATCCCACAGGACGACTTTGCTTTTTAGCAGACTAGCTACGATATTTACTGACCCTAGAATTACCCATTTGGAAATGGTTAGGGATTAAAAGTTCTTCAAGCCAGCGGATTCTTGGTTTCTAATTGCTAATGTTTGAAGTCAGTTTGATTCCTCGGAAATTTGTTCTGCCTGATGAAAGCAAAAGCTCCAAGTCCCCTCAGGGCGCGAGGTGTAAAACCCTTGGGATCCATTTGCATTTCTGTCTGCCGTTGGAGGGGTTCCTGATTTTTTTGTTGGGGCCGGGGGTGTCTTTCAACAGGGCCTCCCCGGTTAGCCCAGGTCCCCACATTCCTCCAGGATCTAATGAGAGCTGAGAGCAGTGGCCATCCCCGAGGGTTCTGGGTTAGCCCAGGGTCCCCACATTTCTCCAGGACCTATTGAGAGCTGACAGCAGTGGCCATCCCTGAGGGTCCCGGGTCCCGGGTTTCCAAGGCCCCGCCATAACTCCGGGCGCACGCGGCGAGGCTGCGGAGCCAGCGCGGAGCCCCGGGGCGCGAGAACAGGAACCCCGGCCGCGCCCCGAAGCCGCGCAGCCGGGCAGTGCCCGACCCCGCCGCCGCTCCCGCCCGGCGCTGCCGCCGAGGCCGGGCGGAGGGGCCGAGGGCTGGCAGAGGCGGCCACGGCCCAGTGCTGACTCGTGAAGGGCACCGAGCTGCTCTGTTTTCCCAGAGATGGGTGCACGGGAAGAGATGCAACCCCAGGCCTTTCCGCGGCGAAACGGAATCTGACATTCTTGGAGACGGGGAAGAACTGGACGTTTTCATGGTGCGTGGAAGAAGCTGGGGGAGGGGAAGTAAGTGGCAAGTAAGTGGGTTAACGGCTTCCCGGACCCCGAACTGCGGCCTAAACTACGCGCTCCCGACTGTGAGACACTAAAGGAGAAAGCGGCGAGGGGTTAGGAAAATCGGTTCATCCAGTTGAGAACTAGGAGCTAAAACTCCAAGGCTCCGGGCTGGGTCTATAATAAGGTCCTCTCTCATGTTCCCCTTCCAAGGGAACTCTACTCGTCTTCTGTAGTGGGTGGTTTGTGCTTTTGTTTTTTAATCCTCTAAGGCATATGGCAGCATGTTGGAAACTGTCAGCTCATTTGAGCCTTCCCAACCATATTGTAGAAAATAAAAGAAGGCAAATAAGAGAAAGTTTTTACATGCGTTTCTTATCTTCTTAGTTTCCCCAAATCACAATGTTTCTCTGGTTATTTCCATAAGCCATTTTTGTTAGTCAGATTTCTCTTAGTTATTCCGTTTACCTTCTACGTGGAAGAACACGAAACCACTTTTTAGAATTAAAAGCACCATTCTGCCCATCGAAAATGAAGATAGCATTATTACAAGATGAAATGCCAAATTTAGTTCGAAAAATTTCCACTTTCCCTGTTCTTTTAAATGGCATCAGTACAGTCTCAATTTCTAGTATTTTGACCGGTACTTCTTTTTGTTGTTGTTTGAGACAGAGTCTTGCTCTGTCGCCCAGGCTGGAGTGCAGTGGTGCAATCTCTGCTCACTGCAATCTCCTCCGTATCCCGAGTTCAAGCGATTCTCCTGCCTCAGCCTCCCGAGTAGCTGGGATTAAAGGTGCCCTCCACCACCCCGGCTAGTTTTTGTATTTTTAGTAGAGACTGGCTTTCACTATCTTGGCCAGGCTGGTCTTGAACTCCTGACCTCATGATCCACCCGCCTCGGCCTCCCAAAGTGCTGGGATTATAGGCGTAAGCCACTGTGCTTAGCCTTGACTGGTACTTCTGACTTTGGTCACAGTCATAAGTTTATTTACAAGTTAAGTAAAAATGCTCATTACCTGAAAGTTGCAAATCTGGGATGCTCTAGAATCGTCACATTATACCTAGGGGTGACAAAGCTTTTGGCCCCTCAAATTTTATACATTCCCAATTTGTTAAGCTGGCAAAACACACACACACACACACACACACACACACACACACACAGGCACTTTTTTGTCCGAAATTTTGTCTACATCCATTCAGAACTGATATTTTGATGTAGATATAGTGTTCTGGTGTTATATATGGTGTTCACACACATAAGTTTGTGTATAAGCACATACATTTGCGAACACACATTTTATACAGCTATCTATAGAATATATAAAACGCCAGCTAATATTAAAAGTATAAAATGAAAAGTAGTCATTTGCAAGGCCTGTTTTCACTCTGGTATCAAAAGCTCATCACCAGTTTTGCAGTCAGCAAGATATCGTGCCTAAAAGTGAAGCCATTAATGGCATTGAATAAATGTTGATTGGTCCTCACTAGTTGCTTGAATTCCCCTTTTCCCATTTCACAGCGGGTCCTCCCTACCAAATCACATTTTCCACCCCTAAACTAAGAGCAAGGAACTCACTTAAATTAACTAATGATTATCCTTCCCCAAAGAAGTGTAAACGGGACCCAAATTTATAAATTTGCTAATTGCTGTTCCCAGTGCAGACCCCTGAGTATCTCAGTCATGCACATATAAAATTCCAGGCTTACTAGAAACCAGGAAAAGCAAAGCAAAAATAAACCGCATGGATGAGAAAGAGTAAGGAAAGGAGATTCCACATTCCACCAGTTCCTTAGTTTTCCCTTTTGTGAAAAGTATCTCAAAAGGTCAAAACATAAAGCTCAGATGGGAAAATCATTTAAATATTTTCTCCTGTTGAACTACTTTATCTTTGGAGAGTAAGAAAGCAATCACCAGCTACACTCCCAGAATAATAATAGAATGGGGTTCTGTTTCCAGAAAGGAGAACGGCACATAACATGCCAATCTGCCCTCTATTCCTGTGGAATTTGCACAGCTCTGCCTTGCTTTAAAAAACTAACAAACAAACAAAAAATTATAGCCACTCTGAGAAGGAATTTACAGATTTAAGAAGTCATTATTTTTCTCCCGGGTGTGAGAAATAAATTTCTACCAGAGTCCATAATCAGGGTCTCAAAGCGGTCTTCTCATCTTATAATTTTTTTGGCAGTAGAACGATTGCGATGGACCTGAAATATTTCACTCAATAATAGCATTGGCAGCCCAAGAGAGGATTGGATGAACACAATGTTTAGGCCTTGTAAGCCAAAATGTATTTATCCCTTTCTCCTTGTGGACTAACATGAGGGTTAATGAGGAGGGACTCGTTTCCATGTTTTCAGGTAAATGGGGAACGCAAACCACAATACATAGTATTTTTAGTTTTGGTCCCCAGTTTAGGCATTGCATGCCATTCTTCACTCACTCCTCACGTGCTGTCTATATTAAAAGATATTTTAAACAAACTCTCTTTCATATTTAAAAGATTTTTATACCATTTGAAGTCATTGGTATGGGAGGTGTCAGAAAAGTGGCAGAGGATTTGTGTCACCATCATTTCAGTCTGAACTCCTATTTAAGAAATTAAATTCTCCCTTCCTCCCCGCATAAAAGTTGCCCCATGATACTTTCCTTCTGGGAATTTCACCTATACAAATCACGAAACCCAAAGTGGCAAGCTCAGAGCCCAAATATAGTGCTCAGTAAGAAATAATCTTGGGTTGGGTGTAGAAGATCTGAAATCAGAATTGCATCGCCCGTAGACTGTGCGCGGAGCTGCCTAGGAAAGCCTTCGCTACCCACGAGGTTTGTGCTTTCCCCAGCGGGTCTCCGAGGTGCAGAGGTGGACGCCAGAGGCGGGTGAAGGGTCGCACAGCACTTCGTGGCAGCAAAGGGAGGACCCACACATCAGCTTGTTACTCCTGGGTCTACCATTACTGGCTTCTGAAGCGCGGGAGCCTAGGGTGGGGAAGGACCTTTGGAGGTACAACCGACAGCACATTTTACCTTCCCATCACAGTCCAAACTCTGCATTTGCGTTTCTCCTTTTTGTGAACTCCCCATTTGCCGTGGTCATTTCTTTGGGTGGGAACAGGTTACAGTTACTTTCCTTTGCTTACCGGTTTCTATTGTGCCACCAGGCCGGGCGGGAGCTTTACATAGAATGTCTTCATAACCATCGCCACTGCCAGGGAACGCAGCCCTGCGTACCCAAAGGGCGTCTAATTTAGTACCATCGGATCAGTGCGCGAAAAAAGGCCCTTGGCGCTCATCCCCACAGCGAACAATAATCCTCGCTGGCCCAGGACAAACTCGGGCCTTATCTCCCCTCTTGCTTCCTTTCACACAAGGTCACTTACCAAAGGGGTGACCTCCGCGGAAGACCGTTTTAACCTGACAGGCGAGTGCCTTGCGTAGGTTCACCAGGCCTCAACCTTGACTCTTCCGAGCCAGGCGCCTCCAGCCCAGCACCAGTGCAGGGGCGCGCACAGCAGAGCCGAACCAAGGTTCCTTGTCCCCACTCCAGCAGGCCCTTGGGCATCTCACTCTACTCCTTTGCTGAACACCCTGTCCCTGTGGTCCGAGCTCCGGCCTGTGCCCTGGCTCGCGCTTGCCTCACGCAAACACATTCTCGCTGGCTTGAACTCATCACTTTTTATCCGTTACTTAAATGTCAGTGAAGAGTCACTTCCTCCGTGTTCACCCTGTTTCCCTATTGGGGGTTGGAAGCGGGTAGAGAGGTGACGTTAGAATTCAAATCTCGGAGTTGTATTTTCAGCCAACAAACCATAAACTGGCAGATTAATTCAAATGACCACTTGATCTAGATAACTCCAAGGAAGAAAGTGCCCTGGGGCAGCCGCGGTCTCTGCGCGCGCTTTTCCTGTCTCATTTCACTAGAAGCAGAGCTGACGGGTGCGTGCGAGAATGCGAGAGCCTCCCACGTGTGCACGTGTAAGCGGAGTGTCGATCTGCCCGCGTGCCCTTGGATGTGCCTGTCTAGGTGCCCACCCGCGCGCGCCACCGCCTTCCCAGGCCTCTGGAGCGCAGCTGCTGCGAGGCCCGGCCTGAAGTCTCCGGAGGAGGAAATCCCTCCACAGAAGGTTTGAATTATTTCGCTCCGCGGGAGACCCGGCTTCGCCGCACTCAGCAGAAGATTTTGGCGGGAAAGGCCCAAGCCCTAGCTGAGGACTCCGGGAGAAGCCGGGGCTGAGGTCCGAGCGCAAATGGCGCCGCCGAGCGCCTGAAATCTGCCTGCAAGGCCGCAGCCGGAGCAGCTGTTCCAGCCGTTCCTGGCTCAAAAATTTCCTCTGTTGCTCTCGGAAAGGGCGGGGGCGAGCAGGCTCGAGAGCCAGGCTCCTCCGAGGCAGGTCTAGAGGCACTCCTACCGGCTTCTCCAAAAGACAGCGAATGCTGGCGTAGGTGTGGCAGCGGGGGTAACTCACAGACCCTTCTCCAAAGTCTGGTGGGTTTTGGGGATTTTCAGGGCCACCAGTCTCGGTGGAATTTTTGAAACACTTGAAATACATACTGCGTCCTCGGTGGAGTGAGTGGCTACAGCGCACAGGCCGGACTGATCCCCGGCTGCTGCAGGTTGGTGCCCCAGACTGCGGGTGCTCGGGCGCCAACCAAAGCCAGCTCTGTCCAGACGCGGAAAGAAAAACGGGCTGTGAAAAAGCAAAAGGCCACGTCTTTGAATGAAAGTCAAACATTAAAATCGGACCCTAGGGTTGTCTAGAGATATTCTGAGGCTCCGGTAGAGGAGACTAAAACACAGTGTTAGGAGAGACGGTGAGAGTGCTCTAGGCATGCGCCTGTGCCTGCGCGTGTGTGTTTCATTCTTCCCCAAAACAATGTTTCGCTGTTTTCCTGTTCCCTGTTTGCTGTCGGCGTGGGGGCGGTGGAAGAGCCACGCAGCGGCTTCTGGGCCCTAAGAAGAGAGCTGAAACAATAATGAGGCTCACCCGGAAGAGACGCTTCCCTGAGCAAAAGAGGATGGCCTGCGCTACTCCTCCATACATGCATCTTTAAATGTGTCCCTGTGTGTGTTCGTAGGGTGCTGCATTACAGAAAAGAAAGGCCTAAAAACAACCCCAGGCCCTGGTCGCGCCTTTCGCTACCGCGTGTGTCTGCTGCCCGCAGCTCCACCTCTTCTGCTCCCTGGTCCGCAGCGTCTCCAGCCACCGCGCTCTCTTTTTTCTAAAAGATCTTTTCTCATCCTACTACCAAATCGTTAAGAAAGGCTTAGCCATTTCGGGAGCTCCAACTCGGGGATTTCCCCGGCCCACTAAAAGGTCAGGTATGGCCTGCAGCCCAGCTCCGCAGAAAGCCAGACGGTGCTGGGCTTTCGGCTTCTTGCTCCTAGACCCTTGCCCTACAAATATATTTCGTTTTCTCTAATATAAATACCCATCTTTCTCTTTTTAAACAAAAATGATAACGTAATGAGAAATGACCAACCGAACTCTGTTACATAAAGTTAGTTCTATGTTAGATCGTCCATCCCACCCCCATCCCGCTGGAGCATGTAAACAGAATTCAAGAGCTTAGTGCCCCACGTTGACGCCCTGGGATGGTCTCTTTTTGCCTCATTCCCTAACTTTTCTCTCTTCCGCCTCCTGAACGGAACTCAGGCTGAGGAGAGCGGCAGAAATAGCAAACTCTGATCTGAGTCTCTAATTATGACCCTGCGTATTGCCCCTCTTGAACATAGGGCCCCAGACGGGCTCCGTGAGAACTGGGGCCTCCCAAGAGAAAACTTCCCCGGGACAGGACGTCTGCCACGCGCAGCTAAACAACTTCTGTTTTTTTTCCGCGACGAGGAAGACAAAATAAAAGAACCTTTCAAGTTTTAAGGTGTTATAACCCCTGCAAGAATTTCTAACTGTATCAAGGCCCACGCGAGATCTTGACAATAGATAAATGGGGTGAGGAAATAGGGTCTGGCCAGGGAAGGGAAACACACGTTAGCCCAGCGTCCCTTTCTGGAATGCCCACGCAGGGGTCCGCGTGGACCTGCACTTGCATTCAAATACAGGAAAAGGCTTGGATGGATGAAATAAATCTCCTTTTAATTTTCTTTTCATCGACTAATAAAAATAATTCCCCAGCACTAAACTCAAATACCGTAACGGGCCACAAAAACACGGAGAATTCATAAAACCTTGTCTCTGCAGGTCACCCGCTAATCGCATTATTATTAGCCTCGGGAGCATGGAAATTGAACTGTCACTGCCTAAAGAGAAAGTAAGCGACAGCTGTCCCTCCTTTGAGTTGGACAGCTTTTCGGCCGGGATCCCCAAGCTCCTGAGCCCGAGGCCGTCTCTACCCCAGTGCAGGCCGCTGCCCCCTCCCCGGGCTTGGCAGGGTGCGGAACGGGGTCCACTCCCCAGTTCTGGCTGTTCAGCAGGAGCACCTTCCAGCGTGGTTTTAGAAGTCCGGGCTGGAAAGCTTCTGAAACCGCTAAACCAAGTCTCGAGCGTTGTGTGTGTGTGCGCGCGCACAGTCAAGATTCTTCTGACAACAGCTGTTCCCCCGGGCTGTTTTTGCACAGTTGAAATCTTGGCACTTAATACAAAACCTTAAAGTCGGCGTCTCCCCTCCTAGGGTTCTGTTAAAATACAGACATGACATCCGCCCTACTTTTTACATGTTCTGTGCACATAATATACATGTGTTACGTGTAGATCTGAGACACAAATCAATCGTACCCACACCGTAAATACACAGAGGTGTGGGCCCTGACCCAGCGAGCAGAGTATCGTTTCCATTCTTGTTTCCGTAAACGCCAAAGAAGTGGAAATACAATTATGTCCCACCATGGAAAAGTTGGTGAGAGAAGGGCAAGAACGAGGTTGAAGGCTAAACGAAGCAAACTGGTCATTCCCTGAGACTGAGGTAGCGGACTGGAGAATGCCGCGCCAGTCCTCCCGAGATCTCAGAAGCGAGTCCCAGATCTCGGCTCCCACAGTGGCCTTCTACCTGCGCCCCTCCCAACTCCAGTGACCCTCAGCCCTTCACCCACGGACACCCTGAAAGCTGCGCTCTGCTAGCAAAAGAAAAGAAAATGCGAGCCAACAGGGCTCCTTGCTTAAGGTTGGCGACGAAAAATCCAAGGCTCAGTCCAGCCCCAAAAATTGGTTCCAGCGAATTTAGGAAGGCTCAGTGCATTTGCGCGAAGAAAAAGAAACCCATGTTGGGGCAAGGCAGGGCGTCAACCGCAGGGCCTTGCTCCTCACCAAGACTGGCGACTGGCCCTTCGGCGTCCCCTCTCCGCCCGCCTCCCGCGGTCTCAACCGACGAACTCACCCGGGTGGGGCTCCAGGCCGTGTGCCGCCGCGTCCTCCGTGTCTCCGAGTGGGCCCGCGGGGCTCAGCGCCTCCATGGACAGGTCCAGCCCCTTCTCCTCCCAGTCTCGCAGTTTCCGCTTTTTATTTGAGCCGATCAAGGCTTCAACGGAGAAAGCATGTGCTCTCGAGCTCAGGGCGACTGCAGATCTTCTCCTTTCACTCATTTTAGCCGCCCACACCCCGGCCTCCGCTCGCCCCCGCTAACGAGGGAGCACCGCGCGCCCTCAAGCTCGGAGCGCCCACCGGGCCGGGCCCGGGAGACGCGGCGGCGCGGCGGCCGAAGCTGAGGCGGCGGCTTGCGGGTACTCTGCACACTCCCCCTGCGTCCTCCTCCGCCCTCCGCTGCCGGATCGGACCTGCGCCCCTACGCTGGCCCAGCTGCTAGGAACTAGCGCCCCGAGCGCCGCCAGCTCGCTGCATGAGTGCCTGAGTCCTGCTTCCCACCCACCGGGGCAGGCGCTCACAGGCTGTGTCCACTGAACTTCATCTTGGTTTTTGTTATTATTATTATTCTCTCCCTCTCTCTCTCCCCCCTCCCTCTCCCTTTCTCTCCTCCCTCTTTCTCTTCCTCTCTGCCTTCCCGTCCTCCCTCTGATCCAAACTTCTGGGAAACTTTTTTTTCCGCTAAATTCCTCCCTTCCCGAGGAACAGGGGGCAGGCGGTGTGCTCCTGTCCGAGGGGTGAGGGAGAGGGAGGGGGGGAGGAAGAAAAAGACTGAGGGGGGAAAAAGCCAGCCCCCAACCAATGGCAAGGAGGGAACAGGAGAAACTCCGAGAGCGCGAACCAATGAGAGGAAAGGAGAGACTGAGGCCCAAGCCAAGGCTGCGCGATTGTCGTCCCCTGGACGCTCCTGGGCCGACTTTAACCCCTGGCTTCCCGGTCCCCCCATGAGTTACTCCAAGAGGAAGGTAGGACAGTTGAAAGTCGAAGCCAAATCTGAGCCTTTACAAACCCCTGCAAATCCTAAATCCATACGTTTTTCTTCCAGATCTGCTGGGTTTCATAGACACTGCAAGCTCAGAGGCATTTTAGATGTAGATCCGGAATTAGGGGGTCTGACAAAATGTTAACCTGTCCAAAACTCCAGAAAAACGATTCTGATCATCTCGCCTCGGCCCCAGGTGCGTTTGAATCTGCTGATTCCTCCTGTATATCGCCATACAGGTTTTTAATGTTCCTATTAAACTTTTTCTAAGCAAATATGGTTAAGGCAAAAGAAAACAAACAAACAAACAAAAAAGCCCAGTTACTAACCAGGGTCTTGTAACTGAAAATTCCAAGATTGTTTCCTCCTTCCAGCTCTACCTGGTGGAGGAGGAGACACAGGCGTCTTGAGAGCAAGAGGCGGGCGGATGAGCACAGGGTTTGGTGAGAGTCCCTCGGGCATATTCCAGCTGGGCCCCTCACGCTGCAAATAAATACTTTCCCTGCGACCCGAACGCTGGGCTGCCCTTCGCCTATTCCGGGCTCTTGGTCCGGAGAACCTATGGAGAAGTGCCAGGCGAGAGCAGCTAGAAACTCTAACAGAAGAGACCGAGCTTTTTCAACATTCTCTGTAAATCCAGTTACATCCAGAGCCTGGCTCTCCCAGCCAGGTGATATCCCCCGGCCGTCCCCCGCCTTTTTCAATCTCTAAGGACTGTATTCAACATGAATTTCTAAGGAATTTAAAATCCAACACTCCTAGCCATTCTTAATTCCCACATCCCTTCCCAAGTTACGCCACTGGTGGAGGACGGCAGGAGACCACCGAGCTCAGAGAAAGCTCAAACCGGTTGCGAAGTCGGTCCTTGCCAAGCTGAAAAAACGTCTCGGATTTCGCGGACAGCGGCCTAGACACAGCGCTATCTTCCAGTCCGAGCGCTCTGGTAGAGACGGGTCCATCCTTTTTCGAAGAAGCCGGAAAGAGTCGGGTCCCAGGGGCGGGCGAAAGGCTGAGAGGCCAAGCAGGCTTGTCATGCGGAAAGCCAGGCCCTGAGCAGGGTCCAAACCTGAAAGTTTAGATTAGGGGGCCCGCAGCGTGTTAGATTTTTGTTTTTGTTTTTGTTTTCGTGAGGCCCGGGAGAATTAGCTCTCATCGGTCTTCCCACCTTGCGGCTAGAAGACAGGGCTTGTCAGGCCTCTGAAACGCCGAATTCTCTGCCGGACTGCGGAGGGGCCCAGGGAAATCTAGTCCTTATGATTACAGTTGGAAGTGCTCTGCTGCTGAAGGCAACCACAGCGTTGTGAATACACCTTGGGCCTCTTTAGACAAGAGGCTACTTTTGCTCCCCACCTTCACCCCCGCCCCAAATTAGCATCCAACCTGAACGACAGGAAGCTAGCAACCCAGCCAATGCAGAAAGATAACGGAAAAGACACGGGATGAGCGTGATTCAACCAAGCCTGACCTTCCCAGAGCCTGTGTGTCAGGCTTGGAGGTCCCCAAGAAGCACGAACAAGAACTCTGGGCAGCTGGAAGCAGGGCCCTGGTCCCCGTCTCCTGCCGCTCTGCCAGAGGACTTCGGGAGCCCGGATGGAGAGGCTCAGGATCTCCCGCTTCGGTCACCATTTGGCGTTCCTTCCAGGAATAGTCGCTGAAAGTGAACGCACATTCACTACCACCAGGCTTCAGCAGAGAAGCTGGAGACAAGGCAGCCAGGAACGTGCAGTTTCCTTTCCCAGAGGCTCTGGCCTCTCTCTCGGCTCCCAACTCTGATGTCGCCTGGCCTGGCGTTTTCCGCCCGGGCTGGAGCCTGCCCCTACCAAGCTTGGTGGGGTAGCAGTGGGGCCGGCCTTTAGTCTTTCCCAGCCCTTTTCTCCTTCCCATCGCAGGTATCTCCCATCTCTCTCCGGGGGCCTTTTGCGTTTCACAGCCGTTCACAAGCCTGGTTTGGACTAAGAAGAGAATATACCATAGTCCTCACCCTTCCTGAGACCACGAAATTTTTCTCAAAAAGGAGGACTTAGCCTGGGCAACATGGTGAAACCGCCTCTCTATAAAAAAATACAAAAATTAGCCAGGTGTGGTGCTGCGGGCCTGTAGTCCCAGCTACTCAGGAGGCTGACACGGGAGGATCACCTGAACCCGGGAGGTCCAGGCTGCAATGAGCCGAGATCGCGCCGCTACACTCCAGCCTAGGTGACAGAGTGAGACCCTGTCAAGAAAAAAAAAAAAAAAAAAAAAAGGAGGACTCTTTTGTTATCCAGGAACCTAACTGCAGGTCTGGAGGCTCGATTGTTCCTGTGTGTCCAAAGACACAGCATCTGAGCGACATACATAGAGGAATGATCAATGCCTTCAACAGCGTACATCTGCATCCACCCCGAAGCCTGCACTCAGCAGAGTCAGGACTCAGACGGAAGAGTTCCCACACCCCTCCTTCACATTGCACATAGGCTGCTCCCACCCCCATTCCATAGACACACATATCCTGGAATTGTAGGTTAGGCCACTAAAACCAATCGGACCCAAATGAAAGCAGGCCGGTTTTTAGCAGTCTTGAAAATAAGGGGTTTCCTCTAAGTAAATGGGAGGAGCAGTGAAAACTCCTGTGACTCTGTAGGAGTTAATCTAAGCTTTTTTCCCAGAAGCATGCACTCCTTGGTGGGCGACTCTGCTGATGGGGAGGAAGGTCTGGAGAAAGAGGAAGCTGGATAGCTTAATATGTGTGCTTAGGTGTACACTCGTGTGCAGTTGAGGGAGGGTTTGGGAGATTACATGTAAGAATCTGAAAGTGTGATACGAATTTTCCTTCTACTGATTACATCAGTGGGCTTTTAAAATCTCTCCTCATTACCCGTTTATCTCTTTATGGGTAAGGGTGGGGTCCCCAGTTTTCCCTAGGCACTACCTAGCTTTCCCTGCTATAGGCTCTAACTTTTGCCCTGAGTGGATCCTGCAGGCGATCTACCCTGAAATTATTACATTTCAGGGCTGTTTTAGGCCTGAAACTGATTGACAAAGACCAAGCAAGATGTCTGCCGCCACTTACTCCCTGTAGGTCCCTGAAAAGGAAGCAAAGGTTATTAGGTACCTGGGAAGTATGAGGAGCCCTGGGGTGTCACAGGCTACCTGCAGGGGCTTGGGGGGACAGTGGAGGTCCAGGCCTATTCTTGGCAGGGGAGAAGCTAGAAAAAAGCAGTACAGTAGCTGTTCACCTAAAACTAACCATGTCAAGATATTTTGATTTTTCAAAGAAAGAGTAGAGTCATGCGGCATCAGATGACAGTCATAAACACAAATAGGCATTCCCAGAAATGGAGCGCCCTCATCCTCCACATACTGTCTTTTCCTCCCATTACCCCAGGCTGAATAGCACCTTAAACACCGCTGCTAATGCCTCAATACCAAGGTGAACCACCAGCCGGCTTTGATTTTGGAGTTTTGAGTAAGTAATTGAAAACAAAGTTAAAAATAGTTGGCCAGCGGGACATATTAGGCTGCCCCTAAACACGTGGGCAGGACACCCTGTGGGGGTGAGGGAATTACAATGAATTCGCCCATCAAGATAGGTATAAAACATTATGAGGCGTCTATGGGGTGGGAAGAAACCACCGAGACTGCAAGACGAGGTGGAGCGTAGTGACCAGACCCGGTTCACCTCCAAACTGTGTGGCCTTCCCTTCCCCATGCCTCAGTTTCCCTATCCTCAGAGTGAAGGCGTTCCTAAAACTTTACAACTAAGCAAAGCAGGAAAGGTCATCAACCCTGGGGCTGGACAGACCTGAGATTTTATTTGTCGTGATAGAATCTTCTGGGAATGTGAGGCCAACGATTCTGTTTTTCACATCTTTTCCCAAATTGGCGCCCCAAAGCAAAACAACAAGAACAACAACAACAAAAAAAAAAACCCAAAAACAAACAAAAAAACCGGAAACATGAAATGGGGCGGCATAACTGGTCTGGA
Source organism: Sapajus apella (assembly GCF_009761245.1). Taxonomy (NCBI): domain Eukaryota; kingdom Metazoa; phylum Chordata; class Mammalia; order Primates; family Cebidae; genus Sapajus; species Sapajus apella. The sequence continues at coordinate 1,184,018 of NW_022437009.1, read as the reverse complement.
GCCCTGGGGCGTGGTGAGATGGCGAGAGGGAGTGGACTTCTGGACGCCTGCCCAACGCCAGTTCTGCGGAGGCAGCGTGGGCCCACGCTTGCGGACCGCACCTCCGGTGGCTCAGGTTCGCTCAAGTCGCAGAGAGCTACGCATAAGTCGTTAAGCAACCACCCCCTCACACTTTTTTAAAAAATAAAAGTACGTGGGGGTGAAAGGTCTGTAATGATGTTTTTTTGTTTTCACGAAATAAAATCTTTTATTTTTATTTTAAACCAGCAGCGTGCCCATCCCTTGGTCCTTCCAGATGTTTGCAATAAAATCGCAGGTTTTGCCTTTGGGACTGGAAATAAAATTTAACGGCCTTCACCCTGTAATTATTCTCTTAGCTTGCCCTTCATAAATTTATCTGCTTTCTATCGGCACTGGGGCAAGAGGCAAGCGAAAAGGGGGGAAGCCCCAATTTTATATTTGTGACTATAAAAAAGCGCCACCCGGTTTCCTCGCCTTCGGCCGCCGCGGTGTGGCCGGCAGAGCCCGGCCCGGCGGGCCGCAAAATTGCCCTATTGTTTGCTGACTTCGGTCTGCTCGGGAGCAGGGCCCCTCCACAAAGGGAGCTTTGTGTGTCCAGGTCGGAGGGGCCGCGCCCAAGAAGTGAGGAAGTCCTGTTCCCCCAGGCCCAGCTTCTTTTTCCCCACGGCGTTTCGCGCAACGCCGCAGCCCGACCTTCGTCTGCAGTGCGCGCCCGCCACGCAAGGCTCCAGCTCAGGCCCCGCAAGCCTTCGCAGGATGCAGGATGCAGGATGCCCACCTTCGAGCCTGAGCTGAGCCCAAGGAGCCTGAGGGAGCGTGAGGGAGGAGCCTGCCTCAGGTTACCAAGGCGGAAAGGTAGGCCTCGGGGCGACGTGAAGGGGCTCCCTGGGAAGCCCTCCAGGCCCTCACCTTGGCCTTGCCTCCGCAGGGCTGGGAGGTAACATTCTGCACTCTCAGGAGCTCGGGATTGCTTGGCAGCCCCGTAGAACCCAATCCAAAGTCAGCGAGTTTGGAGGCCCCAACGTGCACCTCGAAAAAGATATGGGTACATCAACAACTACCATATCCTTTTATAGAAAGCTAAGTACAAGCGTCATGCACGTATCATGTGCAGCTACACAAAGACATATGTCTATCCGGTGGCACTCACAGGCATGCGTACACCTCCTACACCACACGCGTTGTTGTATGCACGGACCTGTCTAGGATTAAACAGCAATGTGGAAACAACACATATGCGGGTACACGGTGTCACACACAGGCACGTGGGGAAACATCCTGGCCCCACTCTGTTGCCTCCAAGGTCTGCAGAAATCAACACGCATCCTTCCTGCTGCATCTCTTGCCCCCAATCCATGACTCCCGGGATCTCCCTGACTTCTTGAAGCTTAATTCACGTGGCAGTCCTGTACCTCCTCTCTTTTATCTGCAAGAGGTTACCTGCATGGTCAAGGTCTCGTAAGAAACAAAAGAAATGAAACATGAGGCGTACCCAGCTTCCAGCCCTCACTTCTCGGGAGAGCCACCCAGTTCTTGGGGGAGACTAGGACTTTTTCCAAAGCCCCAAAATCCTCGGTAGGGACCGACAGACAGGACAGTGAGAAATGCTGGGGCCAGGTGGGAGAAGCAGGGGTTTGTCTTGCTTTCTTTTGAATCACGTGCAGCCCCTTTGCCCTTTAGTCAGCAGGCCTGAGGCCAAAAAAACAAAACTCGGGAGCTGGATGAGTTCTACACAGAATTCTTTCATGTTCTTTCTGGTCAGGAACCGCAGTTTTACCCCCTAAATGTGACTCCATCTCTCACTTCATGCTGGGTTTGCAGGTGCTTCGCTAAGCAGGGTTCTCCCTTTAGTTTTTCCACTGAGAGGAAGAATTATCTAAAGCTTACACGAGAGGAGGCACCAGGCCTTGCAGGCTAACTCTGTAGCAACCCTGGGACATAAAGAGGGTACCTCAGGTTTCTGCCAGGTGGCGGTGAGGAGGCGGAGGCTTGCAGAAAAGAGGCAGAGGAGAGGGGTCTCTAGCCCTGAAATCTGCTGGGGCACAAGGACCAGCAGCTCAAGGCAGCTGAATTGAGGCATTAGGTATTTGATTTAATGATGAATATATTTTTTCCAGAAGTGGTTGAATTGCATTTGTGGCTAATTAATGGCCACCTATGAGCAAAATGCCCAAGGTGGAAATTCAAGAGCTTACCCAGCCCTGAGCCATCACCCAGAAAGATCCATATGTGGATTTTTACAAACTCCTTACACTCAATCTCCCCTCCCCCTTCCACCAGTGGAAATGGCCATTCAGGGAGAGTGGGATGGTTATTCACTGACTATTCTCCATTATTCAAGGAGAGTGGAAAACTACTCTCCACATCGGAACAACTGGGCAGCTCCCAGGTGGGGTTCGGGCATTTGATCCTGTGAGGTCAGGGTAGCTGGGGCAGCTAGAATTGATCTTCCCTCTGCCCACAGCCTTAGCTGGAGTTGGAGGAGCTGGCAGAGTGTGAGCTAGCTCTTGGGAGGCTTTTCCATGACTTTGGCCCATAACTCATGGGCTACCTCTTCTATCTGAAACCAAATCAAAGGGAATGGGAAGGAGTCCAGACCTCCTGAGTGGTACGTGTAGCATCCCTGATGACACTGAAACTAGCCAGAATAAGGAGATTACCAAGATCAGGCACATAGTTGCCCCCAAATGAGTCCTCCAAATGGCTGAAGGAAATTAGTAGATATAGATTGATATATATAATTTTAAAATGTTGTTTTATAACCTGACCATACTTTCAGACCAGAGACACATACGTGGGTGTCTGCTGAGAGGCAGCCATTGCCAGAGTCCATTGAGCTGCTGCTGGGGAAGAGTTGGGGCAAAATAGTCCCACTGCTGGTCCCATTGAAACAGCCACAAGAGCCATTGTATTCTGGCCCACTGCTAAGTCCCTTGGGAAGCCAGCGGAGAGGAAAGTTGTCCATCTGTAACCAAGAAAAATACTTAATTCACATACTTTCCAAGGGCTTCCTAAGATAGCCTACAAATCTAGGAGAATGAAGGAATTTCCAAAATGTAACCATTCATGAATCCATCTTCTCCTAATTATCAATTATATCTGTGGCATTAGAGGCCTTCGAGGCTTGAGGACTCTTGCGGGGAGGCAAGGGCCAGTGACACTATGGTGGATGGAAGCTTCACTAACAACAAATATGACTATCCTTGGCTGCCTTTACCACAGGAAATGAGAACTTCTGAGCCAGCTCACAAAGCATCAGAAAGTGTTTGCTATCCAGAGGCAGAGAGAAACAAAATAAGTGTTTATTTCCACAGCCTTCTCTTGTCACCAGGTTTCATTCTGTATCTCCTCTCCTTCTGGTCTGCACCAATTAAGAAACATTAATATTTACTGGGCTTTTTACTCCGTGCCTGACCCCGTCCTAAGTGCTCTACCTGGAGCTGTGTCACCCGCTCCGAGCACTACAAGCCAAGAACTAGGATTACCAGCTCCATTTTACACATGAGAAAACTGAGGTGCGAAGGAGTGAGGCGGCTTGGCAAAGATTTCACAGCTTGTAATGCAGGTAAAATTCTAAAAAGAATTCTAGGGCTGGAATTCTCAGCACCTCTACCCTCAGCTCTTCGCTGTGCACACCTGGGCTCTCTCTGGTTGCAACTGACTCAAGTAACTTAGCAGGGAAAGATGGAGCCCTGATGGAACTGTCTTACAACGACCAAAAAACCATGCCTGCCCAAAAAATCTAAAATACACGTGAGAGGACTTCAAAGCATCCTTTCCAGCAAGGGGATGATGGGGCAGTGTCCCGCACTCTGACAGTACTCAAAGCATGGCCCAGCCAGGTGCCCAACAGAACACTATCACTGCAGAAGCCACAGCAGTTGCTTCTAGGAAGAGACCCTGGAGGCAGTTGCCTAGAACTAGGGGCAGTCAACTGGGATCATGCTGCTAAGCTCTTATTCTGCTCAGCGGGTCCCCGCTGCTCACCTCAGACCAGCCCTTGGCCAGCCTTCTCTCTCGGCCTCCAGTCAGCTTGGGCTCAAAAGCATCCGCCTTTGCACTGCTTTTACCCTTTATTGACTCAACCCCAAAGCCACCTGTTCTCTGAAGGTTTCCGGACCTTTAACCCCACCCACCAGTATTCTCTTGGCTGAGGATCCCCCACCACTTGTAGGCTGGTAACAGCAATTACATCTTAAGTAGAATTTGCCCTTGCAGTGGTGGTCTGTAGCCAGTGCCAAGCAGACCATCTCCGCCTGCCAATTGGGAGCTCCCTGAGGACAAAGTGTGTCAATACAGCATGGGAGCTATCTCCATCACTCTGTGATGGCCTCTAGTGGGACACAGCTGCCTATGGTGGGCCCTCAAATGTTTCCAAACTGAGTTTCCCCTCGCCCACCCCCAAACTCACACACACACACACACACACACACACACTCACAGGGCTCAACTCAGGGGTCTTCCGTTTTTTTTAATTGTCATCCCTACACCTCAGATCCACTTGAAATGCAAATAAGAAATGGTCTTAAGGTTCGGAGACTTATTGGTGTCAATTATTTATCAGAGTAGCTGAGGACTTGTAAATCAGATTCCTCTCGAGAGAAAAAAGACAGGGAAACCTCACAGGTCCTTGGAGACAAATGGAAAGGTGCAGCACCCCAGAGTTCAGAAGGAAAACCTCAGCCTGGGAAAAAAAAGATTTGGCTTAATTTGAATGGCTCCTGTCAAGCCACAGACCAGCCTTGGGAAGCACAGCTGGATGAGAGAGAGACAGACCCCACCCCATCGAAATCCCCACCCCACCCCTCAAAAGATGCACCTTGGCAGTGATGCCGCAAAATCCCTCTAGACCTCTGGGCTTAGAGGAGTTCCGCTTAGGGGAGTGAGTTTGGTCTTATTTCAGCCGCCTGGGTGGCTGCAGCTTCCTCCCCTGGCAGAGGCCACAGGTCTAGCTCTTTCCCACCCTACCCTACTCCAGACCCCTCCCACCTGCCCCCAGCAAAGGCTGGCCTTGGAGGGCCTCCTGGGCTGCTGGGAGTAAAGGAAGCTTTTGGGGGTTGGGGGGAAGAAGCTAATCCCTGGGACACCCTGGACCAGGCCCCAACCACTGCTTCCTGTGGGATCCAGAAGGGAACGGGAAGAGGGTGAAATGCAAGACGACCTCCCCTCTTTACTCTTGCCTTTTCCCCATTTTGGGTTTCTCAGTGGAATGTTGGCAGCCTCTTGGGCTACTTTTTCTTTCCCCTTGATGGCAAATCCAGTCTCACTGGCCGTCTTGCTCTGTGCAAACGCTGCATTAAAACTCTGAGGTAAGGTGTTGTCTGGGTTTCCTTGGTGCGGATGTCCAGTCGTCTGCCCTGTGCCGCCCCTGGATCTCCCTCCTATCCTCCCTAATGACTCAGCCCGCTGGGGGAGCTTCCTCAGTGCTACAGATGCATTTTTTCACCCAGCCAGCTGACTGGGGCAGCCTCTCCTATCATCCAGGGACCCCCATTTGGCTTCTTTCCATCTATTTTTCCTGAATTTTTTAAACCTATGACGGGAAGCCCAGCTGGTACCTATCTCCTGGGGAAGACTGTGGGGAAGGTGAGTAAGTGGAAACCTTAGATGCTCAAAGGAAAGGTATGTGCAAAGTGGAGTCACCGAGACCTCACCTGGGCCTTGGGCTCTGGGAGGCTCCTGAGGGCTCTGACACCAGCTGCTCCTGTTTTGCTGCCAGTTTCCCCACAGCATCCCCCACGGGCTCTCTCTAGGGCTGGAGATGCCGGTGGACAAGTATCCTAGCAGCCTCTGTGGGCCTGAGGAATGTGGATTGCAGCCCTACGGAATGGAGAAAGGCTAATGAAACCTAGGCGAACATGACAGGGAATGGAAGAAGATGGAATTTAAGAAAAAAAGAAGGAGAGGAATGGAAAAAAGAAAAGGAATGGAGAAAGGAAAAAAGGGAAAGAAAAATAGAAGGAAAGTGGTTAGCACTGCCTCTGGGTTACTGAGACCCTGGCCACACCTCTGTCTGGGGCATATATCAGTGCCCCCCACCTTGGCCCGTTTTCCCCAAGCAGCTGGGCACTGTCAGGATTTGAGGTACTGGCAGGGGACTAGGGGTTCTAGAACCTGTCTTCTGAGCAAGTCCATCACATCATGTATAGCAGAGCCAGGATGGCCCACTGCCTGGGATTTGAAGGACTGGGCAAAGAGTTCCTAGCACAAAGCAGCCTCCTGAGGAGACTAGGAAGAGGGAGAGTTGGGGATGAGGGGAGGGGTGTGGCTGGAGGAACCAGCCAGCAGACTGAAGGCCAGGTAGGGGTGGGTCTCCTGAACTCCTTTCTCCAACACTGACGTGTTGGAGACAGAGTACCCTGGGAGGCCAGAAAGCACTAGTTATCAGGAGAAAAGGCCAAGAGGCTGAGGCCCCAGGAAGTGGAAGACCCAGCAGGGCCCAGAGCAGTGGGAGTTTGGCCAGGTTGACCCAGGCACAGAAGGGAGGGATCTTGGGCTTAGCGCGAGGGTAGGAGAAATTAGTGGGAAGCCGAGATGGGTTTGGCGCTTTAAGTAGTTAATATTTTCCCAAATCTTAATCCAATTTGAGGTTATTAGGCAAAGTGCTGAGAAAGGTTGCACATCAGACTTATTCCAGTAAATCTCTGTGCTCTGAGTGGCAGGAAAGACGCGGGAGAACTAGCTAATATTGGCCCTCCACTCACTGAGTCTGAGGCGGCCCCCACCCCTCCACTATTACGGAAGAGGGTGCAGGGCTTTTGAGTTTTCCTCTCCAAGGCAGCAGATGGTCTTCTCTCTGAGCTCCTCTCCCGTCTCTTCAATTCACTTCCCCAAACTGGAGCCTCAGCCTTGACTTTCCCTCCTGCACTCCCCAAGCCCCCACAGTAAGCCCAGCAACTCCTGGTCAAAGACAAATAAAGCCCACCTTCCTGCCTGGGGTAAAACTGGTTCCCAGGTGGAGGGGGACAGAGAGAGGAGACAGAGAGAGAGGGAAGAGGGAGGATTGTGGGGTAGAGAGAGAGAGAGAGAGAACAAAAAACAACCAAAGTTGGTGGGGGGCGGGGGCGGGGCGGTTTAGAAACCTGGCGAAGAGGAAGGCAATGCAAACTGCAAACCCGGGGGAAACAGATGTGCACGCTGCCCTCGCCTCGCCCCGGCATAGCCTAGACAGCCGCTCTTCATCTCTGTGCCCGCGGAATTGCATTATTTTCTCCCCGGTCCAATCATCGTTTTACAGGAAAAAAATTAAAGAAATATAAATTGCTGCTTTGCAAGATCAAAGTCGACACTTTGATCGACTTTCTGGTGCATCTGGAGGAGCGGAGAGATGGGGACGAAAGAGGGGGAGAGTGACGCAGTCGAGGTTGCCCAACTTCAAAGTGTTCTCAACACTGCATTTTGGCTATTGTATTTTAAATGCTCTTCTCCAGAAATTTTGCAGGGTGCGCAGCGGGGAAGGGAATAGCTTCAGAGCTTGTGAAGAAACCTTGCCTTGACCATTTCTGCGCGCCCCCAAGGGACTCAGAACCCTGAGGCTCTTCTAGAGACGCCGACTTGCCCAGCGCGCGGGGTGTACATGGTGAGGAAGAGAATGAAGGGGGCTTATCCGGATCTGCAGCGTCACCAAATACACCAATAAACCGTGAAGAAGCCACCAAGTCGCCATTCCCCTACTCTAGCTCAAAGCTAGAAGGATAGCTGAAGGCTCCTCCTGGTCAATTGTCCCTGCGCTCAGGCTAGCTGTTCTACCGGAAGGACTGGGGATATTCAGATTATTTGGGAGACCTAGATCAGCACCACGTTTTCCAGGCAGAGGTTAGCGGGGTTCTTAATTGTGGAATTGCTTCCTTGTGACCCAGCCACGTGGGGGACTACAGAGGCCTGGTACGTGAGGCCGCAGTTCCCTCCGTCCTCACTGCGCTTTCCGTAATCGAGGAGCTGATAGATGCGGACCAAGCAAAGGGCTCGAAAGTGTAGCTGGGACTCCCACGCCGGAAGCCCGGAGAGGCACGCTGCGAGTTCGCAGGGCGTGGGAGGTTTTTTCTTGCTGAAGAAGCTGAATCTAGGGGCTGAGTCCCCGGGAGGGGCTGGCCGCCTCTAAACTTTCGCCAGATTATCTTGGAGCCAAGCGGCCGAGATGCGGAACCTGTCTCCGGAGTGAGATGCGCAAGGGGACAGCCACGTCCTCACCGCGCTCCCAACGCCCTTCGGGGCGGGTCCTGGGACAAGCCGGAGGACTAGGCTTCTCCCACAGCGCCGCCGTCTTTCCAGGAAAGACCCAAGTGCGCGATGTCAGTCCGCTTGCCCTTCATCTGAATTGTCCTTATGTGGCCATTTCTGTTTTAAATTTAAATTTTTTTCTGCTAAAGAAGGTTGGGTTAAAGCAGCTGAGAGCGCGCCTGCTCTTTCCTGCCCTGAGTTCTACCTCTCCCTAGCCGCCCACCGGTCTGCATCTCCGATCTGGGAGCTATCCCCACCTTGGGAGGGTGGGGCAACCGTGTTATTCTCATTTCCAGATAAGGAAACCAACGTCCCTACCACTTGATGTTAAATGGTCCCAGGTTCCTGAGCCGCAAAGCTAGGACCATTACCTAGGTCACCTAAAATTGTATGTTCTTTCCACTCCCCCGAGGGTGATTCTTTGCCTGCCTCGCAGGCCCTTCTCCCACCCGTCATTCGAAGTCCTCGACCCCGCGGCAGGCCCTACAGCTCTGCGCTGGCCTGCGCGCACCGCCCTCACAGCGCGCGCCAGGCATCTCACCTCAGCCAGGCAGGTGCAGAGGTGACAGGCGCGGCAGCCGCGGTTCGTCCGGCTGAGGGGCAGGAGTAGGCTGGCCGCCTCCTTCTGCCGCCCGGCGGCTGAGGGGGCAGGGGAGGGGGAACAGGGCTGGGAAACTGCCGTCAGCGGGTCCCGGCCCCGCCTCCCGAACACAACGTCCAGGAAACCTCAGAACTTTCTATTGTCTGAGAAGCTTCACTGAATAAATTGTCCCTAAAACTATAGCGCTGCGAAGAGCCGATCCGGGCAGGTTCCAGTGCGGCCCTGTGCCCCAGAGCCTGCCTGCCAGGAAGTGTGACCGGAAGCCCCCCACGGTCAGGACTACGGAGGAGAGAGGAGTTCGGTGCCTTAGTGCCGCCCTGCGACGCCCCCGGAGCAGAGGGATCCAGGCCTAAACTCGTGGGTTCCGAAAGGGCAAGGGATCACAGTCTGGCATAGGCGGGCGCAGATAGAAAGCACGTCTTTCTTGGAACCCCCTGCCAGGGTACCCAACCCCAGGGCCAGGGTTCCTGGCGTTTCCAGAAGAGACTGAATTTGTCAGGATTCCCCTCTCCGGAAGGTGGCTTTTCGTGAAGTTTCACTCTTCCTGGTCTGCACAGAAGTCAGTCTCTCTCTCTCTCTCTCATTCTCCTCTCTCTCTCTCTCTCACACACACACACATACACACACCCCGTAACCCCTCCACCCCCGCACTCGGGTGCCTCTCAGGAAACACCCGCGCGTGGGTGTGGACCAGTAGACTCACTGGGCCATTGACTCACGACCTAACCAAGCACAAGTCTCTTAATTGCAGAGACCACATTCCTCTTTTGTCAAACTGGGGTGATTAGGGCAGCCTAATGGTCCTGGGATTGGTCAACTATGCTGGCTGGGTGCCCATTTAGAGTACATCTGACACGCGTCCACATCTATATTTGAATCCCACCACCTGAGCGCCGCTGGCACCACCACACAGACCTACACACTGTCTTTCTGTCCCTCCGGCTACTTTCCCTGCTTGCTGTTTCTGCTGGGTGATTAACGACCCCAAAAAGTGTAAGGAATTCGACTTCTCAAGCTCAGCATTTTCAATTCCTTAATTTGTCCCTGGGTGACTGTTAGCGATTGTGGCTGTAGATCACATGGGGCGGGCCAGGTAGAATGAGCAGCTGATTCAACACTGTTGAATTGGGGTTTGGTTCGTTTTTTTTAAAGGCGACTCAGAAAGTAGCCCCTAGAGAACTTCAAGAAGGCAGCAGGCTGCAGGCTGCTGAGGTCCCTTCACTACGATGCCTTTGGGTTGTCACCACTCTGGTTCTTTATAAACAGTAAAGTTCTAGCCAATGGCAAAGCCCTTCTGGGCCGTAGCCTCTGAGGTGGGTGGGGCAGGCAGGTGAAAAAACTGAGGCTCACAGGTTTCCTGCTTCAAATCAGACGTCTCACTGAGTGAACTGTGGGTTCTGGGTTTCCTGTTTCCCATGTGGATCCTGGGGTATGTTTTCCTGGGGGCCGACGGTGAGCATAGCAGGAAAAGGAGAAGGTACTCATAGCAGAACTGCTCCAGAGACAACCAGTTTGACTTTTTTGTAGCTGTTTTGGCTAGAAACAAGTTAGACTCCTCTCCATTGTCCCATCTCTCCCCTACACACTCTGAGTCCTGATCATTGTTCTATCTCATTCAAAAAAGGAATATTGTTCTTCCTGAGGGGTTGGGTATGAGATCTGAAACATTTCAGTTTGCCTTAGGTTTTCCTTTTTTGGAGGGGGCTTTAAGTGGGGCGTTTAAAATAGCTTTCTGTCCCCATCACCCTCCCGATTAAGCAGGCAGTGACTCTGGGGCCAAAGCCTTTAGAGATGACTCCCTTCATGGACTTCTGGGACTTCCAAAATATAAGGGGGAGTATTAGAGGAAAGGTCGGGAAAGGAGAGTAGAGGAGAAAGAGAAAGGGAAGAGTCTTTGTTTATCCTGTTTGCTTGGTTCTTCAGGCTACAGGAGACTGATTCTGCTCTGAGGGCGGAGAAATTAGTTCCTTTCCTCCCGTGCAGTAACTGGGAGACTGCTAGCTGCTCTTTCCAGCCCACTATCCCTTAGAAAGGATCAAAAAGGGTCTGGGCTGGGAGGGTGGCCCACACCTGTAATCCCAGAACTTTGGCAAGCTGAAGCAGAGGATCACCTGAGGCCAGGAGTTAGAGACCAGCCTGGCCAACATGGTAAAACCACACTATACTAAAAATACAAAAATTAGCTGAGGGTGGTGGCAGGCACCTGTAATCCCACCTACTTGGGAGGCGGAGGCACAAGAATGACTTGAACCCAGGAGGTGGAGGTTGCAGTGAGCCAAGACTGTGCCATTGCACTCCAGCCTGGGCAAAGAGCGAAACTCCTGAAAAAAAAAAAAAAAAAAAAAAAAAAAAAAAAAGGCCTGGGCAAGGTGGGAAGAAGAGGGTATCAGCATCCTCTAGGTGGCAGCAGGCAGGCCTGACTAGGGTCTAGAAGACCCTCCAGCTCCCTCAGAGAGATGAAGACCTGGGGTCTTCTGGGTGGCAAGACTGAGACCCACTAAGCTCCAAAGTCCTGGCACTGAACTCTTCTCTCTGAGGTGCTAGGTGTGTAGTTTCTGAAGTCACATTATTGTGATTAAATGCATGCTTTTGTAAAACACACACACACAGACTATGAGACTAGTCTTAGGTAGAGTGAGAACGGTGACTTCTGTCCTTTCTGAAACTGTGGATCCACTCCCAAATTAAGACCCTAAGCTTTCCTGAGAACTTCAACCACTCTGTGAAAATGGTGACTGAGGCTGGGGTGGGCTAACAGAGGCCACCTGCCTGTCTGCAGGCCTGTGAAACCCAATCAGTATACCTCCTAGAGAGAGTTTAAAGGAATGTACGGGTGTGCAGGATGAAATCAACCCAAGGACTTTTATAGAAACATGAGTGTGATCTGTGAGGAAAGCAAGGATGTAACTAAAGCAATGCATTTGCTTTTCCTGGCTGACTGACAGGCTTTGGTGGGGGTGGGATAATTTTACCAATTGGTTGTAAAGACCTAAGTCGCTGGCAGGGACGTAAGGGAGGGAGCTACTCAGAAGAGCTAGAAGGCAAAAAGGAACAAGTATAAAAATCCTCCTATATCCCAGGCACACAATTCTTTGTCACATATGTATTACATATGTACATACAAAGTTATTCAGTTTAAAAAGAAAACCCTTGCTTTGGACAGAATGGATATGCACATAAGTTCATGCATTCACTCAGCAAGTAATCATTGAATATCTATCATGAACAGGACATTTTGCCAGGCTCTTTGTAAATATGTGTATGAGTGTGTGTGCGTGTATGTGTGTGTACAAATTCAACCAGCAAACTCCAATTTGGCTTCATGGCAGGTTTGAGAGACAACTCAGAACTCTGAGTGCTGAGACTCAGACCTCAGAATACGCAGACATTTTGGGTCATTGCCAGAGGTGGTAACAAGTCTGCTGGTGCCCTAAGGGTTCACACTTTTCCTCTTGTGCAGTTGTGGAAGTGGGAGAGGAACAGCCTTGTGCTCCAACATCCAATCTACTACCTTTGGGGACAATGCTGAGAAGGAAAATATGTTAAATCCTTTTAAAATAATGCTTTTCATTCCTAAAGTCTGTTCCCCTTCCAGAATCATTCTGAGGTTGAAAATAACCCTGCAACCAATGGATTTCTTTTCAGTGACTATGGCATTGAGGAGACTGACTTAGGACAATTTCCATAGGTGTAAACTTCAACGGTATGCACACGCACACACAGGCACATGTGTACACAAATATACAGGTGACTATACAAATTACTTACACAGAGCAATCATACCTAGAAAAACAAGCAGGATGGAGTAGGGGGCTGGATTCAGTTTTCCTTACTTTTGAAATTCAGTAACTCCACAAGTAGATTCAAAATATCACTTAGTTTTAAGTTTTATTTGACAAATAAAAATGGTATATATTTATTATGTATATGTTGTTTTGAAATACATATGTTGTAGAATGGCTAAATTGAGCTAATTAACACACGCATTACATCACATATTTTTGTGTGTGTGGTGAGAACATCTAAAGTCTATTAGTAATTTTCCTTAATACAATACATTCTTGAAAATTGCTAACAGTAGTCACCATGTTGTACAATACGTCTCTGGAACTTATTCTTCCTGACTAGTCACTTTGCTTTTTAACAGTCATTTTCATGTGCCCTTACAAACTTAACTGCTATATCAGTGTGTAACCAGGCCAGCAGACACGACCCTAGTCTTGTAGCAGCAAATGACCCAGTTGCCTGTGGCTTCATGGAGTAGTTGGTAAAATCCAGTCATGCTCCATGGAGCTAGTGGAGGACGCTCAGCCTTGGCATACGAATCTGCAGGTACAAGTACCTTCCTGCACAGCGACTTTGAATCCAGGCCAAGCAAAGACAGGTACACCTATATAGAGATTCTGTATTTTTGGCATCTAATTGGTGAGTGTGTATAGAACAAAGGAGTGGAGAGGAGGGCAAAACAACTAAGTAATAGAAAAGCCAGCCATAGGCTGCAGTGGAAAATAATGGCATGAAAAGGCTTGGGGCAAAGTTAAGGGGTAGCAGTTGAATGCCACCCAAACTCATCCGGATGCCTCTGCTTTCAAGCGCTCCCAGAACCCGCGCCCTAAGTAAATAACAATTCTCTTAAAGCGAAGGCAGCGAGGAGATGACATTGCGAAGTGCAGATTTTTCTTCCACGAATTAAGAGGATAGTATAAAACATATATATATATGTAACGGCGTTTCACCATGTTGGTCAGGCTAGTCTTGAACTCCCGACCTCAAGTGATCCGCCCGCCTTGGCCTCCAAAGTGCTTGGATTACAGGCGTGAGCCACCGCGCCCGGCCACTTTCCCCTTAAACTAGTGAAGCAAACGGATTTTCCCTTTTCGAATATCGCTCTTGTTTTTCCACCTAGTCTTTGGGAATGTAACCGCAATCTTAACCGCGTATGACCTTTCCCGCTGCACCTGTGCAGGAGAGACAAGCGCTTTCCCCCGCAGCGTCCAATCGCTAAATCTCTAACCCGGCGGCTACGACTCAGGGAAAGCCCTGGTGGCGAGCTTCTTTCCCCGGCTTGAGCTCAGCAGCGGGACCCGCAGTGTTGCCGGCCAGTGGGGAGGCAGGGAGGCTCTCCGCGCGCCAGAGCCAGGCGGGAAAGGGAGTCCAGCCGCCCGCCGTTGTAGCTCAGGAAGCGGGAGATGCCAACACACACTTCGCAGTTCTGCGAGTTCTTCGTGTCTTGGAGGAGAGTAGAGCCTCGGTGTGAGCCTCCATCGGCACCCCGCGAAGAGGAGGGCGTCTTGGGCCACTGCCGCGACTCTGCGTTAAAACGCAGACAAGCTGCTGCGGCTGCCTTAGTCCCGGGCGTGCAGCCGCAGCGCGGAGCAAGGTGAGGCTGCCGGGAGGGAGAGCCGCGGGGCCGATCCCTCACTCGGGTCCTCTAGAAAACCCGCTCTGCGCCCAAACGCGCCGCTCCGTCCGTGGGTGACTTCGGACCCGACGCTGCCTGTTAATTCACACGCTCTGGGACGCACCGGGGGTCGTCTCCTGTAACCCGGCCGCGCTACCTCCCCGGGTGAGCCGGCCTCGCGGGTGGGTTTGGCAGCCGGCGACGGGGCAAAAGGACAACCTCGCCTTATTTCTAGGAGATGAACAAGGGCTGAGCTTCCCCGCCACCCCAGCCCGGGTATTGCCCTCTTTTCCGTGTTCTGGGAGGAGGCAAACCATGCCGTTTTGAGTTTCAGCATATTTAGATTCTGAAAATCGATGGCCCTTACCTTCTTTCCTGGAAGGGCCTGCCCGGTAGGCACAACCTCGGAAGAAACGGGCGGCTCGTGAGCTCCTCGGAGCCGCCGCCTGGACCTCCAGACTCGCGTCGCGCGGCTGGTGCGGCGCCCACGGAGTGTGGGGACTGGGCCCGAGACTTCTGGGACGGGATCGTGGGTAAGGCAGAGGCCAAGCCCTTCGAAGAACTCTTGAGTTCTCTGCCTGATATTTTGTCCCCTTAGGAAGGGTCTCTTCCCGACTTTTGAGGGTGTCTGGTTCTTTGACGGGGTGACCCTGTCGGGGAGAAAGGAGACGTGTTCCTCCACGGTTGTTCTGTGGTGCGGGACCCGGCTTTGTTCGGCCTCCCTGCTCTCGGGTAGTGCCCGAACTCGTGCTGGCATGCCTGACTGCGGGCGCTGGCGCTGGCGGCTGCTCGGACTGCCCCCTACCCCACCCCGCGCACGCACAGGCTACCAGGCGAAGCCCGGACGCCCCGCGGACGCTCGGACCCAACACACCCGCGCACAGCCTGGGAAACGGGGAAGGCCACAGTCGGCTTCCCTCTCGCAGATTCTATCCTCGGGCACTCGAAGGTCACAGGGGCTCTCAAGGCTCATTCTGAATGGGAACCAGCACAAAGGGTTCAGGTAGCTTGGTGGCCCCGACTGCGCAGTTTGCGGACTGGGAGCCCGGATCCAGCTTCGCAGCCACGTGTCTCGCCGCCCGGCGGCCGGGCCCGTCCGAGGGAGGAGGCAGGCCGCCTGGACCAGCTTCCGCGGCCTGGGGGTACGCTCTGGTTCACCCCCAGGTGAGGCCCCTGGGGGATGCCCAGATTTAGGCCGGGAAACGCACCCGGAGAGAACCACGGAGCGCTCTCGGTGGTGAACCAGAGCTTACAACTGTGGCCGCAGCTGGACCTAGGGGAGGCCTGGGCGCTGAAGCCGCCGCCTGCTCGGCTGGAGTTCGTGAGCGGCCCAGCAGGGTCCACGCCGCGTGTTCCTCTGCTGAGAAGGCTCTGCGGGGTAGTGGGTGGGAGACTGGGGTCTCAGAACAGAGGGGCTGGCCCGGCGCGGCGGGCCGAGAACGCCCGGGCGTGTGTGTGCAGTGGTGCGAGTTGGGGATGGAGGCGCGGCCTCCTTTATCCCCCGACCGGGGAAACCGGCTCCTCGATCTCATCCAGCTCGGAGGCCGTTAGCGTCCGTGGACCTGCTAGTGTCCTGCTTTGCAGGCGCTCCGTTTCAGAGCTCCAAAGGAAACCTTCTGTGACTTCAAGAGCGTCCTGCGCATTCACATGGGACCACCTCCTGGCTGGCTGAGGAGAGTGAAAGGTCTAGCGCCTCAGCCTCCTTTTCCCTTGCCCGTTTTTCCCACTTCTCATCCACAGATGAAGAAAGAGTACATCGTGGAATAAAAGGAGCGAATTATCTACCAGCGAGGCAGAGGAAATTAACAGTCCCAAGACTGCCCCCAGGTGATCGTTTTCAGGAATAACATTTCCGGGCAGTCTAAGGTCGCTTTATCTCTCTTTGGAGCGAATGTCATCTGTGGTAGAAAAGTTATTGAATCCAAAGCTATGCTAATGCCCCCAAAAGGAAAAAATCGGCCCCAGAAATCTCCTGCCCACAGATGCTGAGAATTTGTTCAATTTGTCTTTATGGCCTTATATTTGATAAGTGCACTTCCAAAATGAAAGGCTCTCCTCCCCAAAAGGCTTCCACCCATCCCCTTTTCATTTTTTCCTTCTTCCTGGTTTCTTCTTTCTGAAACAATAGCGCGGGCGGCTGGAGTCAGTCGATGATATAATCCTTAAGGTATTCACGGGCAGACCAAGGGCCAAGCTATCAAAGGGTTCAGCTTTTTCTTTCTTTCTTTTTTTTTTTTTTTTAAAGCTGTTTACTATTCAGGAAATTTGGTAATTATTATTTTTTCTTCTCTATGTAGTGGTATTACCCTCTTCCTTTTGATATTAGATCTTCTATGGGCCCCTAGCTTTATGTTGTAGAGAAAGGAGAAAGATGAGGGACTGAATTCTGCAGGAGAATGCAATTTTCTTTAATGTCATCATTGCTGCTGAATACCAGCTAAGGGCTTCCAAAAGAACAGGAACCCCCAGAGCAGAGGCCTCGTGTTTCCAGGGGCAGAAGAGGGTGCTAATACCGTTCATTCTTTTACACTACAAACTTTTTTTTTGTACATCACTCCACCAAAATACTTTCAGTACTTTTGTACTAGGATTGAAAACGCACAGCAGGAGGGGAAAGGAGGATTAAAATCATATTTTAAAAAAGTATTTGTTTAGAGTGTCACACTGAATCTGGTGGGGAGGGGTACTAATCAGTACTAACATCCTTGGAAGATTGCCATGTTTACCATGTTTTTTCCTGAGTTAAATACAGTGCCTTGCTTATAACTGGCAGCCCTCAACAAATAATTGTTGGTTGAATGTTTGAAAAACATAAAGCAAAGGAGCACAAACAGGATTGGCTATTTAACTCCATTTAGTTAAAAATTGGTAAGTTTCTTGCACTAGCTAACGTGTATCCTACAAAGCAAGACCATTTCTGCTAATTGTCAGGGGCTGTACTTAATCAGTTTAAGTTTCATCTCCCCAACTGAACTGTAACATGAAATCAGAGACGCAATGTTACTGCTTTCATTATATACAACATCTTGTATATTGCTGGGTACATTGATTAATCATCTTAGAGTATGGTGAAGGAGAAGATTCAGCTTAAGATGGAACATGTTAAGTGAAAGTTAATTATCCCCTTGGATAGTGCCAAGTATCCCTGCAAATGGGTAATAGTGGTCCAGGGGTAGGAAAATTTCTGTTCAGACTCCTCCTTTGATTGGGTCATATCTCTTCCTGCCCACACTCTCTCCAGAAGTAACACTTTTTACTCCTTATTAGGATATGAAAGCACAGAAAAGGGTAAGCTGTGATGACCGGTTAGCAGTCTGTCTGTGTGGATGCTAATGAGATCATCAGAAGTTCTATCTACTTGGGCACTAGTTTGGCCTTATTCCAAGCACATCCATGATATCCTTTCCTATAAATGCATGCCACTTGGCCAGAGATAATCAGGAGAGACAACCTTAATATATATTCACAGAAGGTTACAGTTTTGGAAAAGGAATGCCAATCAATTGGATTTTCCTTTGGGAGCCAAGGTATCATGTAGGCTTATGTGCCTGTGCCAGACCATGTAATAAGACATAGAATATGTTTTGAAGGAGCATTCTATTTTCCCCTCTTTTTTATTTTTCTTCGAAAATTTCCCCATCACAAACATAGGTACTGGAGATCAAGTTATGAGTTTCCAACTAGAATGACTTCTGCTTTCTTGAATTGCCATCCCATTAGCACCTTGCACCTAGGATGCTGGCCTTCTTAGCAATGACTAGTTCACCTTTTATTCTTTATTGCATTTCTTCCTTAGCATGTTAAAAAGCCGTGTAGCTGAATTGGATGTTGACTAAATTAGAAGGGACAAATGCTGGGTTTGATCCAAAATCCACCAAATCAGAAGTATTTTCGATCTCAGCCATACGGCACTACCTATAACAGTGAATAGTTTCTTTTGATCAGGTAAGAAATTTTAAAGAATTAAAGGATTGAACTTGTGTGGAGAGTAATGGAGCTGATGTATCTTTAAAAACACCAGACCAAGACCTAAAATGCAATAAAATAAATAAATGGGGGAAAAAAAGAATTTTATATCCCATTAGATGATCCTTCAGAAATTATGATAAAATAAAGACATGTTCAAAGAGACAAAAAAAAAAAAAAGAAATGTTATATTCGATCATCCGCCACCATAGTAAAAGATGACAGTGCAGATAAATTCTAGCCTTCTTAGAAACGTCAATTTTCAATTTGGTAAGGAAAAAAGAAACACTTCTAGATGAAGAGTTTGCTCCATTAAGATTCACTACTTTAGAATAATGTACTTCTATCCAATTAAAAAAATAAAAACATTTTAAAATGCCAAAAAAAAAATAAATAAATAAAATAAAAACACCAGAATTTGTAACAAAGGAGAGTTGTTCCTCTAAGAAATTACCCTGGGATTCTATATCTTAGACAAATGATTGCTCAAAACATTTCTGGAATGCCTCTTTTGGAAATGACTTCAGGGATACTGTACCATCACTTACTCCAATGCTCTTTTCCTCTTGCTGGCTAATGTGGGTGCACTGTGGGAAATCAAACTGTTCATGCTGATGAATTAGCTCCGAAAGCTGAGAGTATCCAGGGCAGAACAGCATCTTTGCCTAGAGAAAGGGTGTCATTTTAGTGGTATTACTGAGATGGAACACACAGCAAGCAAAATGGTTGCCTAAGGCAACCGTGGCCAGTCCCAGCCACATCCAGTGGCTCCAGACCTTGGGAGCAAAGCTGCCGAAGGAAGTCAGAGCAGATTCCTAGAGGGACTGTGTCTGCCTGGGGAGCCCCAGATATTCCGGGTTCTCTTATTTGAGAGAGCTTGTTCTAGGACAGCAGTGCTATCTGGAAGTTTCTGAGATAGTCTAAGGAAGTTCTCAAGAAGAATTGAATTAAATTAGCTGTAAGTTGCTTCCTTACTCATCTTCTCTCTCAAATCCAAAAACGAATGTTTGACTAGAAATCAGACGAGTAGGGCTAAACAGTGGAATTATGAATGTTTGCTAATGACTTAAATGATGAAAGATCATTTGTAGGTTTCAGAAATTACAGCCCCATGGCCAACCACAGGTTTCTGAATGCGCCCAACATAATCTTCTAAAGTGCTGACCATGGAAAAACTCCACACTCACGACCCAGCTCAGGCCTGCTACGTAGCTCGTGCTGGAATTGTGGGGAATCTTGTGCTCCATGCTACACACAAGACCGGCAGCTGAAGGTGGAGAATTGTCCTCTTTGCTCATTGATACTTCCAGGTTGTTATCCCGTCATTGTCCCTTTCTCTTCCTTAATGTTCCCACTGCCCCAGGTTTTGGAAATGATGCTATCAGCCTACAGACTTGAAGACCATGTCTCCTCATTTCTTGAAGATTTGATTCCTGGATCATTCTCATTTTCTTTAGTGCTTCTCCCAGCATAGTTTTAGTGGTTTCACATTGAAGTAAATGACCTTTATAACACCCTAGACTCAACCTTCTCTCTTCCAGAGATTACGTTTTCCACTCTGTATCAACAGTCATTCCTTGGGCAGTATCTCAATCTTTGTCATTACCAAGAGTTGAATCCTCACAATCTTAATTTCAAGCTCTGACCAACACTGCCTGTCTTTCCAGTTCACTCCCTCAATTTGTTGACACCACCAGGACCTTCAATGAACTGATTTTTATCATCGTTCTACATCCTCACACCCAACACATCCTTCCTTCCCAACTTGCCCTGTGTGAATGCCATGACTCTTACGCCTTGGCGTCCGGCATATGTATTCAGGTGCTTTACCTCTTTGTCCTTTGTTGCAATCACCTGGCGAAGCCCAGCTCTAGGTTAAATCCAGTTCTATCTAAGTTCTGCCTCTGCCTACACCCACACAGTGGAATGTGGTTGGAACAAAACAATCAATTGTGCTGACTGCTCTCACTGTAGATTCATGTTCCTTAGCCTCAAGAGAGCCCTTATATCCTGCCTGGCAGTTCTACTGCCTTTCCCCCTTCTCTAGATGACTATTTCACACCTCCTACTCCTCTCCCCTTAAACCTTCAACACACCCTCCCTCATCCCAATCCTCTGCTGAGGACCTTGATTCCTGTTTCACTGGTAAAACTGAAGCAATGAAGAGAACTTCTACTTTTTTTTTTTTTTTTTTTCCACAGGTAAAAGTTCATCTGCTTCTGTGTCCATATATTCTTCCTTCTCTCTTCTCTGGTCTCCCATCTAAATCCTGTCCACATGTGAACAGGTTGGATGTCATTCCTTCATACTTACTCAAGGACGCCATTGCTTCAGTAACTGTCCCCTCTAACTTCTCCATCATCAAATTCTCCCTCTCTGCTGGATCATTCCCATCCAAATATGCAACTACTTCCCCCATTCTAAAAAGGAACTGCTACGGTTTGGATGTGGTTTCTCCCCTCCTAAACTCATGTTGAAATTTAACTGCCAGCGTAATAGTGCTGGGAGTTGGAGCCTTTAAGAGGTGATTAAGTATTTAAGGCAGATTAATGTCTTTCTTGCCAGATGAGTGTTTCCTTGCAAGAATGGATTGGTTTTTGCAGGAATGGATTAGCTCCTGAGAGAGAAGAGTGGGCTGTTATAAAGTGAGGTGGCCTCTACTGTTTCGTCCTTTTTTCCACAAGCCCAATTCTGCTTCCATTTCTCCACCATGTTTTGACATTGCATGAATGAGGCCCTCGCTAGAAGCTGCCAGATGCAGCTACCCCATCATGAACTTCCCAGCCTCCAGAACTATGAGCTACATAAACCTATTTCACGAATTATCCAGTCTTGAGAATTCTGTTATAGCAACAAAAAATGGACTAAGACAGTGAGAAAACCCTCTTTTGATTCCATATCACTGTCATACTATTGCACTTTTCTGCTTCCCTTTACAGCAATAGTTCTTTTTTTTTTTTTTTTTAAGATGGAGTTTCGCTCTTGTTACCCAGGCTGGAGTGCAATGGCGCGGTCTTGGCTCACCGCAGCCTCCGCCTCCTGGGTTCAAGCAATTCTCCTGCCTCAGCCTCCTGAGTAGCTGGGACTACAGGCACGCGCCACCATGCCCAGCTAATTTTTGTATTTTTAGTAGAGATGGGGTTTCACCTTGTTGACAAGGATGGTCTCGATCTCTTGACCTCGTGATCCACCCGTCTCTGCCTCCAAAGTGTTGGGATTATAGGCGTGAGCCACCGTGCCCAGCAGCAATAGTTCTTGAAAGGGTCGGCAAGAACACTGTCTCCGGTTTTTCTCCTTCCACTCCCTTTTAAATATATTCAAGTAGACTTTTGACCCCACTCTCCACCAAAACTGCGTTAATCAAGGTCACCAGTGAGCCACACACTGCTAAATCCAGTGGTCCGTTTTCAGTCCTCACCGTACTTGACGTAGACTGGTCTTTTTCCTGAAGACAGCTTTTCCACTTGGCCTTCCGGGCAATCAGTACTCCACCTTGCTTTTCCTTTTGTTACATTCGGCTGTCTTCCTCAGGCTCTCTGCTGCATATTTTCTCATTTCTCTCCACCTCTAAACGGGATCAATCTTTGGACCTCCTCTTGTCCCTGTCCACACTCACTCATTTAAAGATTTCATCAAGACTCCTGACTTTAAAATGCTATCTATGTATTGATGATTTTTGAAATTCATTAATTAATAAGCCTGGACCTCTCTCTGACTTCTACTTTTGTTTATTTTTATTTTATTTCATTTTATTTTAAGACAGGCTCTCGCTCCTGCCCAGGCCGGAGTGCAGAGGCACAATCATGGCTCACTGCAGTCTCGACCTCCCAGGCTCAACTGATCCTCCCACCTAGGCCTCCTGAATGGCTGGGACTAGAGGCGCATGCCACCATGCCTGTTTTTTTTTTAATAAATTTTTTGTAGAGATGGAGATCTCACCATGTTGCTCAGGTTGGTTTCAAACTCTAGGGCTCAAGAAACCTTCCTTCCTTGGCTTCCCAAATTGTTGGGATTATAGACATGGGCCACCATACCCGGCCAACTTCTACTTTTAAATACACAGTTGATCAATTAATATCTCCAAATGTCCAAATCCAAACTCTTAACCTTTCCATATCTGCTCCTCTTACAGTCTTTCCTATCTCAGTAAATGGAAAATCTCTTCTTTTAACTTCTTGTGTCAAAAATCTTTAAATTATCCTTGAGTTCTTTATTTTCTCTCAAATATCACAACCAATCTATCAGCACATGTTGTCAGCTCTACCTTAAAAGGTATTCCAAATCTTATCATGCCTTACCACTTCCACTCTATTGTTTTACTGCAAGCCTTCCCTTTTGCACGGCTGATCAAAACAGCTACCTAACTGGTCTTCCCACTTCCATCTCTGACCCCGTAGTCTATTTCTCAACATAATAGCCAACACGAGCTTTTTATAACCTAAACCTGCAATGGCTTCCCAATCCCACTTACCTAGAGTAAAAGCCAAAATCCTTAGCATGGCCTATAAAGCCTTGACCCCCCGCCTCCGCATCAACATTCTGACCTCACCTCCTTCCACCGTCCCTCTCATTTACCCGACTCTGGCCACATTGGTCTCCTTGCTGCATTTTAAACAAGTCAAGCATGCTTCTGCTTCAAGGCCTTTGTATTTGATATTCCCTCTGCCTGGACTGGTTTTCCCTCACACATCACATTGCTTTCTTTCTCACCTCATTCTGTTTTCTGCTTAAATGAAACCATCCTTTGAAACTCTGTTAAAACAAGCACCCTGTATTAGTTTGCTAGGGCTGCCATAACAAAATACCACAGACTAGTGGCTTACACAGAAATTTATTTTCTCACAGTTGTGGAGGTAGAATGCTGAGATTAAAGTCTGGCAGGTTTCATTTCTCCTGAGGCTGCTTTTCTTGCCTCTGTGGATGCCCACCCTCTTGCCATGTCCTCTCATGGTCTTTTCTTTGGGTATTTGTCTGTGTGTCATAATCCCCTCTGCTCACAAATCATATTGGGTTAGGATATGCTCTCATTTTAACTTAATTATCTCTTTAAGAGGCCCATCTTCCCAAACAGTCACATTCTGCCATGCTGGGGACTAGGACCTCAACATGTAAATCTGGGAAAAACGAAATTCAGTTCATAATGCTCCATCTCCATTTTCTTTCTGTGTCTACAGAGCACTCATCACCTGGCCAACAGCCTTTCCTTGCTGGTTTATTGTCTGTTATCTCTCCCCTACAATGTCAATTCAAATTGGGCAGGGATTTTTTGTCTCTTTTGTTCACTGCTGTACACCCAGTGACTAGAACATTACATGGCATATAATGAGCACCGAATAAATAGTTGTAAAATGATCTAAGGGTTTTACGTACTTATCTGCCTCCTGAAGCCATCTGAATTTGCAACCTGTAACCTCTCTCTTATCAGGGTTGTTTTCTATCAGTTAGCATTTACTCTCTGCCCAATGTTGTGATTCATATTGGAGTAATTTGCAAAAATAAAAACCCTCAGTCTTTTTGCAAAAATCTGTATTCCAAGACACTTATAAACAAGAACACGTAAGATTTTTTAAAAGGATAGTAATTTATGGTACAAATTTCAACTGCAATAAACAGATAAG
This sequence comes from Sapajus apella, assembly GCF_009761245.1. NCBI lineage: Eukaryota > Metazoa > Chordata > Mammalia > Primates > Cebidae > Sapajus > Sapajus apella. The sequence continues at coordinate 1,160,191 of NW_022437009.1, read as the reverse complement.
TTGGTAACAAAATAGGGAAAACTTGTCTGTAAAATGGGGACAGTAATTCTTATGTATTATAGAGGTTTGTGAAGATGAAATATGGTTATAGTTTATCAAACACTTCTTCATATTAGGAAAATATTTGAAAGTTACAAGAAGAAAGACAGAGACCTATGGGAGCCATTTAAGCCCTCTTGTGGAAGACAGAGACCTATGGGAGCCATTTAAGCCCTCTTGTGGAAGGTTCGTGAGGCTCAAGAAGGAGTTAACCTGTCTGGCAATGTCCAAGGACCTGTTGGGCCCAGCCAGTCAATAGAAGCAGATCACAGGTGTAATTCTTGTAACATGAGTCCTTTCTGGGAGCAACAGTGGGGCATGCTGAAGCCTTACAGAGGAGTCTCTCTGTAGCCTGCTCACACAGTTCAATTTTCTCTCAATAAAAATGCAATAGAAATTCATTTCCCTCCAGACTGTTGAATACTTTTGATTCCAAATTATTTGGAATAGAAATTCTGATTCACAGTATTTTTGGAAAGAAGATGGATGAAGAGTTCTTAAAAGAAAAAAGAAGGGAGAAGAAGAAATAAAGTGGCTGTGTTTTACCAAACTGAGAGTAGTTTAAAGACACTGCAGGATTTAAAAAATGTATGAGCCAAAGTTAAAATAATTTTTAGCCTATGCAGAAAGACCTTTGAGTTCCTAACAGTAGGTGGGGAAATTAAACCTTTTTTTTTAAAGAGTCACGTAATTTGGAGGAAGTAGGGCAATGCCAGCTGCCATGTCTTCATTACCACAAAGAACCTATTATAGATTCACTAAGTCCCAGGTTTGGCTAAATTTTGAATGTGCTAATTCTTCTTCATCATGTTAGCACTGTCCAAAGTATTTGGCTCCTATGCCAAAGACATTAGATCAGTTTGCTATGTACAGTAATAATAATATTTTATTTAGGTTTTGGATTATCTACAGGTTTCAATTATCTCGGTTGTCTCTTGTTAATAAGAATAATGGCAAACTGGCTTTAATCTCAAATCATTTTCTTTTATGAGTTGCATTCATTGTCTCCCTTATTGTCTCTACGTTTAACGTCTATCAAATCTGAAGTGTTCACAGGTTTTCCACAAAACACATTAGGGACAAGAGTCTTTATTCTCACACAGTCTACTTTCCAGCCCACAACCAATACCACATTAGTCTAGCCAGGTCTGGACTAGTGTTCCGAACACTGAAGATCATAATGAGAGGTGGTGACAGCAAAGCGGATGGTTTCCTTCTATGATATTGATATCAGACACTTTCAGAAATAGTTTGAACATTCCTAACTCATGCTTATTAGAATTTCACGACTTTCTCACTCATAGATCTAATCAATGCTCAACTGTTTTTATTTCTAGGCCATATAACCCTTTACAGGGTAATAAGTACCGTAATTTTACTACCCACTGTGAAAAGTAACACCCCATTCTTGTCTTTCTCGGTTTCAGTAAATCCTCATCAATTCTAAGATTCTAATATTGGTGATCAAATCTCTGTTCACTCTGCTACCAATGTAACTTCAATTATTTCCCCTTTTAGGATTTGCACAGACCAAAATGGCCTAAAATTTTAGGCTGTTTATAAATAATCACATATAAAAACTAAAACAATATAGGCTAAATTATTGTGAGTTAATCTGATGAAAACAGGAGCAGGAAATAGCAGAAAGTCAAGATAATCATTATGTTTTCATAACATTATCTATCTGTGTCTCTCTGTCTCCCCAACGTAAACTCCTTCAGGATAGAAGCTAGTTTTTATTCATTTTTAGTGCTGCCCCCACCCCCGACCCACTTCATCCCAGCACAATCATTCTCAAACATCTGTACATCTAGATCACCTGAAGGGTTTATTAAAATTGATTACTGATCCCTACCCCTAGAGCTTCTCATTCAGTAGGTGTGGGGTGGAGTCTGCAGATATGCATATCTAATGAGTTCCCAGGTGACTCTGATGTTGTCTGGGGACCATACCTGGAGAACTACTCACTGCCTCAGCACAGAGAAGGCTCTCAGAAAATGTTGGTTGCACTGAATTGAAGCAATCCAGTTGAAGAGAAGACATCAGACAGTGTAGTAAGATTAGTATATTAGTTGGAGCAGTACCTAAAGTATTGGAACCCAGAGATCTCAAGACAAAGTAGCTTACATATGATAAACATTTCCTCACACAACAGTCCAGAGGTAGGTGAGTAATCCAGGGTGGAAAGGTAGCTGTGCTTGCTGAGGCCAGAAACCCAGGCTGAGGGGTTGACTCTGTCCGTCTTTTCTTTATGGCTTTCAGCAATGGGTCAAACATGCTGTTCCAGAATGTGTGGACAAAGAGGAGCACTTTGCTTTAAAAAAGATGTGACTCTGAAATTGCACAAATCACTTTCGCTCATATCCCATTGGCTAGAGCTAATTTACAGGCCCATATCTTGGGTAGGCTGGGAAATTTAGTCTCTACCTGGGGCTATGTGCGCTGATAAAATTCAGAGTGAAGGTTTTATTACTAAAAAGTGATAAGGACAGGAGACAGGGAAATACTGGGTAGAAGAGGGTGATCTCCCTGCAAAGGCCCCACCCTCAAGCCTGGATACCTGTGGCCCTAAATGAGAACAGGCATTCCTGTTTTTATGCCCCAAAGGCTGCATCCCTATCCTGCACCCATATAAGCCTTGAACCCTGGGCTCCAGGGGCAGACCAGCAAACCAGCACACCAGCAGATGGACAGTGGAACAGCACAGCAGAGAAAAAGAGAAGAGGGGGAACATCTGAATGCCAAGAGAAGTTTGGCTGGGGACAGTCAGAAAGGAGTCCAGCTGCTGGTAAGCCCAACTCCAGGGGAAAATCACGTTCCCATTCCATCCCATTCTTCCAGCTCCCTATCCATCTCACTGAGGGCCACCTCCATCACTCAATAAAATCTTGCATTCATCCTCAAGCCTGTGTATTACCCGATTCTTCCAGGACACTGGGCAAGAGCTTGGGATACAGAAGGCTATGACATTGGAATCCTGTCCCTGCAACAAGGCAGAGGGTCCATTGAGCTGGTTAACACTCAAGCTGTCTGCAATGGCAAAGCTGAAAGAGCACTGTAGCACTGGGGTTGCAAGTACCCACCCCTAGACACTACTGTGGGGCCAGACCCAAAGCGCTGTCCCTGGGCCCTGTACCTGCCCATCTGTATGCTCCTGCCCTAGCTAGGGATTTGAGCAGTGGGGTGACCAAACAGGTGAGCCACACCCCTGTCACACATCCTGCGAGAGGTATCAGGGAACTCTCATTTCAAAAGGAGAAAGAAGAGAATAGATACTGGGAGATAGTTGGCAGTCTCTGACAAAAAAACTTCATGGCAAATCTATGTGTAAAGTGACAAAAATCTGAACAATAAATACAATAAGGGTTCTCTATGTATTTGTACATATTTGGGGAGGAAGTAGAGTGAGATAGGGAAGCAACCCTCTGCTTTATACAGAGGTTGTTAATTTGGTATTAATATGGATCTAAAGGCAAAGCCCCTTCATTTACTTCAACACGTCAATATGCCAGTACATCAAAGGAGCATGAGAATGTCCTGTCGTCACTAGAGGAGCATGGAGGAACACATGGTTTGGTGAACATGAAGTTGCAGGCGTGAGACATGCATGAAAGTGCAGAATGGAAGTCTCGATGGTGGCTGGCGCAGAAAGAACAACGGGACTGACAGTGGTTAAGAGTGAGACACACAGTGGTAGCCTTTGCAGAATAGCAAGAGAGAGGAGGAGCACAAGACACACTCAGTTACAATATAAGTGTGCAGCGTTAGACATCAAGGGAGACCATGGAAGAAAGTAATGAAACCTACATGGGAGGCAGGGAAAAGCTCGACAGGAACATTTGCCACGTGACAAACAGCAAGGACAGCGTGGGCGGGAGTTCTGAGGCACCAGGCTAGAAGAGTGCCAAAGCTGAAAAGGGCTCAGGAGAGGGTTTGTGTTGTTTGTTTGTTTCTCTAGCAACTAAGCAGGAAAAGCAATAGAGAAGAGAAACGGCAGCAGCAGCTAAACTGGGCAATGACCTAGATACAGGGAAGGGGGAAGAGATGAATTAGGATGCCCCAGAGGCAAAAGCAAATGACCTTTATGCATGAAGGAGCTTTCAATATGACCAGAAAACAGCAAGTAGAAAAGGAAGGCACAGAAAAAGTGAAAGAATAATACTTCACTGAGGAATCAGCAACCTCAGAAATTCTATTTGTTAATTTTTCTGTAAGGGACCCAGGAGAGGAAACTATAATAAAATAATTTCGTGGCCTTCATCCTCATGAGTACTTAACCTCCTCCCTCAGTGGAGGAACTTTATTCTAGAATATTGCTGAGGAACAACACTTTTCTTGCTCACTGGCCGTCTGGTTCATGGTGGGAACACTTCCCTCCCCAGGACTGGTTCCCGCAGTCATGTCTGGATAAGCCACAGATTCTCTCATTAAAAAAAAGAAAATCATTGCAGAAGCCTCTTTTGAGGAAAGGCTACTGCAAACTCAGGGAACTCTCTGAGCAGCCTACTTATTGGAACTGACCATTGCTCTCAGTGGGTTTCCCTACAGAACAGGCTGGTGTGGGGAGATCTGGTGGTAAAGGCCAGGCACACAGCACTTCTTCCGCACTGCATTTACAGATATGAACTGGGACGTGGCTTTTTCCCAGGAAGAGCCTGTATGCTTATACATTACTCAAAAAAAGGAAAATCTGTAAAATCGGACCATTTTAACCTAAATAGAGTGAAATAAAGTCACATCATTTGATTTTCAGAAACGCTTAGAAGAAAATGACGACCGTAGGCCTGCTTCACTATGTGCATCGGTGGGTAGAAGTGAGGAGGGCCTATTAAAAAAGGAGTTTGCATTCCATAGAGCCAACACGGTTACATCAAATATTAAATATTTTATTTATTCAAAGACTGCTAAGTGATTGCAACATCTAGCAGCCACATTTCAAGTTATGAAGAGATAATGCCACAGCTAATGCACAGTAGAGGACAAGACTCAGAAGACGTTGGTTATAATTCCTATTCGACCTCTCACTGGCCTCCAGTGTCCATCTCCACTTGGACAAGGAGCCTGAGGGTGGAGACTATGTGTCATTTCTAATTCTTGGTGCTTGAATGGTACCTGCAAAACAGGCACTCCACAAATGCTTGTTCACTGAGTATATCAGGTGAATCCTCACAGAACTGCCAGTTATATTTTTGGTAAAAAAGAATAATAAAATATAATTTCATATGATATTTCCATTCTAATCTTGTCCACATATTGTATAGATTTGCTTTTCCCTAAATGCTCTCATGTTTCTGTGTCCTACTTTTTATTGAAAAGCCCTTTCTCCTATCCCATATCGATCATATTCCTTCCTTGAACATTCTTGTGAATTACTCATTCCCACGTGCACCCAGTATTTGCTAGTTGGCATCTCTGTGTGTCCTCCTCTAAACTGTAGTCATATTGCATTTCCTCAGTGCCCACACAAACATCTGTCATAATTCTGAATTACGTATCTGAGGATAAAGTCACCAAAGCCCTGAAACTCAGTTTCCTTCCTAGAGAAACAAGATAATCCCTGCCTGGCCAATATAACAGAATTGTTAAGAGTTAACATATGAGGACTTAAAATGATTAACAGTGAAGCCTTCCTGTTGTTCTTCTAAAGGGGGGTGGTTTGAAAGGGGTTGGAAAATGTTAAGTGCTAGCGATAGGCAATTTGTTTTCAGCTTAATCTCAGGGAGAGATTGACTCTTCCCAGCCAAAACATTTGAAAAGACGCATCCAGTTGACAGACTGAAAAGAGAATGCCGATCACATAGGGAGGACACACAGCCAATGAGAACACACACAGAGTCCTTGTGTTAAAGAGAAAGAGACCAAGAATTGTCACATGCAGAGTTATTCCCTTTAAATAGTAATACGGGCACACAACACTTGACAGGGCGAGCTGAAAGAAATCAAAGGCTGCATTTGAAAGCAAACTAAAGACTCCTCTGTGTACAATGAAGAATGTTTGAGGGAATAATTGTAAAAGCATTAAAATAAGCAGAGGGGAGGAGGAAAGGAGGCAGGGAGGAAGAGTGAGGGCTAAGAATATGATGGGACACACAAGAGAGTATCACAAGTACTTGGAGAAGATTCTAGACTCAGTGAGAAGCGGCAGACACTCCCTTAAGCACAGTAGTTAAGGGAGATTTCTTAGTTCTTAATTAGGAGAAACTACAGATAAAATAAATGTGTGACTTTTGGCAAGTCGCTGAAGGTTACTTGAAAAACTGGTATGAATAGTTTCTATCTTATAGAGCTGATAGAAACATTAAATAAGATACTGAACATAAATACACTTACAAAGTGCTCAGTATATGGCAAGTACATAATACATACTGTAATAGCTCTTATTATTTAATGTTGTTTGGCAAGCTATATGGTCATTCTCAAGTAATCCTTTTACTGTCTTCATGAATTGTCCAGTTGAAGAACTCTCCAGAAAGAGTCCTGAACTTTACGTATTTGACCTATTACAAGCAAAACCAGTACACTAAATACTGAAGCAGCAGTATCCATAGACGGTTCTATGACAGAGATGTTCTCCATCTGCATTTATCCACTGTGACAGGCATTAGCCACATGAAACCATGGGGTACTTCAAAGTGCTGCTAAGGAAGCACTTTTTAAAATCTAAATGGACACATGCCATATTGGACAGTGTTGCCTTAAAGCACATGGCCCCTGTGCATATGAAAAGACATTATACAGGTCACTGTGGCCTAGTGGGGCTCTGGATTAGGTGATCTGAATTTGAAACCGGAATCCTCCTTTAGAAGCTACATTTAGAACTATATTGAGCAAGTAGCTCAGCCTCCCACGCCTCAGTTTCAACTTTTGCAATCTGAGGTGGATAACAGTATCTACTTTATTGACTTGCAGATTAAGTTAGAGAATGCAAACAAAGCAATGGTTCTCAAAGTTCAGCAGGCATCTATATCACCTGGAAGGTGAAGACACCAATTACTGGGTTCATCCTCCAGGTTTTTTATTCAATAGGTCTGAGGTAGAGTCAGAGAATCTACATTCCTAATGAGTTCTCAGGCGATGCTCATGCTGCCGGTCTGGGAACCCCGCTTGGAAAAAGACTGTTGTAAGACATGTCGTATGGTGCCTGACACACAATGGGAACTCACTAGTGTTACTGTTTTATGATAAGCATCTTGATGGTGTACATCAGGAGGGTTTTTGCAAAAAAAAAAAAAAAAATTCACACTTTATTAGAAATCTCTAGCCCATTTTCTGACACATACTTTTGATAAATGTTTATGAGGCACCTACAAAGGGCAAACCACCACCACTGTGTTGAGTGACCAAGTGGGTTTGAAGCAAGGTTTCAGAGCACCAAGCTACATTAACATTATTATTACCATCTGAAATATGTTTCAACATTTCAACTCTCCACAAAACATACAGGAAAAATAAAAATCAGGTTTCTCCCCCATTTTTCATCTCCATTAGAAAGACTCCGAAGAGCCTATAAATGATAAGTGGAAGGGACGTGAAAATAGATCTAGATTCCAACCTTGGCTCTTTTATCAACTTCCTGAGGTCACTGGGTGTGATGGATAATTTTATGTGTCAACTTGACTGGGTTAAGGGATATCCAGATAGCTGGTAAAGCATTACTCTGGGTGTGTGCCTCAGAGTGTTTCTGGGGGAGATTGGGCTTTGAATCAGTAGTCTCAATAAAGAAGATACGCCCTTATCAAAGTGGGCTGACATCCAATCAATTGAGGGCCTGACTAGACAGAGGTTGATTCCAGGTCTAGCCTGTAAACAGTGTCGTAACGAACATACATGTGCATGTGTCTTTATCATAGAATGATTTATAATCCTTTGGATATACACTCAGTAATGGGATTACTGGGTCAAATGGAATTTCTGTTTCTAGGTCCTTGAGGAATTGCCACACTGTCTTCCACAATGGGTGAACTAATTTACACTCCCATCAACAGTGTAAAAGTGTTCCTATTTCTCCACATCCTCTCCAGCATCTGTTGTCTCCAGATATTTTAATGATCTCAATTCTAACTGGCATGAGATGGCATCTCAATGTGGTTTTGATTTGCATTTCTCTAATGACCAGTGATGATGAGCATTTTTTCATATGTTTGCTGGCCTCATAAATGTCATTGAAAAGTGTCTGTTTATGTCCTTCACCCACTTTTTAATGGGTTTTTTTCTTGTAAATCTGCTTTAGTTCTTTGTAGATTCTGGATATCAGCCCTTTGTCAGATAGGTAGATTGCAAAAATTTTTTCCCATTCTGTTGGTGGCCAATTCACTCTAATGACTCTTTCTTTTGCTGTGCAGAAGCTCTGGAGTTTGATTAGGTCCCATTTGTCTATTTTGGCTTTTGTTGCCAATGTTTTTGGTGTTTTAGTCATGAAGTCGTTGCCTATGCCTATGTCCTGAATGGTTTTGCCTACGTTTTCTTCTATGGTTTTTATGGTGTTAGGTCTTATGTTTAAGTCTTTAATCCATCTGGAGTTAATTTTAGTGTAAGGTGTCAGAAAGGAGTCCAGTTTCTGCTTTCTGCACATGGCTAGCCAGTTTTCCCAACATCATTTATTAAACAGGGAATCCTTTCCCCGCCGCTAGTTTTTGTCAGGTTTATCAAAGATCAGATGGTTGTAGATGTGTGGCATTGCCTCCAAGGCCTCTGCTCTGTTCCATTGGTATATATCTCTGTTTTGGTACCAGTACCATGCTGTTTTGATTACTGTAGTCTTGCAGTATAGTTTGCAGTCAGGTAGCATGATGCCTCCCGCTTTGTTCTTTTTGCTTAGAATCGTCTTGGCTATGAGGGCTCTCTTTTGGTTCATATGAAGTTTAAGGTGGTTTTTTCCAGTTCTGTGAAGAGGGTCATAGGTAGCTTGATGAGGATAGCACTGAATCTATAAATTACTTCAGGCAGTATGGCCATTTTCACAATACTGATTCTTCCTAACCATGAGCATGGAATGTTTCTCCATCTGTTTGTGTCCTTTCTTATTTCTTTGAGCAGTGGTTTCTAGTTCTCCTTGAAGAGGCCCTTTACGTTCCTTGTAGCTGTATTCCTAGGTATTTTATTCTCTTTGTAGCAAGTGTGACTGGCACTTCATTCTTGATTTGGCTCTCTTTAAGTCTGTTATTGGTCTATAGGAATGCTTGTGATTTCTGCACATTGCCTTGTATCCTGAGACTTTGCTGAAGTTGCTTATCAGTTTCAGAAGATTTTGGGCTGAGACGATGGGGTCTTCTAAATATACAATCATGTCATCTGCAAATAGAGACAATTTGACTTTCTCCTTTCCTAACTGAATACCCTTTATTTCTTTTTCTTGCCTCACTGCACTGGCTAGAACTTCCAATACTATATTGAATAGGAGTGGTGAGAGAGGGCATCCTTGTCTAGTGCCAGATTTCAAAGGGAATGCTTCCAGTTTTTGCCCATTCAGTATGATATTGGCTGTTGGTTTGTCGTAAATAGCTTTTATTATTTTGAGACACATTCCATCGATACCCAGTTTATTGAGAGTTTTTAGCATAAAGAGCTGTTGAATTTTGTCAAAGGCCTTCTCTGCATCAATTGAGATAATCATGTGGTTTTCATCTTTGGTTCTGTTCATGTGGTGAATTATGTTTATAGACTTGCATATGTTGAACCAGCCTTGCATCCCTGGGTTGAAGCCTACTTGATCATTATGGATAAGCTTTTTGATGTGCTGTTGCAATCGGTTTGCCAGTATTTTATTGAAGATTTTTGCATCTATGTTCATCACGGATATTGGCCTGAAGTTTTCTTTTCTTGTTGAGTCTCTGCCAGGTTTTGGAATCAGGATGATGTTGGTGTCATAAAATGATTTGGGAAGGATTCTCTCTTTTTGGATTGTTTGGGATAGTTTCAGAAGGAGTGGTCCTCTTTGTATGTCTGGTAGATTTCGGCTGTGAACCCATTTAGATCTGGGCTTTTTTTGGTTGGTAAGCTATTAATTGCTGCCTCAACTTCAGACCTTGTTATTGGTCTACTCAGGGTTTTGACTTCTTCCTGGTTTAGGCTTGGTAGGGTGCAAGTGTCCAGGAGTGTATCCATTTCTTCCAGGTTTACCGGTTTGTGTGCACAGATTTGTTTGTAGTAATCTCTGATGGTAGTTTGTATTTCTGTGGAATCCGTGGTGATATCCACTTTATCATTTTTTATTGCATCTATTTGGTTCTTCTCCCTTTTCTTTTTTATTAATCTGGCTAGAGGTCTATTTTTTTTATCTTTTCAAAAAACCAGCTCCTGGTTTATTAATTTTTGAAGGGCTTTTTGTGTCTCTATCTATCTCCTTTAGTTCTGCTTTTAATTATTTCTTGTCTTCTGCTAGCTTTTGAGTTTTTTTTGATCTTGCTCCTCTAACTCTTTCAATTTTGATGATAGGGTGTCAATTTTAGATCTTTCCTCACTTCTCATGTGGGCACTTATTACTATAAATTTTCCTCTAGACACTGCTTTAAATGTGTCCCAGAGATTCTGGTATGTTGTGTCTTTGTTCTTGTTGATTTCGAAGAACATCTTTATTTCTGCCTTTACTTTATTGTTTATCCAGTCAACATTCAAGAGCCAGTTGTCCAGTTACCAGGAAGTTGGGTGGCTCTGAGTTAGTTTCTTAATCCTGAGATCTAATTTGATTGCATGGTGGTAGGCCTGGAATCAACTCAAATGTCCATCAATGATAGACTGGACAAGGAAAATGTGGCACAAATACACCATGGAATACTATGCAGCTATAAAAAGTGATGAGTTCATGTCCTTTGTAGGGACATGCATGAATCTGGAAACCATCATTCTCAGCAAATTGATACAATGGACATGAGCTCATTCTTTTTTATGGCTGCATAGTATTCCAATGTGTATATGTGCCACATTTTCTTTATCCAGTATATCATTCATGGGCATTTGGGTTGGTTCCAAGTCTTTGCTATTGTGAACAGTGCCACAATAAACATACGTGTGCATGTGTCTTTATAGTAGAATGATTTATAATCCTTCGGATATATACCCAGTTAATGAGATTGCTGGATCAAATGGTACTTCTAGTTCTAGATCCTTGAGAAATCTGCTTTTCACAATGATTGAACTAACTGACGCTCCTACCAACAGTGTAAAAGTTTTCCTATTTCTCCATATCCTCTCTAGCATCCGTGTTTCCTGACTTTCTAATGATTGCCATTCTAACTGGCATGAGAGGTATCTCATTGTGGTTTTGATTTGCATTTTTCTAATGACCAATGATGATGAGCTTTTTATCACATTTGTTGACTGCATAAAAAAACAGCATGATACTGGTACCCAAACAGATATATAGACCAATGGAACAGAACAGAGTCCTCAGAAATAACGTCACAGATCTCTAACTACCTGATCTTTGAGAAACCTGACAAAAACAAGCAAAGGGGAAAGGATTATTTAATGAATGGTGTTGGGAAAACTGGCTAGCCAAATGCAGAAAGCTGAAACTGGATCCCTTCCTTACAACTTATATAAAAATTAATTCAAGATGGATTAAAGACTTAAACACAAGGCCTAAAACCATAAAAACCCTAGAAGAAAACCTAGGCAATACCATTCAGGACACAGGCATAGGCAAAGACTTCACCAAAAGCAATGGCAACAAAACCCATAATAGACAAATGGGATCTAATTAAACTAAAGAGCTCCTTCACAAAATAAACTGTCACAAGAGTGATACCTACAGGTCACCTACAGAATGGGAGAAAATTTTTGCAATCTATCTGACAAAGGGCTAGTGTCCAGAATCTACAAAGAACTTAAATTTAAAAGAAAAAAACAAAACCCCATCAAAAAGTGGGCAAAGACTATGAACAGACACTTCTCAAAAAAATAGGGTGACATTACTTAACTGAGGTAGAGGCAAGACGACAAGCTGTCAGTCATTGGGAATATCTGATTTGTCAGTCTTGACTACTATTGTAGTCTGGCATAACCTATTTCAAAGTGTCTCTGCAATAAGGATAGACGGGAGAACTTGGGACCTGCCTGAGGGATTCTGATGGGTAAATCCGACCGTGGTTGGCTGAATCTGATTTTAAGTCAGCATCTATTGGCTGAATTACTGACATAAACATCATCAGTCATTCCAATACCCACCTCCAAAATCAGAATGTTTAAAATCTAAAAAAAACAACGTTTCCTTTTAGCATTTTTTTTTTTTTTTTTTGGTATGGATGAAACAAGCACTATTCTTAAGAATACGGTGTAAGGATTTTGCTCTCACATTTGCTTCTCTTATGGAGTGATATTGTACAACCTAATTGGATTCTCTGAGTCTCACTTTCCTCATGTATAAAATGGCAATAAGTCTTCTAATTCACAGGGGATGAGTGAGACTAAAGTGAAATGAAGGCAAGAAAATACTTATTAAGAATATAATTCAGAGACTTGGGCTGTTGTACAATAAATAAATCAAGTTGAAATAATGCAACCTCCTTATAAGATTATACCCCGTATCTCTAAAATAAAAAAACAAATTATTGCTAGGACAGTTGGTGTCATCTCTTGGAAAGCAAGTTAAGCAGCTTAAACACATTAAATCAGGCACCGTCTCAGTGACAAACAAATTATAAGAAGGGACTTGTTTTTATGAGATCTGAATACAAATTGGCATCTCATCAAATGGCATCTCAAGAATTCTTCTAAGACCTCTAAATATTGCTTTATAAAAGGGATGAAGTAGATAAAGTGTGCATCTGTTACAGTAAGTACTCCAGAGAGAGGCACAAATGTACTCCATTTCCCAAATCACTCCTTACCTCAATCACATTTGTGTAGGCCAAGGAGTGTGCCTCAATAATTAGGGATTCAGACAGCTATGGCTGCTTTAATTTTTGTTGCTGCTGTTCACAGCATTTTGTTGATGGGATTTGGAACTCTGTCGTATTTCAAAGCTACAAAGTAACATTCGTCAAATGAAGCCAATAATCAGCTATGCCAAATTAAATGTCCCAAAACTATAACTTTTTGCTTGTGGGGAAAGCTGCCGTTTTCAGAATGCATGGAATGCAAGGCGCAAAAGCCTTTCTGTGATTTTGTTGAAACCTCCTATAGAAAACCCACCAATTTCTTCACCTCCTGGCACACAGGGTGTGCTAATTCTTTGGCTTTTGCAGATCCAGCTTGTAAAACCTTCTCTAAATGGTCCTTGTCCAGCTTCAGTTTCTCAATTTCACGCTTAATCGGGGCGAACTTCTCGATGACGGCGTCCGCCACGGCCAGCTTGTAGCGCGCGGTGTCCAGGCCCGCGCTGCGGCGCACCACCTCCTGCACCGGGAGCCCGGCCACCGCGGCGTGCAGCGCCACCAGGTTGGACACGCCCGGGCGGCCGGCCGGCTCGTAGGTGACCTCCGAGGTGAAGTCCGTCACTGCCTTGCGGAACTTCCGCACGATCTCCTCCGGGCTGTCTGTTATTCCCACGGTGGCCAATTTGTCAGGGTCTGATTTCGACATTTTGGCAGAAGGATCACGGAGGGATTTTACCTTCTTCATGGATGCTAGGTTAAAGACACCAACACACACACACCCAACACAAAAACAAAACAAACAAATCACCAGGAATGTCACTCTAGATCTTAAAAATGTCAACAATATCCAAGGACTATTATTTTCATCTCTTTATACAAACGGCAAATACTCATTGTGAAAACTTCAAGCATAAAAGTAAAGATAATCTGAAAATATGTGATTGTAATGTTAATATTCTGCTGATTTTTGGGGCATCTTTTAATGCATATATCTGCACAAAATGTATAATCTTACACAAATGAAATCATATCATCATACTGTTTTTGCTGTGCGCACCTTTTTAGGAAAGACTATTTCTTCCCTCTTCCTCTCTCTTTCCTCTCTGCTCTTCCCTAATACTTAATCATTCCCACCCACAGCCCCTGCCTTTCCTGTCCCCTAATTTTAACAATTTGTGGCAGTCCTTCCATTTCTTTACCCAGGATTATATAAGTACACAACAACGCGCACACAGACACACACACAGACACACACACTGTCTCTCCCTCTCTCTCACATACACATGAGAGAAGTGACTTGTTTATTGCTCTGATAGAATCAAGATGTTAAGCTGTGCTTAGTAAAGCGGTATTATTAATTCCCTATTTATGGCTAGTACAGATGCATATAAAATTGAAATACGTGAAATAAACCCCAAACATTAAACTATTACTTATTGCCTAAAATAAGGTTGATTTCAATGCAAGGAGTACCTTAAGTTTATTTGTGTGAACTGCTGGAATAACTTAGAAATTTATACTTGCCTTTTGTTTCTGAATTGATACTAGGCGCACATACGTCTTTGCAATGTTTTCAGCTTAATAAAGATGGACAGTGGTTAGGTTCACTGATCTTTGCCCCTGCCACAAGTTAACATTGCTACAAATTGCTGACAGGGATTTACAGCTTCTTTCCTCAAAAAGACTCCAGACTAGCATAGCCTCAAAGGCTAAAGCTGACTTTTCAGATTCAGTTGGTAGGCTGTACGTTCAATCTCGGTTGCTCATTTAAGAAAACAGAGTGCAATAATTATCAATTCCCCTTTGTGTGTGTGTGTGCGTGTGTGTGTGTGTGTGTATGTGTGTGTGTGTATACATATATATATCTATATATGTATACACACACATATGTATGTATGTATGTATATTATCAATTCCCCTTTGTATGTGTATATATATGTATATACACATATATGTATGAATACAGACAGTACACATATATGTGTGTGTATATGTATGTATGTATGTATGTATATACAGACAGTTCCCAACTTGCAATGGTTTGAATTATGATTTTTCAACTTTACAATGGTGCAAAAGTGATATCCATTCAGTAGAAACTGTACGTGAAATACCCATAAAACCATTCTGTTTTTCACTTCCCATATGGTATTCATTAAATTACATGATACATTCAGTACTTTATTATAAAATAGGCTTTGTATTAGATGATTCTGTCCAACTATGGACTAATGTAAGTGTTTTGAGCACACTGAAGGTGGGCTAGGCTAAGCTGTAATATTCAGTAGGTTAGATGTGTTAAATGCATTTTTGATTAACAGTGTTTTCAACTTACAATGGCTTTATCAGGATGTAACCTGAATATATAAGTCAAGAAGCATCTGTTTATACTTTGTAAATTATATACTGCTTTATAAATACTATTATTTTAATTTTTTGGTCTCTTCCATACTTTTAAAATATTTTTAGTTATCCTTTTCAATAATCCAACATCTTTTTCAATAAGCCAACATGGTCTACTTACTAGTCCTACACTGCAGAAAACAATGAGGACTCTAGATACAGATCCAGAAGCCTGTCTACAGGCACGCCAGAGCTTAGTCCCAAGAAAGTTCCAAGCCCGTCTATTGTCCAATCCTCTCTTTAGAATATACCCTGATGTAACAATTATAAGTTTTTGTCACTTACTTAGAATGGACTTGGGCACTGGAAAGAACTCCCCATACTTCTTGTTGAAACTTTGTGCTAGATCCTGAACTAGTTCCATGTGCTGGACTTGATCCTCCCCAACAGGAACGTGTGTGGACCTTTAATAAAAGACAGAGAGAAAAATATAGCCAGGCTCTTTCTTAGATGGAAATGATATTGCAAGCAGCTGCATTTCCTGTGAATACTTCACTGTTGGTGTTCAACAAATGTTCACCAACTACAGAGGGAAGGTTCAGACCTAAGTCTTTAACTATGGATCGGACAAATGTCAAAGAGATGTTTGTCTACTCTAGTTGTGTTTTTTCCAGAGTAGAGGAATACAGTCATCAACACCAGCGGGACAGGATCTTGCTGGGAGGGAAGAATGGGACTTTAAGTAGCATATGCTCTAGGCACAACTGTATTTTAAAACTCCGCCTCATTCCCTCACCCAGTCAGCACATATTATCCCAGCCCTGACCAGATGCTTTTTATCTCAGAACTGCAGCTCACATTGAAAGACACCCCACCCTACTCTTCAAATCAAAGGTGGCAGAAAGTTCTTCAGGCAAGAGTTTTTCCTCTCTGTCACACAGGGAGTAATTCAAGATTTTTGGAATAAGCTTCATTTTCAAGTTCGTTGTAATCACAGGACAATTAATATGTTGCAGAGAACTTAAAATCTACAACTACAGTGTAGATGGCTATCAAAAACTATGCGGGATGAAAAAAGCAAGTTGCAGAAAACATTAAGTACACTGACATTTATGTAAATTTTACAAGTGCATATGGAAATGCTACATATTGTTTAAAGATGCATATATCTGTAATAATAAGCATAAAAACCATACTGGAAGCTCCTCCCCAAATTTGTAATTGTAGCTGCTTCTAGAGAAGGGGGGAAGGAAATAGATCTGATGAAAAGAACAAATAAGACTTGAATTTTATCTGTAATATTTCATTTTATTAAAAAATAAAGATATGAAACCAAAATGTTAGAATATAGGGAATGACTTTATCATGACTTTAATCCCATATATAAAATTTGCAGCGTCAGATTATGATGTGGTACATCAAATAAGGGAAGAATAAACCATTATAGGGAAGTCTTGATGAGGAAAATTTTATACTGAAGTATTACGGTGGGATAAAAAGCATGTGATTTTATATATGTAATGTTTGGCTGGGAGTTTATACTTGATAATACAAGCAATACAGTGCTCTGGGGTTTTTTAATCAAAGAAACAATATTGTTCCTATGAAAAAAGCAGTGAGCCATCATAGGCAAGTTTCTTACCTTTTCCAAGTCTTCGTTTCCTCTGTAAAGTGAAGGTCATCATGGAGCTTACCTCATACGGCTCTTTCAAGGATTATGAGCATACCACTTGATAGTAAGAGCTCAATAAATGCTTGCTATTGATATATACATATATATATATTCATTAATATCTGACATGATGAAGGACGAAATGGTAAAATAAAGATATAATAAAGGACCTTGGTGTGGAGTACACTAACTTTTTCCACACTGGATCATTTTCCTTTTTCATAGCTGACATACCACAGATATCAATGCATAATCCCAGAGGTAGTCACAGACCTGGGCAGTGATGCTGATATGCGTAGAAAACTTACTTGAAACTGACAGTTCGCATATCTGATCAGGTAATCCCAGAATATAAATGATATGTTACAGGAATTCTGAGAGCTCTTTTAATTAAAAAAACAAAAAACAGGAATAGAACAATGAATGAAAAGGCAAAATGTAAGAAACATGACAGCAGACCCAGATGTGGTTTCTCTTCTTCTAAGGTCAATAAGTGAACGTGGGAAATTCTACCAAATAATTGTGAGGGCCAAAGCTATTGCTGTCTTCCACACAGCCTGGGGTAGAAAGCCACTGGACCAGTGAGTGGCAGAGACAAATATAGTCCTTTTTATGTTTTCCTCAGCACTCATGGCCCTACATGGTGCTCCTCTCTGGGATGTACACACAGATACCCTACCTTTGTGACTTTCTCTTCTTGGAGTGGACTTTGCTACTCCTGTCTTGTAATTATAGTGAGGCTGACATGCAGAGGTCACCTTGATGCCTCCAAGCCAAATTAGCCAACAGAGCAGGTTAAAAGCAATTACAGTAGCCCATAGGAAATCACAATGGACTGCAACTAACACAGAAAAAACTATTACCATAATCAATACACTTTAAGCACATCAAAATGAATATTTCCACATGTCAAAATGGTTCCAGATTTACAAAGCAACCAAACTAAACAGAAAACACATTTAGTTTTCATAATGACTCTGCATGCATCTTTGCCTGATGTCGGACCCTTGCCTCTTTTCTCACAATTCTGTGGGGTTTTGCTTTTTTTTTAAAAAAAAAAAAAAAGGATTTAAAAAATGCTAATGTTTTTCACCTGCCCCTATTGCTCCACTTGGCTTTTTCATCTGATTTTGGCGTGTTTGTTTCAGGCCTCCCCTCCCTGTGCTCCTGCTGCCCCTTTCACCTCCTATAATTTATCTTGGCCTTTACTTCTCATCAATTGAGTTGACACTTTACATTAATTCATCCTGTCTTTGATTCTACTCACTTATGTGCCTTTCACATTTTTAGCCTTTTTCCTCAGGCTTCCTTTCACTTCAAATAATTTAGTGCTGCTCTTTAAAAATTTATACCCTACATAATGATATCCATATTAATGTATCTTCTCTTTTTTCTATTTTCTTTTTTTTTTAGTTACTCTGTGGTTTCTTAGACGCAACATAAAACAAATGCCTTTCATAATTCTGATTGTTATAACTTCTGTCACATAATAATGCCTCTGATCTTCTCCTTTGGTGACTAAACCATTTTTCTTTTGCTTAGTTCCTTTTTGCATCTATGACTACTTAAGATCACCCCACCCTTCTGGCAGAATTACTGTCCAGATTAATAATCGTTGCCTACATATATCTGCTCACAGAGATTTGTTCTCTTATTATTTCTGTTTCCACTTTTTTGGCTGTGTTTGTAAGTTTTCAGTGCTGCTGCCTTTAACCAGCCTGGCTAGGACAGGACTTTGGTGGTGTTTATTGTCATAAAGGATTAATTCCTCATCACTGGTTGCTTGTTGGATATGCAATAATGACGCTCTAATTCAGCACTTACTTACTGAAGACCCACGATGTGAAAGACCTGGAGCTGCGTACTGTGAAAGATACAATGAAGGGTTTACTTTCTAAAGATTTAAGGCCTCCAGGAGGAGACATAATACCCAATAAAGCTCTACATTCTTCTGGCTAGTCTTCTTTCAGCATCCCCTAACTCAGTGAACAGCAATACTATCAATACAGTTGGGTAAGGCAGAAATACCGGGTCATCCCCGACACCTCCCTCTCGTATACATCCAGGCCTATCAGTTTTGCCTCCTACATACCTCGTATATTTGTCTACTTTTCTTCATCTTCATTGTCACCATCATGGTCCATATTAGACTACTGAAATAGCCTCTAAGCAGATTGCCCCAGATATTCTTGTCTTCCTAAAATCCATTCTCTGTATTTTCATCAATTCTGTTTTAAAAGCGTAAGTCATATCAAATTCGCTGTATCCTTAAAATGTACAAATGGCTTCCTGTTACTTTTTGGAGAGCGTACTGGATTATCTGTTGACATCTCAGCACCATTCTCTCCCTTCTATGCTACCTCTTGATTTTCAGGGGCTGGCAGCCTGGACACTGCATTTCTCAGACTGTCTTTCAGCAGGGTTCTGGTTAGGTGTAGGCATTTGCCCAATAGAGGGAAAGTGGAAAGCAAAAGATTAAAAAAATTATTGCTTAGGTAGTATGGGTGGATACGTGGCTATGAGCAGACTGCAGAAATGAATAGCTTCCTGCGCGTCAGAAAAATCCAGGCTTGACTGGCCTCACAAAGAACGAAGCAGTTCAAGAATTGAAAGTCTCCAAAGCAGCTTTAGGCACGCTAGCATTCTTAGAAAAAGCTCTCAAATGCTGTTTTATGATGGTCTCAAAAAAAGAGAAATAATAATAATTAAAAGCTCTCAAAAAGCTTATTTTCAATGGTCCTCAATGGCAGTAGCCTGATTCTCAGACACTGTGATGACACCTCTTCTCTGACTCTACCAGCCTGAAGTTTCTGAGCAATCATTTTAATCTCTATACTTTCTGGGTTTTGGTTTGGTTTGGTTTCTGCCTGAAGTTTCTTGAGGCCTTCGTTGTCTCATTTTTCTATATCATTTTTACTTTCACTTCCAGTCTTCTTTTTTTTTTGTTTTTGAGATGGAGTCTCACTCTGTCACCCAGGCTAGACTGCAGTGGCAGCCTCTTGGCTCCCTGTGGCAAGAGGGAGATCCTCCCAGATCCTCCTCCCAGGTTTAAGCACTTCTTGTGCCTCAGCCTCCTGAGTAGCTGGGACTATGACGCACACCAGCACCCCTGGCTAAATTTTGTATTTTAAGTAGAGACAGGGTTTCACCATTTCGGCCAGGCAGGACTTGAACTCCTGACCTCAGATGATCTGCCTGCCTCAGTCTCCCAAAGTGCTGGGATTGCAGGTGTGAGCCACGCATGCCCGGATGGTTTCCAGTCTTCTTATCCTCTTCCCAAATTTTTCAAATTCTTGAGAAAGATAATCTGATTAGCCCAGATACTCTCTTTATCTCTATCTGAATGAACTTAGTGGAACCTCTCTGAAGCTTCATTTCCTCATCTGTAAAATGGGGATAATACCACTCACTTATTTTATAGTGCTATTGTGAGAACTGAGTAGGTAACAAGTGTGTAGCAGTTAGTAGATGCCTGGCAAATAACGCTCAACACGTGAAAAGTCCTTTCTTTCCTTTGCCTCAAGGCTAAGCATAGTACCTTTTTCCAGATCAGTGGTATTGTAGGTACTTAGGAACTATCTGTTGTATATTGATAAAAATTATATACATATGTGTGTGCCTTTATGTGTGTGTACACATATACATACACACACAGAGAGAGAGAAAGGGGAAAAAATATTTACTTGATATATAGCCAGCTATTTGAAATTAGGCATTTGGAAAAATAATATAGATGCAGAATAAAAACTATGAACACTTGCTATGTTTGAGCATTGGAATATTTTGTCTATATTCAAATATCTTGTACTTATCATATTCTCAAGCTGAATATGGTCTCAGCGGTCCATTCCTGGGTTCCTTACAAAGTTCTGCCAAAACAGTTAGATAAATCTTGTATAAACTTATCTGAAAGGCTCCTCTTCTCTTTCTTTCTATTATGTTTGTTCTCTGGCCCACCATGCCACTCATTCTAATGATGATTTTGATAAAAGGAAACACTAAGATTTGGCTTGCATCAAAATTTTATGAAGAGGTCACACGTAGATTTGCTGGTAGAAAAAAAACCACAGATGTTTTATCCACCCTTCAATCTAGCATTCTACCTATCTACATTTATAATGCAAATATTCATAGACATTCTGGCTACGACCTTTTTCAAAATCCAGAAATGTCTGAAACAAAGCAAAACAAAAACAAAAATACCCTCAAATACCTCATCTCTGTCATAGGGCAAACAATGATATAGCCTGAAAATCAAACCTGAGTTTGAATCCTGACTCTGCTACTTATCATTGAGCAATTAGGAATTTCTAAACTCGAGAGAAAACGTAAGGAGACAAACGCAAAATGAACATTAGCAGAAAAAGTGCTGTAGACCCACAGTCTTGCCCCGGGGTTCCAAAGTCAACTGACTGGCTGCACAGCTTCAGGCAAGTTGTTAAACCACGCCGGGCTGCACTTGTAAAGCAACGGAATTAAAGAAGGGGCTCCTTAAAGCCCCTTCCCATCCTTTGCTCCACGGTATCATAAGAGTGCAGTCATTCTTGTTAAAGTTTATGCTTTTCCATAACCCTAAGCTCAGAGGATTCTCCCATTACAGCTCTTGAACTGTTAAGGAAATCTACCATGCTCATGTGTTTTCTTAATCTGGTGCTGACAGTTCTCAGTTTTTGTTTTTGGAGCCAAGGTTTCACTATTTTGCCCAAGCTGGGCTCAAGCGATCCTCCCGCCTCAGCCTTCCAAGTAGTTGGAGCTACAGACATGCAACACCGTGCCTGGCCAGCCTTTGGTTCTATAAAGAAGTAGGCCGTGAAACAAAATTAGACAACATTGTAATCATCAAAGACACAGTCATCATTAGTCATAATCAAGTAACAGCTCCTAGTCACAGCACTGCCTGCCCTATATTTCATTTTAATCCTCTAATAAGCCTGTGCCTAATAATTATTCCCATTTTACAGGTGAGAAAATCAAGTTTCTTCACAGAACCTTTTCAAGCAAATATCCAATCTGTCTAGAAAAATGTATTATTAAGACTTTCATTACGCTTTCATTTGCTACTTATTGGAGAAAAGTGTTCTAGCCTTTTAAGCAAGTCAAAAAACGCTTACTACAAATAATAAATGTTATCAAGAGTCCAGCATTCAAGTTAATACAACAAACAGACAAATAATCTTTGTAAGTTTGCATCAGAATTGAAGATAGGCTGCATGTGCTCATGGACATTCCCTGTTTGTTGAGCTAAGCAGCTGCTCTTTTGGCTGTTTCCATCATAATTGCACAAGGGCATTGGAGTCGTGCCACAAGGTACAGATACTGTCATCTTCATGTTATTATCAGACTTCCATGCAAATAATTCTAGTTCACAGCTTTAGGGGGAAGGGATGCAGAAACGTTGGTAAAGTGTCTTCTTTTCCCAGAAGCTTTAATAGTAGCATCGCTGTAAGTGCAGGCCAATTGGGAGGCTTTATCTCTAGAAGGCCAAATGGGGGTCGAGGGAGGCTGATGAGGAGTTAGCATGAAGAATTGAGACGGGGATGAAATCAGAAACCCTGGCCAGTAGCACAGTGAGTGCAGGGATCAGCATCCTCAGGTGTGTATTTCTGAGGAATTTAAGTGGCAGCAGTAGCTGACTGGATAGATTATGGGTCCAGGAAAAGTACAGGTACCCTGAATCATATTTTAAAACTTGCTATCAACCTGTAGGTCTAGTACAGTGGCTATGTAAATTTAATTTAATTAAAATTAAACAGAATTTAAAATTTACCTCCTCTGTGGCACTAGCAACATTTCAGGCACTCAAAAGCCTCACATGTGGCTACTGGCTACAGGATCTAGCACAGACATAGAACATTTCTGTTAACACAGCGAGATTTAAATGTTTAAACCAACATTTAAAAAGCCTGAAGTTTGATCAACACTTGGGAAATATATATGGCATACTGGTTATGAGCACAGACTCTATATCCAAACTTCCTGGACTCAAATCCTGGCTCCAAGCCTTGCTAATTACATGACTTTGGGTATGCTATTACCACTCTGTGCCTCGATTTCTCCATCTGTAAAACTGGGACAATAACAGTGCAAATTTTAGAAGACTGTTGTAAAGGTTGATGTATTTAAAGCACTTACAATGGTTTCCAACACATTGTAAGTGCGATTTAAATGTTAGCTCTTAATATTATGAGTTTCTCACAGAGACATACTTCTATAATGCAGTACCTATTGCTGGGGAATAGATATAACCTGATTCAGACATCTGACCCTTTCTGCACCTCCCTTTGCCCATGAATCAAGTCTGTATTGAATAGGATAAAACACTCTTGTCACCATGAGTGTGTACAATACCAGGGTGAACTCTCTTCTTACTTGTACAACAGAATGTCGGCCGCCTGGAGCACTGGGTACGTGAGCAGGCCTGCCGTGCCGTCGTGCTTCTGCTTGGCAGTCTTGGCCTGGGAGAGGTGAAAGAGACGAGGAGAAGAAATCTGAAATCTGACTTGAACCTAATTATACTGCTAAATTAAGAAAACTTTAAAACAAGCAAATTGCGATCTGACGCCACCTGTAACATCATATGTCAGTTCGTTTTTAGCAATTTAGCCATCTTCCGGCTAGCTTGTCTTCATGTTCCTGGCTGAGGGAGGAATAAGGTGAATCCATTTCACCACCGCCCCTTTAAAGGACCCTGCACTGCTACTGTTCATTTATTTTATTAAAGTAAGGATATAGGGATTTATTGGTTCCAAATCGGATAAATTCCACGTTTCACAGACAAGGTCACAGTTATCATGAAATTAAATTTCTACAAATTAACATGAGTTAACATCAAAAGCCCTACTGCTTATACATGGAGATTTGCCAAAATGTCTCACAGCATGCTATGGTCATTCCCTCATTAATACTAATTAAATATTAATGACCTTTTCTGTCAGTCTTATGTCATGGTAGGCGCTAGAGATACAGCAATCAATAAGTAGTCCCCTTCATGAGGCTTATAGGCCGTTTGGGAAGAGACAGTTAAACAAGTAATAAGAAGGTGTAAGAAGTGCCCTAAGGGGAAGATTCCAGTGCTGTGGGAGGATCTGATAAGGGCATCTAGCCTTCTCCATTGGGACAGCGAAAGGCGGAATAGTGGCATAGAAGGGTGGGGTGGGGGTTGCTGAGGTCAGGGTTATTTAGAGGATTAATGAGTAACATATATGTAAGGCATCTAGAGCACATAATAGGCACTCAATAAATATTAATGCTCTTTACATTTTCCCTCTCCCTTGTGATTCCAAGGTCCACTATGCTAATGTGAAAAGGCTATAAATTGAATGTGATGGCAACTTTTAAAAATTGGGTTATTTTCCAATTTGTGCATTTCCAAATTAAACTCCCATTATCTTTACCCGGTGATCATTATGAACTGGTCTTTATCATGAACTTTGTAACTAGGAGATGTAGTGAAGGAACTGTATGTTCAAACATTCATATTTCCTCTGAATGGCCTAGAGCACTGGCTGCTAAGCTGGAAACCACTTGAAGTATGCTCAGAGAAGTTAAGTTTGTAACTAAATTATGAAACGCCAAAATTACTATGGCTAAGGAAAGAAGTTGTTGTATTTTCAGACTGAGCCTTAAAGAGTGTGGTTGGACCCTGGTAGGGGATCCCCATGTTTGTGAGCTCATGAGCTTGGTCCCTGGAATAAAACCAGTTTATAAATTCAGTCGCTCAGTTCATCCAGAAATAATCGAACTTGAGGGAAGTGATTCATATTAACTAAATGAGTAAGATTTGTCCACACACCCAAGTATCCATTTATTTTACAAGAGATGCTATATCTTTGGCCTTGAAACTTCACAGGATATTCCCATCTAATAAGTAGCTCTACTCAGAGAACCAAACAACAAGTCAGCAATGTGCAGCTGCAGCAGGGGAGTTAGTATCATGAAATCCATGTTTTTCCTACAAACAGGCAATCATCCACTAGTGGAAAGGCCTTTCCAGAATCAGTACATGCACTAATAATGTGCTATCAGGAGATACGTAGATGGTGTTTTAAAGTGGGAATAGTTGCTACTAGATTAGTATTCAGTTCCTATAAAAAGGATTTCAACATTATACTTAAGGGTAGAATATTATGATAAAATGGGAAGGTATTGCCTAAAACCAAAATATGGCAGAGAGGATTATGAAACGTTATTTCTAATTTATGGCAAGTAATGAATCTAGAGCATTACCAGTACTGTCTTATTTATTAAGTGTCTTAGTCCACTCAGGCTGCTATAACAAAAATACCCAACTAGGTGGCTTATAAACAACAGACATTTCTTTCTCACAGTTCTGGAGGCTGGGAAGTCCAAGATTAAGGCAAAGTCACTATCTGGTGAGGAACCTTGTTCATGGACAGTGACTTCTAGCTTTGTTCGCATATGATGGCAGGAACAAGTGGTCTCCCTAAGAGATCAGTGCTCTAAGAGATCAGTGCTTTAACAAGAGCACTAATCTCACTCCTGATGGTCCTGCCCTCATGATCTAATCACCTCTCAAGGGCCCTGCCTGCTAATACTATCATCTTGGGAGTTAGGTTTTAGCATATAAATTTTGGGGGACACATTCAGATTACAGCATTTAGGCGCTGCCACTTTAAAGGTTTGTCTGTTTCTCTCTGGAGCATATGTGAAGGCTTCTAAAGGTTAGCTTTTGAGGAAATCAGTGGTCCTGAAAATAGGCTCAAAAGAAGCTTCAAATTGAAATTAGTTTTGACGTAGTTGGGGGCTACATACACTGGGGTTATCCAGTTTCAAAAATAAATGGAAGTAAAGTACTATGAATTATCCAATTTATCTTTCTTGGTTGAACTTCTTAGAAAAAGTACAGCCCTAATTTTTCTGTGGGTTTGAACTGTTGCCTGGACTCAACTTGTTTAAATGTTAAAGAAAATATGTCGTCTCTTCTCTCCACAATGAAAACATTCTTTCCTTACTGCCAGTTAGTCCCAGTGGAAATGGGAGGCAACTTCAGGGTCCAGTAATCCAGAATTTGTGATTGTTTGTCAACTATGATGTGGTTGTTCAAGGTCATAACCAAGTCTATCCAAAGGTAACGGATTCAACTGTACACAGATAAAAACAATTGACATAATTTTTAAGTCAGAAGGAATCTTGGAAAGGCCTTTTACTTTCTGTTTAATACCCTGAAGCAGGGGGGTTAAAGATGCTGTTCAACCACTGGTGAGTTGCAGAGCCGGGAGGAGTAAACTCAGGATTCACAGAGCCTAACACAAAAATACACAGGAAGGGAAAAAGACCTTGTTGTCTGTTTATTAATCAGATTACTGGCATTTACCTTCCACTGGTGTAAATGTTGTAATCGAGGTAGTCTGACCATGCAGGAAAGGATCCAACTTAATTGTGTGTGTTCAGGCACCTAATGAAATAAAATAGAACATTAGTAAAGTGGCCAGTGTTTTCTTGCATGTAAGAAAAACTAAATAGTAAATATTACCTTAAATGTCTGAAAATACCCCAAATCAATGTTATTATAAGAACAGGTGACGGGGACTTAGTTCTGATTCATGATGGATAGACTCTTAGGTGAAGAAGAAATAATACAAGCTAACTGATCTGATTATTAATCTAGTGTTTAAGTCTACTTTACAATATCCTTAGCAAGTGGGTAACCAGACTCTGCTTCAGCATCTTCAGTGAGAAAGTTTCATGATGTCCAGTGGCATCTATCTGTAAAGTTTCAAGCTTATTAAGAAAAAACACGGAGAGAGAGATCCAAGATGGCTGATCACTAGTAGCTCGGGATTGTAGCTCCCACTGAAAGAGCAGAGAACGAGAGGACGCCACACTTTCAGATCAATTTTTGTTGCTCACGCACCAGGAGATTCCCAGCGGGGGAGACCCACGTGTCGCCAGCGCGACTCTTGAGGCCGGCGAGGCGGTTTTGCCGCTGCCTTGGAGCGGCGGCTCTTGGTGCAGAGTCACAAAAGCACCATCAATCTTTTTTTTTTTTTGACGGAGTTTCGCTCTCGTTACCCAGGCTGGAGTGCAATGGCGCGATCTCGGCTCACCGCAACCTCCGTCTCCTGGGTTCAGGCAATTCTCCTGCCTCAGCCTCCTGAGTAGCTGGGATTACAGGCACACGCCACCATGCCCAGCTAATTTTTTGTATTTTTTTTTTAGTAGAGACGGGGTTTCACCATGTTGACCAGGATGGTCTCAATCTCTTGACCTCGTGATCCACCCGCCTCGGCCTCCCAAAGTGCTGGGATTACAGGCTTGAGCCACCGTGCCCGGCCAGCACCATCAATCTTAAAGCTGCCGTTTTGGCCGGGGCAGTGGGTTGCTCAGATTTTAGCACCAGGAATCAACAAGTTGGACGTCCATTCAGAAACCCAACTATAAAGATGGTAATTATAAAGACCACAGATGGATAAATTTATAACAAAGGGAAGAAACCAGCCTAAAAAGGCTGAGAATACCCAAAATCAGAATGCCTCTCCCTCTACAGGGGATCACAGTTCCTCATCAGCAACAGAACAAGGCCTGATGGAGAAAGACTGTGTTCCATTAACAGAAGCAGGCTTTAAAAAGTGGATGATAAGAAACTTCTGGGAATTAAAAGAACTTGTTCTAACCCAATGCAAAGAAACTAAGAACTTTGAAAAAAGGTTTGACGAAATGTTAAAAATAACACACAATTTAGAGAGGAATATAAGTGAATTAATGGAGCTGAAAAATACAACACGAGAACTTCGCGAACTATGCACAAGTTTTAACAGCCGAATTGATCAAGCAAAAGAAAAGATATTAGAGGTCAAAGACCAACTTCATGAAATAAAACAAAAAGACAAGATTAGAGAAAAAAAGGATAAAAAAGAACGAGCAAAGTCTCCAAGAAATATGGGACTATGTGAAAAGACCTAATCTACGTTTGATAGGTGTACCTGAATGTGACGAAGAGAATCAATCCAAGCTGGAAAATACGCTTCAGGATATTATTCAGGAAAACTTTCCCAACGTAGCAAGGCAGGACAATATTCAACTCCAGGTAATACAGAGAACACCACAAAGATATTCCTCAAGAAGACCAACCTCAAGACACATAATCGCCAGATTCACCAGGGTTGAAATGAAAGAGAAAATACTGAGGGCAGCCAGAGAGAAAGGTCAAGTTACCCATAAAGGGAAGCCTATCATACTCACAGCAGATCTCTCAGCAGAAACCCTGCAAGCCAGAAGAGAGTGGGGGCCAATATTCAACATCCTTAAAGAAAAGAACTTTCAACCCAGAATTTTATATCCAGCCAAACTAAGCTTCATAAGCGAAGGAAAAATAAAATCTTTTGTGAACAAGCAAGCACTCAGAGATTTCATCACCACCAGGCCTGCTTTACAAGAGCTTCTGAAAGAACCATTACAAATAGAAAGGAACAACCAGTATCAGCCTTTCTAAAAAATGCCAAAAAATAAAGAACATCAACATAATTAAGAAATTGAATCAATTAATGGGCAAAACAGCCAGCCAACATTAAATGACAGCATCAAACTCATATATATTGTTATTAATTCTAAATTTAAATTGACTAAATCCCCCAATCCAAAGACACAGACAGGCAAAAAAAGCCAAGACCCATTGGTATGCTACATCCAGATCCATCTTACATGCAAGGATACACAAAGACTCAAAACAAAGGGATGGAGAAAAATTTACCAACCAAACGGAGAGCAAAAATAAATAAATAGAAAGCAGGAGTTGCAATTTTTGCTGATAAAATAGACTTCAAAGCAACAAAGATCAAAAGAAGCAAAGAAGGATATTACATAAAGATAAAAGGATCAATGTAACAAGAAGAGCTAAAGATCCTAAATATATATGCACCCAATACAGAAATACCCAGATATATAAGACTTATAAAGAGACTTGGACTCCCACACAATAATAGTGGGAGACTTACAGATCAATGAGACAGAAAGTTAACATTGATATTCAGGACTTGAACTCAGATTCCGAACAAGTAGACTTAATTAACATTCATAGAACTCTCCACTTTAAATACACAGAATATGCACTCTTGTCAGTACTACATCACATGTATTTACAGGTTTAAATGAAATATTGGTTGGCTGCTTGTTAATTATTTTCTTCCCTCATTTTTTTTTGTCTCTATTATTAAACATAATTACAGGCATACCCATTTTTGGACTGCCTTTTACCCTGGGCAATAAAGCAACACCCCTGTTCTCTCTCCCTCTTCCTCTTCCTTCCTTTCCTTTATTCTTTTTTTTTTTCATTCTTTTTTTTCTTTCTCTCTTTCTTCCAAAAAAAAAAAAGAGGAGTGAGATGAAAATGACAACAGATTCCTCATCAAAAATAATGCAAGCCAGAAAACAGTGGAGCAACGTTGTTAACATACTATTTTTCTTTCAAATTTTAGAATGCGTTTATTAGACATTATACAACAGCTCCAGACGAAGACATGCCATACCCCCCATATTACACTAACCACCCCACCCATGCCAACCAGCATCTCTTGAGTTATTCTTTATCTCATTAGCCTATTTAACTTCTCTATTGGCTTACTCTCTGCCAACTGATAGCCTTACTTATGGCCCCAGTGCTGTGGACTGAATTATGTCCCCTCACTAAATGTATATATTGAAGCCTTAACCCCCTATGTGGCTGTATCTGGACATAGGGTCTCTAGGAGGTAATTAGGATTTAATGAGATCATAAGGATGGGACTCTTAGGAGAGGAAGAGACAGATCTCTCTCTCTCTCTCTCTCTCTCTCTCTCTCTCTCTCTCTGTTAAAAAACACACACACACACACGCACATACACAATTTACACACTAGTTCCAAGCCTCTCTAAATGACTTCTAACTATATCAAAGCAGCTATAGCACTTTCCATTTTGTAAATGGTGGAAAAAGGCACTGGACTTAACATTAAAGATTGAATTCTTTAGATCTAAGGTAATTTGAAAGTTAGAAATCACCCTACTCCATCACCCCAAAGGGTATTTTTATCGTTTCTAGTTCCTCCTCTTCTTCTTTTTCCTTTTCTTTTTTTTAAGAAGCCTACTCAACAAGAAAATATAAACTTTCTCAAATTTGTTTTTGTTTTAACTGAATTTAATCAAGTTACCAAGCCTGATGACCTAGAATTTAAGGACCATGCATCCCATTTCTGGACTCTGGGGATTCCACCGACTGTGGCTTTTGTTTTTTATGTTCACATGATTTCCTTAAAAAGCAGAGACTGTTGCCAACTCTGAAAAGTGGCCCCAAATGTGTTCTTTGTGGGTTTTGCAAAAAGAACATAAAGGAGTGGAGCTTAATCAGCCCAGGCCTGTTTTACTAGCAAGGAATCGCCATCTGTTGTAAGACAGTTTCTCATTTTTTCCCTCAAGTTATAGAGAGGGAAGAGTCGTTTTTCACGGGTCTGACAAGGAATCACTTTTAAAGTTTTGCAAGTCCCCGGACCGAATCTGTCATCTTTCTTCTAAGAGGCATTCGGGTTTCCTTGAGGGCAGTGACACTGACACACGGTCCATGCAAATTGCTAACTGCTGCTGTAAACAAATATCTATCAGACAAAAACAGTAAGCAACTCGGGATGTAGGCAAGAAGATCAGAGTTGCATCCAATCACCAAGGAAAATACACTCCCATTAGAACTATTAAAACAAGAGCTGTTTTTGTGGCATGAAAACGTAGGAGAGACTTTTTTTTCTTCTTTACAGAATTGGGAGAAAGAATGAAAACACAGATAATAACCATGAATATGTGGAAAGAGACAAGATGACGCCTCTTTAACTCTGATTCGAACGCTTAGCTTTGGTGATAAGCGAAAAGCTACCACCGTCTCCCTATGAAGCTGAGTATTTTCCTTGGAGTAGCTTTTTATTTGGACATATGGAATGAAACTTAATATTCTGCACGGATCTTCCTGGTGTTTCCAAAATAGTGAGTGTAAAATTAATTCAAATTATCCTCATACAGAAAAAGTAGGTAAAAGGTCAATGGCGATTCATTTTTCACAATTCATTTTTCACAATTATATAAGAAGGGTAGGGTACTTCAGGATTTCATTCAGGTCGTCTTCATTTATATTCATGACAATTGCTTGGAAAGGTACAGATTTCCATTTGGGGGAAAAAGGGGAAATGGTATCTAAATATACTATTTTATTATTTATGCTGCAAAACCACAAACAAACTAGTTATATAACCTGATTAGCCACAGAAAAGCACAGGCATGGACAATGAAGTGGCCTACTGACCACCCACAAACAAGTCAGCAGTGATGAGCAGAAAAGAAAGAACTGAAGATTTCAAGCCTCTCATTCTATCTTTTTCACAGCTGTAGAACGTAACTTGGTACACTGTAGATACTCAGGAAGTATTTGTTGAATGTGTAGACAACAGCAAAGCCTGTACAAAGAATAGGACCATTCGATTTGGCAAGAGACTTGGTGATCCAGGCAAAAGCAGTTTCAGGGGAGTGACTGGGATGGAAGGTAAATTGCAGTGGGCTGACGAGTGAGTCTAGAAGGCAGGATATAAAGACAGATACGCATGAAGCACTGCAGAACAGCTAAGAGCTCAGTCTTCGGAGTGAGTTTGCCTGGGTCTGAATTCTAGTTCTGCCACTTGGTCACTGAGTGACTCTGTGTAAGTGATTTCATCTCTGTGTCTCAGTTTTCTCATCCATAAAATGAGGTTAACAGTAATATTCACCTGATGGTATGTAAATAGAACCCAGCACATAGTAACCACTCAATAAATAGTGGCTCTTATTATTATAATTTTTAGAAATACTTCTGTTTTAACTTTTAAGATAATCATATGGTCACATACAGTTGTAAGAAATAATACAGAGTGATCCCATATACCCTTAACCCAGTTTCCCTCCATGGGAACATCTTGCATAATTACAGTTTAATGTCATAATGACACAGAACTGGGGAAGGGAAGGGCAGGGCAGGGAAGGGAAGGGCCTGGTCTCTTTAAAGGATATAAAAGAGGGGCAGGGCATGGTCTATGGCTAGGGCTCCATCCCTGGGCCTGTGCCCATGAACCTAGATGAGGATAAACATTTTTGTTTTCTTGGCCAAATGTTGCATTTTCCAAGACCA
This sequence comes from Sapajus apella, assembly GCF_009761245.1. Classification (NCBI taxonomy): domain Eukaryota; kingdom Metazoa; phylum Chordata; class Mammalia; order Primates; family Cebidae; genus Sapajus; species Sapajus apella. The sequence goes on along the minus strand of NW_022437009.1, from coordinate 1,128,187 downwards.
CTTTGGTCTGCTGCACCCTCATCCTGTGCCTCTAAAAACCCCAAGATCCAGCCAGGCGCGGTGGCTCATGCCTGTAATTCCAGCACTTTGGGAGGCTGAGGCAGGCAGGTCACCTGACATCAGGAGTTCAAGACCAGCCTGGCCAACGCAGTGAAACTCCGTCTCTACTAAAAATACAAATCTTAGTCGGGCATGATGGCGGGTGCCTTTAATTCCAGCTACTTGGGAGGCTGAGGTGGGAGAATTGCTTGAACCCAGGAGATGGAGGTTGCAGTGAGCCGAGGTCAGCCATTGCACTCCAGCCTGGGCAACACAGCAAGACTCTGTCTCAAAAAAATAACAAGTAAAAATAATAATAATTAAACCCAAGACCCTAGCAGGCAGAAACCAGGCCCTGGACGTGAGGGGAGCACATCAGCGGAGGAACACCAGACGCACGGGTGGCCCGACTTGTACCGGCACACCGACAAGCCACCGACAGCAAAACGACACGGAGTTTGTCTGGGGCAGTGGGAGCAGAACCCTGGCTACCAAGCGGCCCAACTCCAGGGGAAAACCATCTCTTTTTTGGCTCCCCCATCTGCTGAGACTTGCTTCTACTCGATAAAACCTTGCACACCTTCTCCAAGCCCACGTGTGATCCATTTCTTCTGGTACACCAAGGCAAGAACCCAAGGATACAGAAAGCCCTGTCTTTGCGGTAAGGCAGGGGTCTAACTGAGCTGACTAACACAAGTCTTTTACAGACAGCTACACTAAAAGAGCACCCGGTGATACAAGCCCAAGGGGGCTTCAGCAGTAAACATTCACCCCTAGACACAGCCATGGGGTCAGAGCCCCACACCTGCCCATCTGTATGCTCCCCTGGAGGTTTTGAGCATCGGGGCACTGCAAGCTACTCCCCCTGTTGCACACCCCGCGAGGGGGACAAGGGAACCTTTCTTGTGTCAACAAGAAGATTCTGAATTTGATGCAATCCTTCTGCCCTATTTAGATTCACTAGTTTTATATGCATGAATTGTGTGGGGTATGTTTAGTATTATGCACATTAATCACATGTGTAAGACATTTGTTTTTCAAGGAAGTATTGTGACGGGATTACTGGTAGGAGTTAGAAAATACACATTTCCTTTTGTTTTCTAAAGTGAGATAATGTACTGTCGATGTACTGAGCAGAGGGAGAGCCACTAAAGATTCAGGAAAGGGGATAATTCAAAGAACAATATTCCTGAAGGAGGAAAAGGAATGATACTCAACGGAGATAAAATAATGGATGATGAAATATCTTCCGTATCTTCCACTGAAAGAGGAGACGGGGCACGTAAAGACAGATGAGGACAGCATCTTGTGAGCTCAGAGCGGAGAACAAACAGTTTTAGAGGAATCCACATCTATCAGGCTCTGTTATCTCTGAAAATAGAAGACAGAGTGCTTATAAATAAATGAGGGGAAGAAAAATACTCAAGAGAATTTCTGGGTTTGATAAAAAGGAACAAAAGGTTTTATGGAATGGAGTTATATGAGGCTTGAATTGATATTTTGTGGATGAAAGACAACTGATACATAAATTATACTCTTGAGGAAGCTGATATTCTTTACAGTAGCCTAAAATATTCTGCCTAAGTAATAATGGATATTTAAAAGATTTGTAGGAAAAATTAAATCAGTTGATTGAATTTTAAATTGCCTTTAGCCAGTAAAGATTTTAATAGGATCCCAAAACGCACTAAATATAAAGCAAAAAATCTTGGCAAATTAAACTACATTACAATTAAGAACTTTTCTTTATCAAAATTCACCATTTAAAGGGTGAAAAAGCAAGCAATAGACTGGGAGAAGATTATTTGCAATACCTACACAGAATATATTGGTACAGAGAATATGTAAAGGACTCCTACAAATTTATAATAAATAAGTAGATAACCCTATAAGATTAGCAAAATATGAATAAGTAATTCACATAAAATAAGATCTCCAAATGAGAAATTAATATATCAGAAAATACTCAGCCTCAGAAATCATCAGAAAATGCAAATTACATGCATTAAATGCGAATTAAAGCCACAATATGATACCAATAAAGATTCATCAGAACAATTAAAGTGAAGAACCCAACAGTATCAAGTATGTCAGGGTGCTGACTAAACGGAACACTTAGCTGTAGGAATGTAAATTGTTACACCAACTTCGGAAAATGCTCAGCATTCACATACACCATGACCCAAGTATTCCATTTTTAGGTATATATCCAACAGAAATGTGGGCAATATGTTCCATAAAATATATGTGCAAGAACATATTGTAATAGCCCCAAATTCTGATCAATCCAAATGTCCAGCTGGAGTTAAAACAGAAATATAAATCGTGGTATAGTCATACAATGGAATACTACGGCAATGACAATGAATGAACAATGATATGCATGAACACAAATCAATCTCACAAACATAATATGAAAGAAGACAGACTATGAAAGAAGTACATACTACATAATCCCATTTATAGAATCTGTATAAACAGGTTATCTTGAGGGTAAGGGGTAGTAGCAATAAGGAAGAAGAATGAGGGGCATTCTGGGTACCACTTACATAGGTGTATTCGGTTTATAAAAATGGATTGATCTGTGTACACTTAGTGTTTTGTACTATTCTGTATGTTTGTTATACCTAACATAAAGCTTACATTAAAAGTGGAAAATGCGAATATAAAAGTTGGAGTCATGAAAGAGAAACTCAATAGATGTGATAAATATTAGAGTGTATAGCTGAAGAGAGAATTAGAAAATAGAATTTAAAAAATCACTCCACACGGAAGTAGGTAGCCCCCAAATCAAAGCCAACTCCAGTTCCTTTCAACATGGTTAAGGGGGAGAATGGGTTCCCATCACTGAAGAAAGATGAAGATATCAGAGCTGCCGCAGTGTTTGACGGGACCGCATCCCCCAACCTGATTCTCACTGAAACCCATTCTAATAGGTTTCACCTCCACCACTCCACGCAAACTGGTCATCACTGTCCTCAATGCTAATGGTTAAGGAGAAGTAACATCTCACTTGACATATTCAACAGCATTTGCCACAATTAGTTACTCCCTCTACCTTGATATGTTTTCTTCTTGACTCCCCTAGATGCTACATTTTGGGATGTTTTCTTCCTATGTCAGCAGTTTCTCTTTTCAGTCTCCTTTTGCCTGTTCCTCCTCTTCCCCCTGACTTCTTAATTGCTAACACCCAGGTTTCAGTCTTTTTCTTCTCTTCTTTTTTATACCCACTCCCTTTGCAATGCCATCTCATCTCACTGCTTTAAGTAAAATGTGTGTAACTGATGGCTTCTGAATTTATAACTCCAGCCACACCTTGCTGATGAACTCCAGACTCATATACCCAGCTACCTACTCAGCCTCTCTGTCTGGATATCTAACAGGTTCTCAAGCTCAACACATCCAAAAGGTAACTCCTGATCCTCCATCCCAAATCTGCCCTATCCACAGCTGTCACATCTCTGTGGATGGTAACTCCAATGTTTCGGTTGCTTAGGCAAAAACCTTGACGTCATTCTTCGCTCCTTGTACTCTCTCACACTTTGTAGCTAATCCATCGGCAAATCTTGTGGCCTCTACCTTCTAAATATATTCAGAGTCTCACCACTTTTCACCACAACTCCTGCTAGCACTCCAGTCTGAGACACCAACAACCCTCCTCAGAAGCACTGTGATAACTTCCTAACTGGTCTCCCTACTTCCATCTAGCTCCCTACAGTCTATGCTTAACACCCCGGCCTAAGTGACATAGATCACATCACTTTACAACATAGATCACACCACTCCTCTGCTCAAAATATTTCACGTACTTTTCATTTTTTCAGAGTAAAAGCCAGAGTCCTCATAACAGCCTATAAGATGAGACACAGTCACCTCCTCTGTCTCAACTCTGTCATCTTTGTGATTCAAATCCTACTCCTTTCCCCTTTTTCCCTCTTCTCCAGCCATGTTGGCTTTCTGGTGTTCCCGGAAAACACCAATTGCACTCTCACATTAAGGGCTTGCACCAGCTTTACTCTGATAGGAATTGTCTTCCCCTAAGTCTCTCACCTTGTCTTTGCTCTAACATTATCTTATCAAGGGGGCTTACCCAAGCCACACTGAAATAGCAGTCTGTTCCCATTAATCCCAGTCCCAGTTCTCCTTAATCTTTTTCCATATCACTTATCATCTTCTAATATACTTTATGTTTGCCTTATTTATTATTTATTATATATTACTCCAATAGAACATAAGTAGTATGGTAGCAAAGATTTTTATCTGATTTATTCACTAATATAATATGTCCCAGGTACTAGGCTATAGTACCTAAGACATGGTAAATACTCAATAAATATTTGTTTAATGAATGTATGCATAAAATTTAACAATAGACATTTATAGAGAAATGTCTAAACGTGCATACGTATAAAATTACATACTGTACAACAAATAAGTGAGCTAGATTTATATGAATAAACATGGGTAGATAACAAACACATACCAGTGTGAGAAAAAACACAACTGCAGAAAAATACGATACTATGATATCAACTATGAAAAAAAATGTAAACCATACAAACAAAAATGGAATTTTGTTCATTGAATTACACATGAAAACAAGTATAAAAAAATGGGCTAGACTGACACCAAATCCAAGATTTTGGTTGCCTGGGGATAGAGGAAAAGGATGCAATCAGGAGGGGTAAAGGGAACAGGAAGGGAAAGGATTGAAGGAACCTTCCATTTCACCTATAATATTTTTAATATAAAGAAGTTGAAACAAATGGGAAAAATATTAATATTCATTTTTGGTATTGGGAATACGAATGTTTTACCATTTTCTGTATTCTGCTATTTAAAAAAATCTTTTAATTTAGGTTCAGGGGTGTATGTGCAGGTTTGTTATAGAGGTAACCTTGTATCACAGGGGTTCGTTGTACGGATTATTTCATCACCCAGGTACTAAACTTCATATCCATTAGTTATTTTTCTGCTTCTCTCCCTCTTTCCATTGTATACCCTTTAGTAGGCCCCACTGTCTGTTGTTCCCCTTTCTGTCCATATATTCTCATCATTTAGCTCCCACTTATAAGACAGAATACGTAGCATTTGTTTTTCTGGTCCTGTGTCAGTTTGCTAAGGATAATGGCCTCCAGCTCCATCCACATTCCTGCAAAGAAAATGATCTTGTTCTTTTTTTATGACTGCACAGTAATCCATGATAAAATGTGGCCTGTGTACCATATTTTCTTTATCTAATCTTCCACTGATGGGCATTTAAGTTCTTTCTGTCTTTCTATTGCAAATAGTGTTGCAGTGAACGTACGTGTGCGTGGATATTCATGGTAGACTGATTTCCACTCCTGTGGGTATATACCCAGTAATGGGATTACTGGGTCGAATGGTAGTTCTGCTTTTAGCTCTCTGAGGAATTGCCACACTACTTTCCACGATGATTGAACTTTATACTTTCCCCAACAGCACATAAGTGTTCCCTTTTCTCCACAACCTCACCAGCATCTGTTATTTTTTGACTTTTTAACAATAGCCATTCGGACTGATATGAGATGGTATCTCACTATATATTTTTTAAAGTTTTTGAGCTGGGCTAATTTTTAATTTTTTTTTAAATTTCAAAAATATTTAATTAACAGAAAGAATACAGGATAGACAGCATGATTCTGAAAGATACAGCTGATAGGCATCAATCGATTCAAGGGATTAGCTGGCTCAGTAAATCCTGGATCAAATCTCTGTGTCCCTTAAGATTTTACTTTTTCTCATATAAAAGTTATCGTCCTAGAAATTGGGTCCTGTAAGTTTAAGTCAGGACACTTGGAAGACTATTCAGACTCAGAAATTCTCACTTATTGCTTCCTCTTGGAAATTAGCAATTTATGCTGAGTTATTTTTATTAGACTCTTATCATCCCATGACAAATCCCCTTAAAAGGAACTCTGGGGTTCTGATTTTAATTTAGGAAACTCTGTGTCGATGATAAACTCACTCACTTCAACTGGTCTTCCTCCTCTCAGTAGTCTTGTTTGCCAGTAAACATCTGTCTGCACACATTTGGAGTTCTCTATACTTTTCCTTAGTCTAATACTGATAAAATACTAGTGCTGCTTGCAAAGTCTAACATGTTTACTGCCTGTCCTTTCACAGAAAGTTTGATGATCTCTGGTCTTACAAGAAATAAAAATGAATAATTGGGAACAATAATAATCTACAAATAGTACATCCCCCGAATTAGCTACCTTGACAAAAAATAAGAGGACTGACCTGTGGAACTTGAGAGCAGACAGCTGACTTCTTATCAAACCTATCTTTTCAGTAAGGTTTAATTTAAAATTCTATGTGGATATGCCTGATAGCCCCAGGAACTTAGGTTCAACAAAATAATAAAGGTTTTTTGGAACTATATCAAAATTTAAAACTTCTCTCCATCAAGAAACCCAATCAACAAAGTAAAAAGGCAACCTATAAAATGGGAGAAAAATATTTGCAATCATATGTCTGATAAGCAGATAACATTCAGATTATACAAACAATTCTTAAGGCCAGGTGTGCTAGCTCACCCCTGTTATCCCAGCACTTTGGGAGGCCAAGACAGGAGGATTGCTTCAGCCCGGGAATTCAAGACTAGCCTAGGCAACACAAGGAGGCCCCATCTCTACCCCCACCAATGGATTTTTTTTTAAATTAACTAGGCATAGTAGCATGTATCTGTAGTCCCAGCTACTCAGGAGTCTGAGGCAGAAGGATAGGTTCAGCCCAGGAGGTCAAGGCTGCAGTGACCTATGATAACACCACTGCACTCCAGCCTGAGCAACAGAGAGATACCCCATCTCAAATAATAATTATTATTATTAAATAAGAAATTTAAAATAAAGAACTCCTACAAATCAACAGCAAAAACAAAACAAAACAACAACTCGATTGAAAAATGGGCAAAGGGCCTAAATAGACATTTCTCCAAAGAACATATACAAATGGCCAACAAACATGAGAGTTGCCCAATCCTACTAATGATTTCGGATATACAAATCAAAACCATAATGCCATATCGCCTCATGGCCACTAGGATGGTTGCTATAAAAGCTCCCAGAAAATACTAAGCGTGGTGAGGATATGCAGTAACTAGAACTCCTGTACACTGTTGATAGGAACATAAAATAGTGCAGCTACTATGGAAAATAGAATTAGAAAATTAAAAGTAGAATTACCATATGATTCAGATGTTCTCATATATATACATAAGAACTGAAAGCAGGATCTCAGAGGATATTTGTACAGTCAAGTTCAGAAGGGCATCATTCACAATAGCTGAAAGATGGAAGCTGCCCACCCAAATGTCCATTATAAGAAGACTAGATAAACAAAATGTGGTATAAACATATGACTTAATATCATTCATCCTTAAAAAGTAAAAAAATTCGCCGGGCGTGGTGGCTTATGCCTGTAATCCCAGCACTTTGGGAGGCTGAGGCGGGGGGATCACAAGGTCAGGAGTTCGAGACCAGCCCGGCCAACATGGTGAAACCCTGTCTCTACTAAAAGTACAAAAATTAGCCAGGCATGCCTATAGTCCCAGCTACTTGGGAGGCTCAGGCAGGAGAATTGCTTGAGGTTGCAGTGAGCCAAGATCACACCACTGCACTCCAGCCTGGGCAACAGAGCAAGACTCCGTCTCAAAAAAAAAAAAAAAAAAGTAAAAAAATCCTGACACATGCTACAATAAGAGTGAACCTGGAGGACATTACATTAAATGAAATAAGCCAGCCACAAAAAGACCAATATTGTATGATTTACCTATGTGAGATATACATTTGAGTAGTCAAACTCATAGAAACAAAAGGTAAAGTGGGAGTTGCCAGGAACTGGGGAGAGGGGAATGAGCTATTGTTTAATGGATATAGAATTTTCAGTTTTGCAAGGTGAAAAAGTTCTGGAGACTGGTTATTCAACAATGTGAATATACATTTCAGAACTGTATACTTATAAATGGTTAAGACGATAAATTTAATATTATGTGTGTTTTAAGAATTTCACATTTTTTAAAAAAAACTATGTAAAAATATAGATGAAACATTTCTCAAGTTGGAAAAAATGGTAAATTTTATAGCATGTGAGTTTTGTTTCAATAAACTATTTTTAAAAGTCAGATGGAAGAGCTGGTTTGAGGCAAAAAGGAAAGGTCTGGTTTCAGACACGCTGAATGTGACATTCTGAAAAGATATTCACATAGAGATGTCTAGAAGAGAGCTGGAAATACTAGTCTAGAATTACAGAGAAACAAAATGGCTAGAAAAAATTCTGAGCGGTGGCTGGGCATGGTGGCTCATGCCTGTAATCTCACCACTTTGGGAGGCCGAGGCAGGTGGATTCTTTAAGGTCAGGCGTTCAAGATCAACATAGCGAAACCCCGTCTCTACTAAAATTACAAAAAAGCTAGCTGAGCGTGGTGGTACAAAAAAGTTAGCTGGGTGTGGTGGTGCACACTTATAGTCCCAGCTACTTGGGAGGCTGAGGCACAAGAATTGCTTGAACCCAGGAGGCGGAGGTCACAGTGAGCCAAGATCACTCCACTGCACTCCAGCCTGGACAACAGAGGGAGATTCTGAGAAGAAAGAAAAAAAGAAAGAAAAGAAAAGAAAAGAGAAGAGAGGAGAGGAGAGAGAGGAGAGGAGGGG